>NC_048577.1:63347668-63678918 GCF_013265735.2 Oncorhynchus mykiss
GCCCATCTGGTACGACACGGACGTACGTCTCTTTGAGATCCAGAAGATGTAGATAACAGGAAAGAGATGTTGACTGAACATGGGTCTACTTCCTGTCTTGTTCCTGCCCCTTCCTCCTACTGGCACTCTCTCCCTTGAACCTCACCTACCTTCAACTTGCCTCATCATCATCATGCTTGCCCCTCACACCTTCTCTTTGACTTTCCCCCGGTTGTGCAAACGTAATGTGGACAATATTGAGAAAGGGGGGGGATAGCTAGCACCTACTCCAAAAGCAGGAGGTTGAGTTGTACAGGGTTCAAATTACAGGGGGACTAAGAGGGGCTGGGCACCCCTTTTACAAATCAGGACCCCATATCAGAATTGAAATATCTATGTGAAGCCATACCAGAAGTGTCAAAGACATAAACAATGGGCACCCACAAGGGTCAATGTGTAATTCAAACCCCTAGACATGGATGAGGATAGGACTATTATCTACACTGTGTAAGTACACCCTGAAACCTCAAGACTACAGAATGTCTGTCAAAGCACTGAGACATTAGTGTTAGCAAGCAAACTGTCTTTCCGTCTCCCTTCCTATTCATGGACTCCATGTTAAAGCTCTGTGTGAAAATCAGCTTTGATGGAGAGAGTGATGGAGAGAGTATGGAGAGAGTGGATGGAGAGTGATGGAGAGAGTGATGGAGAGAGTATGGAGAGAGTGATGGAGAGAGTATGGAGAGAGTGATGGAGAGAGTGATGGAGAGAGTGATGGAGAGAGTATGGAGAGAGTGGATGGAGAGAGTATGGAGAGAGTATGGAGAGAGTGATGAGAGAGTGATGAGAGAGTATGGAGAGAGTGGATGGAGAGTGATGGAGAGAGTGATGGAGAGAGTGATGGAGAGAGTGATGGAGAGAGTGATGGAGAGAGTGATGGGAGACATTGGTTACACTTTATTATATGACCTTTATGAAGACATTATATAAACTTATACATGTTCAGAAATTATACATTTGTAGGAATTCCAATGCTTCTAAATACAGAAATGTTTACTGTTGCTTATTCATGAAATGTATTATAAAGTGTCAAAATTAAGCTTTTAGATAGCAGCCTAAAATATTATTGGATGGCATTGCTATTTCACATGAATTGTATTTGACACATTAAAGTGAGAACGTGTCATGTTGTGAAATTGCACTTCCTCCAATGAGACCTTACTGCTGTGTTCTTTGTAAAGTGGCAATGTGACAAGGGACTGTATCTCTTCAGGAACTTGGAAAGGACACTATTGTCTGTTCCAGACTGAAAGAAACAAATATCCAAACTGACTTTATGTTACTGTGTAAAAGTCAATGGCTATATCTTACATGTATATTGTTATATTTGTCTGCATGTCATTCTGCAATCAGCATTGTCGACTGTAAATACTGTGTTTGATGTTTAAAGTAGTATTTTTTTCTTGAATTATACAGAATATTATATTATAAACTATTCATAAAGGAACCAGCAAAGCCTTTCAATTATTTTATTTGTATTAATTAAGGATCCCATTAGTTCCTTCCAAGGCAGCAGTTACTCTTCCTGGGGTCTAGCAACATTAAGGCAGTTATATACAATTTAAAATATTTAATGACATTACATTTCATAACGCTTTTCACCACATATTAAGTGTGTTCCCTCAGGTCTCTACTACCACATATTTACATGACAAAATCCATATGTACCTGTGTGTAGAGTGTATCTTACTATGTGCACGTGTGTGTAGAGTGTATCTTACTATGTGTAAGTGTGTGTAGAGTGTATCTTACTATGTGTAAGTGTGTGTCTGTACCTTTGTGTGTGTCTCTTCACAGTCCCCACTCTTCCATTAGGTGTATTTTTACCTGCTTTTTAAATCTGATTCTACCGTTTGCATCAGTTACCGGATGTGGAATAGAGTTCCATGTAGCCATGGCTCTACATAAAACTGTGCCTCCCATAGTCTGTTCTGGACATGGGGACTGTGAAGAGGCCTCTGGTGGCATGTTTTGTGGGGTATGCATGGGTTTCCGAGCTGTGTGCTAGTATATTAAACAGACAGCTCAGTGCATTCAGCATGTCAACTCTTCTTACAAAAACAAGTAGTGATGAAGTCATTCTCTCCTCCACTTTGAGCCGCCATGAGAGAATCACATGCATATTATTAATGTTAGCGCTTCCTGTACATTTAAGGGCCAGCCATGCTGCCCTGTTCTGAGACAATTGTAGTTTTCAGAGTAACCTGTTTGTGACCTGAACAGTAGTCCAGGTGCGACAAAACTCGCCTGTGGGAGCTACCTTGTTGATAGTGTTGTTAAAAAGGCAGAGGAGCACTTTATTATGGACAGACTTAGCTACTATTGTATCAACATGTTTTGACCATGACAGTTGGTCAACTTGCCTAATTTCCACATTATTTATTGCAATATTTAGTTGAGGTTTAGGATTTAGTGAATGATTTGTCCCAAATTCAATGCTTTTAGTTTTAAAAATATTTAGAACTTATTCCTTGCCACCCATTCTGAAACTAACTGCAGCTCTTTGTTAAGTGTTGCAGTGATTTCACCCACTGTAGTAGCTGATGTGTAGAGTGTTGAGTAATCCGCATACATAGACACACTGGCTTTACTAAAAAGCTAGTGGTATGTCATTAGTAAAGATTGAAAAAAGTAAAGGGCCTAGACAACTGACCTGGGGAATTCCTGATTCTACCTGTATTATGTTGGAGAGGCTTCCATTAAAGAACACCCTCTGTGTTCTGTTTGACAAGTAACTCTTTATCCACAATATAGTTGTCACGGTCGTCGTATGGAGGAGACCAAGGCACAGCGTGGTAAGCCTACATACTTCTTTAAGAAAGAAAGAACACTGAACAAACTAACATAATGAACCTTGATGCAAATATGAGTAGTGCAGACAGGAAACTAAACATAGAATAAGAACCCACAAATACCCTATGGCAAATGGCTAACTAAATATGGTCCCCAATCAGAGACAACGATAGACAGCTGCCTCTGATTGGGAACCAATTCAGGCCACCATATACCTAGACTTACAAAACCCCTTAGATATACAAAAACCTCTAGGCAATACAAAAACTAACATACCCACCCTAGCAACACCCTGATCTGACCAAAATACTAAAGAAAACAAAGATAATTAAGGTCAGGGCGTGACAATAGTAGGGGGCGTAAAGCCATAACACATACGTTTTTCCAGCAGAAGACTATGATCAATAATGTCAAAAGCCACACTGAAGTCTAACAAAACAGCTCCCACAATCTTTGTATCTTCAATTTCTTTCCGCCAATCATCAGTCATTTGTGTAAGTGCCATGCTTGTTGAATGTCCTTCCCTTTAAGCGTGCTTCCCTAAAGTTTACTAAGGGTTGGTAAAAGGCTGATTGGTCGGCTATTTCAGCCAGGACAGGGGGCTTTATTATTCTTGGGTAGAAAAATTACTTTTGCTTCCCTCCTGGCCTGGGGGCACACACCTTCTAGTAGGCTTAGATTGAAGGAATGACAAATAGGAGTGGCAATATCGTCTGCTTTTATTCTGTCATTTTCCATCCAAGTTGTCAGACCCCGGTGGCTTGTCTTTGTTGATAGACATTACAATCGTATTGCATTTGAAGGAACCATAAGATGTCATATAGAATTGTCTGATATGGAAAGCCTGTCGCATGCTTCCCAGTCAACAACTCATGCACATTTCTAATTACATTCTGTGATTTTTTTTATTAGTTTCATTTTGAGCACATTTGTTTTCTTGAGGCAAGTCAAAATTCGGTAGCCGAAGTCTACGCCCCCTTCGTCGGTGATTGGTCAACAGTACTACTCCTAATAGGAGTAGGAACTATGGACGGGATTCATTCAATGAGACACAACTAGTTTTCTTTTTTTTTTTTATTACTTACTTCACCAAACATCTTCGTTTAGATGTACAGCTGCATGACTGAGACCTCCTCTGCAAAAAAATGTGGATTTATCTTAGAATTATTCTGACTATTTTGAGGAAGTGTATACTGGCTATGATGTTGTTACGGCATCTCAAGAGTTTTTTTTTTATCCCTTTGTTTTTCAAGTTAAGTTATTTAAAGGGAGTATGTGAGGAACAGATGTTTGCTTTGCCTAACCAAGGTCTGCTAGGAGCAGTGGTATGTCTTGTGGCATGTCTTTACACAGTAGTTGTACTTTTTTCTGCTTTTCATTATCTAGTCCATAGGTGGAAGTTGTTATCCCTGTGTATTCACATGAGGGAGCCAACCATAGGCCCTATTCAAATTCCATATGAGTTTCCTTACTCCCTTCCTTGGAGTAATCACTGATAAATAACATGACTGAACAGGTGAAAGTCTTGTGGGAATCAACCCAATGACCTCACCTTTAATAATGTCATGTAGATCATTCACAATTTTGCACAGCCTTATTGGTGTCTTGGGGAAATAAATTGTAGTGTCACAAAACATCACCTATATCAGCACAACTATACACATTTTGTCTGGTGCAGATAGTTAAGAAAATAAACGAATGCAGGTCGTTTCAGGAGGATGTGATGTTCAGTCCTAGCCTGGTCCCAGATCTTGTTTGTGCTGTCTTGCCAACTTGGCAAGGCTGTGTGAATTGTCTATCTGCCACTAACTTTGTCATGACAACACAAACACTGTCAACTTGGCAAGACACAAACAGATCTGGAACAAGGTTAGTTGAGTTATGTAACACAAATACTGTCAACTTGGCAAGACACAAACAGATCTGGGACAAGGTTAGTTGAGTTATGTAACACAAAATACTGTCAACTTGGCAAGACACAATCAGATCTGGGACCAGGTTAGTTGAGTTATGTAACACAAATACTGCTTCTCAATCTGCCGATTTCGCACTTCCGCATCTGCAGTGAACAGGGGGCAGACCATGAGACATCCTGAGACGGTCTTCAAACTAATATGACCACCCTATGGAAAGATGAGACATCCTGAGACAGTCTTCAATCTAATATGACCACTCTATGGAAAGATGAGACATCCTGAGACGGTCTTCAAATTAATATGACCACCCTATGGAAAGATGAGACATCCTGAGACGGTCTTCAAATTAATATGACCACCCTATGGAAAGATGAGACATCCTGAGACGGTCTTCAAATTAATATGACCACCCTATGGAAAGATGAGACATCCTGAGACGGTCTTCAAACTAATATGACCACCCTATGGAAAGATGAGACATCCTGAGACAGTCTTCAAACTAATATGACCACTCTATGGAAAGATGAGACATCCTGAGACGGTCTTCAAATTAATATGACCACCCTATGGAAAGATGAGACATCCTGAGACGGTCTTCAAATTAATATGACCACTCTATGGAAAGATGAGACATCCTGAGACGGTCTTCAATCTAATATGACCACCCTATGGAAAGATGAGACATCCTGAGACAGTCTTCAAACTAATATGACCACACTATGGAAAGATGAGACATCCTGAGACGGTCTTCAAATTAATATGACCACTCTATGGAAAGATGAGACATCCTGAGACGGTCTTCAAATTAATATGACCACTCTATGGAAAGATGAGACATCCTGAGACGGTCTTCAAACTAATATGACCACACTATGGAAAGATGAGACATCCTGAGACGGTCTTCAAACTAATATGACCACTCTATGGAAAGATGAGACATCCTGAGACGGTCTTCAATCTAATATGACCACCCTATGGAAAGATGAGACATCCTGAGACGGTCTTCAAACTAATATGACCACTCTATGGAAAGATGAGACTCTCACGACTACGACCCCCACAAGTGTCACTGGAATCGTCTGAAGCTAACCGGTTTTAAAACATGAATGGAAGTATGGAGGTAGTTTTGTCCTACCCCCCCCCCCCCCCCAAAAAAAAGTAATAAATATGTTTTCAAAAAACATACAAATATTTCCTGAGGTTTGTTATACGTATGTCCTACGTATGTCCTACGTATGTCCTACGTATGTCCTAGACACAGGACAGACACACCAAAACCTTATGACTTATGATCCATGTTTTGACTGTCTTTTTCCATGTGTTTTGATAGTAGTGAAGGCCAAATTCAATATTTTATCAAATCATTTTTTAAATATTTGTTAAATATATATATATATATATTTAAATTCTTAATCAAATAGCTAAATGATCCATGGTATGACCATCTTTCTTTATTATTCGAGTTTATATGGTTTTCTTTTACTATATAACAACAATGCAATTGAATTACATTTGACGTTTAACAATAACTTGACAGACATGAATATACAGAGCACCCGGAAAGCACCCAGACTCCCCGCCCATCAAGGCAAAGGGGTGCTATTGGAAGAATCTCAAATATAAAATATATTTTTGGTTACTACATAATTCCTTATGTGTTATTTAATAGTTTTGATGTCTTCACTACTATTCTACAATGTAGAAAATAATACAAAATTAAGAAAAACCCTTGAATGAGTAGGTGTTCTAAAACTTTTGACAGGTAGTGTACGTCACTCAATTCAGTACTTCCTAGTTCCATGTATCAAACTGTTATTTCAAACATTAAAACTAGGAAAATCTAGGTCCTCCCAAGTGCCGCAGTGGTCTAAGGCACTGCATTGATCTCTAGCTGTGGTTCGAGTTCAGGCTTGACTTAGCCGGCCGCGACCTGTAGACAGGTGGGGGGACGCACAATTGGCTCGTGGTCTGGGTTAGGGAGGGTTTGGCCGGCAGGGATGTCCTTGTCCCATCGTGCTCTAGTGGCGGCCCGGGCGCAATACGTGCTGACACGGTCGCCTCTCCCAAGTCCGTACTGGAATTGCAGCGATGAGACAAGACTGTAATTACCAATCGGATACCATGAAAACATTACTGGAAAGTTTAATAAATTGTGACAATAAAATAATAAGGGTTATAATACCGATATTAAAAACTCAATGCCCCCTTTCCTAAGAATACTTTAATCAGCCGGGAAAAAATGAAATAATGGCAATAGAAAAATAATAACTCATGATCTATAGCAATCCTTTAAGTGGACGACAGTTGTTGTTTTTTTACTTAGGCTGCTTAATAAGTGACAACGAACAACAAATGTATAAAGATAACTTTATTCCATTACTCAACAATATGAAAGCAGATCTAATTAAATGGAACAATCTTCCCATACATTTTACAGGTAGAATAAACCTCTTCAAAATGTCATGGCTCCCAAAGTTTTTGTATTTATATTCGGTAATACCAATTACCGTGGCGAATACGTTTTTTTAAGTGTATACTCGGTCATTACAGACTTTATGGGCAAATAAAATTCATAGAATAGTAAGGAAAGTTTTCCATCTTCCTAAATTTGAGGCTGGTTTTAACCATCCAGACTTGGAATTGTATCAACTCGCTACGCAAGGCTTTTACTTGCGACATTTAGTTGAATACACTAAAGATGAACAATGGGTAAATATTGAAGATGCGAATGCTCATCCCCGGAATTGTTCTACATGTTTATTTTCAAAGGATAAAGCTAAGAACATTAACAACTTCACAGATAAGAACAATATAACAATATGGAAGAAAATGTAACGTATTCTACAAGAACCAACATCACTCCCTAAAAACACAACCTTATGGAACAACTCTTGGAAAAGCTTTTCAGAATTCACCGATAAATTGGTCCACATGGAAAACTAAAGGCATAGAAACTGTAAATGACTTGGTAACAGGAAAGAAATGACATCATTAAAAAGTAAGTTTGGACTAACCAATGTAGATGTTTTGAAATACATGCAACTTAGAAGTTACATGTAAAAAAATGCAATTTGAAATCGTTTGGACTTCAGAGCAACCTTTAAAAAAAAAAAAAATCCGAAAATGATGTTCATATGATAGAGGGAAGAAAACCTTGCAGAGAGCCTATCCAACTGACTATCTCCTAGAAAAAAAATACAAGCTCTAGGAACCAAGAATTAAAAAGAATTGACGTTGACACAAGAAGGAGGGAAAGTTGGAACATAACTAACGAAATGATGCTTAATCCAGTATAAATTAACGTATAGATATTTTTGATACAAGAGAGAGAATTCACATATTTTTCAGCACAAGGGCAGAGTCATGTCTTAAGTGTAAAAATTAATAATAACTCAATAATCCATGCTTTCTGGGAATGCTATAAAGTCCAAAAGTTGTGGGCGGAGCTAGAAAATTGTCTGTCAGAAGTATTACAATGTAAACTTACTTTTAATCCGTCTGTCTGGACATTTCAAGACATGGCATATGGGGGGGTAGTGAGATACCCAATGGGCTGGAAGATTCTCTTCTCATCACTCATCTTGAAAATATGTATACAAAAAACATAGAAATCAATCCACCATCACTAACACAATGGAAAAATCTAATGATATATTATTGAAATGTTGAAATAGCATGGGCCACAGAGAAAAACAAATTGGTACAATTTAAGGCAATTGGCAAACAAAAATTCAGGCACTAGGGATGGGCATGTGAGCATGCAGGTCTGGGCAGATGAGACGTAGTTGTTGTTCTAGGGATGGGCATGTGAGCTTGCATGTCTGGGCAGGTGAGACATAGTTGTTGTTCTAGGGATGGGCATGTGAGCATGGAGGTCTGGGCAGGTGAGACATAGTTGTTGTTCTAGGGATGGGCATGTGAGCATGGAGGTCTGGGCAGATGAGATGTAGTTGTTGTTTCTGTGCGGCTGTAAATGGTTGTTCATATGTATACATTTGTATTTGTTGTGGGAATAAAATAAAACATGTTATAATATTTAATACAAAATATTATACAAAAAAATAGTTCAGAATTGTTTCTGTAATTCGCCTGCTTATGAGGTTAGGAAGACCTCAAAGAGGCTGGCGACTGAGTGCATACGGTAAAAGATTCCGAAGGGGAGTCCGATATTCACAACAGCCGCCCACATGGTGAACTCGTAAAACTCTGCTCCAATCGTGTTGTCAAACTGGGGGCGGGCGCCAAACGCCGGCATGATCCAGAGCTGTCAACGGAAACAGAGTAAAGATGTTCAGTCCAATCTTTCAACTTAAACATACTAGTTAGGATCATACTCTACTATGATGTATTGTACTGTAGAAATAACCAGTAACCCCGTTTTCATGAGCAAGTTATGGAAACATATATTTGTTTTACTTTAAATGACTGTTCAGCAGTTTCATCTTATTTTCGAAGTACCTAGGGTGTTGACGTTTATTCCAAATGCTTCTCCCCAATTTCGTGGTATCCAATTGGTAGTTACAGTTTTGTCCCATCGCTGCATCTCCCATACGGACTCGGGAGAGGCGAAGGTCGAGAGCTGTGCGTCCTCCAAAAACACAACCCAGCCAAGCCACACTGCCTCTTGACACAACGCCCACTTAACCTGGAAGCCAAACGCACCAATGTTTCGGAGGAAACACCGTACACCTGGCG
Organism: Oncorhynchus mykiss; assembly: GCF_013265735.2. Lineage (NCBI taxonomy): Eukaryota > Metazoa > Chordata > Actinopteri > Salmoniformes > Salmonidae > Oncorhynchus > Oncorhynchus mykiss. The sequence goes on from NC_048577.1 coordinate 63,357,112, forward strand.
ACCGTGTCAGCGTGCATTGCTCCCGGCCCGCCACAGGATTCGCTATTGTCCGTTGGGACAAGAACATCCCTGCCGGCCAAACCCAGACGACACTGGGCCAATTGTGCGCCGCCTCATGGGTCTCCTAGTTGCGGCCAGCTGCCACAGAGCATGGACACAAACCAAGATCTCTAGTGGCACAGCTAGAACTGTGATGCAGTGCCTTAAACCACCGTGCCACTCAGGAGGCCCAAGTTTTATCCAAACTTAATAAAAACTGTTTTGGATGAAAGGACAACACCCTAGGTTAACAAGCCCTTTAAAAGAGCCATTTTGAAAAGGACAGTGGTGGGTATTCAGTAGGCTACTCACAAGGATGTTGCAGAGCAGCAGAAATGCACAGATCTCCTTCAGGGCCCTCCTCTTCCAGGTCAGCCTATGGCGTTGAGGTAGGGGGGAGCTAGAAAGAGCAGAAGGAGCAACATGCATACTGTGAACTGTGAAGGCCGGGGACGTCTTGGTCTCCATGAATGTCCCTGGGAGGTTGTGTATGTCTCTATGGGCTTGGGCTTGAAGGACGTATGGGTTTGTGAATACAGAGGCCTGGTGCATGTCTTCGTGGAAGGGCTCGCGATGCAGGCCCTCGATGATGAAGATGTTCTGCAGGCAGAGCTGGATCACAGTGAGCAGGGAGACAGCCAGGTTGAGAGCGTTGAGGTGGCCCTCGGCCCCCGTTGCCACCACAGCCACGATGGTGAAATAACAGATGGTGAACTGTCCGAATGAGGCGCCGATCAGCAAGCCTACATCCAGGCTCCGTGTGGGGTTCTTCCCCGACACGTGGTCCCTCTGGTCCAGCCGGTAGATGGCGCAACCAGCCACGGTCGAGACGGACATGAGCGTCACAGCCACCGTGTTCATCACGTAGTGTATCACCAGCGCCGTGTCACGTTTCCCCGGGTCCCCCGACTCCACGTCCACCTCGTAGATGACGAAGGTTCCCAGGCCCGCCACCAGCATGACCAGCCCGACCGCAGGCCCCACCAGCACGTCCTTCAGGCGGAAATGGAGCGCGTGGTGGTTGTGCTCGTCTACCAGGCGGCCCACGTTCTTCCACATGACGTAGGCCATGGCCGAGGCAAACAGGCTGTACTCGATGTTGAAGGGGTACAGGTAGTAATAGGCCTTTTCTAAGACAGCACAGGCAGAGTGGCTGCAGTTACAGCTGCTGGATCCACCAGGGGCTGAAATAAAATGAAACAGTATTGTTTGACTCTGAGGTGATGTTTTGTTATGTCGGTTGGTTGTATTTCATTGTCGACGGTAATTCTATTTAAATACAGTAAATTCAGAAAGTAAACTGAAAATGTATTCTATTTTATTGATCCTTCATTTAAACAAGGAATTCCCATTTCAGTTTACATACTGAATTGAAATGGAATTGAACCCTTAAACAAGGAATTCCCATTTCAGTTGGCATACTGAATTGAAATGGAATTGAACCCTTAAACAAGGAATTCCCATTTCAGTTTACATACTGAATTGAAATGAAATTGAACCCAACCCTGTAGTATTTCACTTAGATTTTCTAGAGAGAAGATTCAACACAATGTTCTCTACCTCTGATGTCATAGGAATGTGTGCTGTTGCCATCCTCTGGTGCAACAACAGTCTGGTGTATGGACTCCTCTGTGACTGCTGCCATCCACAACATCAGATTGGTAGACAGAGTCAACATCAGCCCACAGCTTCAAGAGGGAAACACAGGAGTTCAGAACAGAATAGAATAGAATACTAACTATTTGTATATCCTATTTAATTCTGTAAGAATATAATATAACATAACATAATAGATAAGACTTTGTGCTTCCCAAGGGGAATGTTAAATGTCCAACCATCAATTTACATAATTAAATGGTAATACATTCAGTTATACAGTAGCAGTTAGTTACCCTCACCGAGTTATGTTCCGTTGTAGCTGTACACAGTCTTTAGCGTGGAGCCAGAGGAAGTATGTCTGAGAAAGATACAATGATCACCTATACTTGCATTTTTCCCACCAGCCAAATCCCTCAGTTGTTTCCTTAATGTCATATCACCTAATGGAAGCTCCATTTGAGATGTCAGAACTTGTGTTCTTACCTGGACAAGTATGAATACAGCTTGTACGACAGGGAACGCTATCTTCACAGCAGAGTCACAGTGCAGGTAGCCTACGTAGTTAGCAATCTTAAACACGTCCATAATCAGACTGCATAAGCCAAACAGCACCAGTCCACCTAGAGAAAAAACAGAATGAAATCCAAGTAGAAATAATCACACTCATTAAAAACAATGGGTGAATGTAAACCTTTGTCTAGGTATAGTGAATTATATCCTATTAGAATAGAACTCTTCCCCAATCCAAAGAGAGATTATTCATGTCCAGTGATTTTAACAGAAATAAATATTATTAAATGGATGCTCTGGCATTTTGGCAATGAGGCCCTTAATCTACTTCAATCAATCAATCACATGTATTTATAAATCCCATTTTACATCAGCAGATGTCACAAAGTGCTGAACAGGAACCCAGTCTAAAACCCCAAATAGCAAGCAATGCAGTTGTAGAAGCACGGCGGCTAGGAAAAACTCCCTAGAAAGGCAGGAACCTAGGAAGAAATCTGGAGTGGAACCAGGCTCTGAGGGGTGGCCAGTCCACTTCTGGTTGTGCTGGGTGGAGATTATAAGAGTACATGGCCATGAATGCTAGATTGTTCTTCAACATGTTCAAACGTTCATAGTTGACCAGCAGGGTCAAATAATCATCACAGTGGTTGTAGAGTGTGCAACAGGTCAGTACCTCAGGAGTAAATGTCAGTTGGCTTTTCATAGAGAGAGAGAGAGAGAGAGAGAGAGAGAGAGAGAGAGAGAGAGAGAGAGAGAGAGATGACAGCAGCAGGCCAGGGCCAACTACTTCCCCAGAGTCAGATGTACTCTTGGATACCATGTCCAGTGATTTTAACAGAGAGAGATTATTAATGTCCAGTGATTTTAACAGAGAGAGAGATTATTAATGTACAGTGATTTTAACAGAGAGAGAGATTATTAATGTCCAGTGATTTTAACAGAGAGAGAGATTATTAATGTCCAGTGATTTTAACAGAGAGAGAGATTATTAATGTACAGTGATTTTAACAGAGAGAGAGATTATTAATGTCCAGTGATTTTAACAGAGAGAGAGATTATTAATGTACAGTGATTTTAACAGAGAGAGAGATTATTAATGTCCAGTGATTTTAACAGAGAGAGAGATTATTAATGTCCAGTGATTTTAACAGAGAGAGAGATTATTGATGTCCAGTGATTTTAACAGAAAGAGAGATTATTAATTTCCAGTGATTTTAACAGAGAGAGATTATTAATGTCCAGTGATTTTAACAGAAAGAGAGATTATTAATGTCCAGTGATTTTAACAGAAAGAGAGATTATTAATGTCCAGTGATTTTAACAGAAAGAGAGATTATTAATGTCCAGTGATTTTAACAGAGAGAGAGATTATTAATGTACAGTGATTTTAACAGAGAGAGATTATTAATGTACAGTGATTTTAACAGAGAGAGATTATTAATGTCCAGTGATTTTAACAGAAAGAGAGATTATTAATGTCCAGTGATTTTAACAGAGAGAGATTATTAATGTACAGTGATTTTAACAGAGAGAGATTATTAATGTCCAGTGATTTTAACAGAGAGAGATTATTAATGTCCAGTGATTTTAACAGAGAGAGAGATTATTAATGTCCAGTGATTTTAACAGAGAGAGAGATTATTAATGTCCAGTGATTTTAACAGAGAGAGAGATTATTAATGTCCAGTGATTTTAACAGAGAGAGAGATTATTAATGTCCAGTGATTTTAACAGAGAGAGATTATTAATGTCCAGTGATTTTAACAGAAAGAGAGATTATTAATGTCCAGTGATTTTAACAGAAAGAGAGATTATTAATGTCCAGTGATTTTAACAGAAAGAGAGATTATTAATGTCCAGTGATTTTAACAGAGAGAGAGATTATTAATGTCCAGTGATTTTAACAGAAAGAGAGATTATTAATGTCCAGTGATTTTAACAGAGAGAGAGATTATTAATGTCCAGTGATTTTAACAGAGAGAGAGATTATTAATGTCCAGTGATTTTAACAGAGAGAGAGATTATTAATGTCCAGTGATTTTAACAGAAAGAGAGGTTATTAATGTCCAGTGATTTTAACAGAGAGAGAGATGATTTATTTCCAGTGATTTTCAGGGAAAAAACAAAAACTGTGAACTCTGGAAAAGTTTCTGGAATTTAGCAGCTGTAGACCCAGAAGATCAGAAAAGTGTCTTCTCTTACCCCTGAGCCACACAGGCCCGGCATGGCTATCCTTGTAGAGCACGGCATGATCTTCCCTGGATGTGTAGATGGTGTAGTACAGCATCCAGGCAGTGGTGAGGATGACGAGGATGATGAGGAAGATCTGCTGGTTGATGGCGTTGATCTTAACGTTGTTGAAGACACTGCCACTGACCAGAGCAATACCTAGGATCAGGACGTTGAAAGTGATGATGCTAGAGAGTAGCCAGCTGCGGTTACGGCCCCTCTCGCTCACCGTGCCCCTGCTGGTCGAGAAGACGTCGCTCCCCCTCCTCATACTCCCCGCCTGGACTCCCAAGTGGATGGAACGCCGGGTGGAAGGGAGGGTGGGCGGGGGGGATATGTAGCCCTCCTCAACTGCCATCTCAGGATCAGATGTCATCTTGCTGGATTTGCATGAAAAGAAGCCAAAGGTCAAGTGCATGATGTTTCTCATTCTGCAAAGGTCTAGTCCACAGTTTGTTTGTGATTTGTTACAATCCAAGCTCGCTCTGTTCAAAATGTCATATCCTATACAAAGGTAGAAAATCTAATGAGTTCAGAAAGTATGTCTGTTCTGATCAGAGTTGTGTGAACACCTAACCGTCCACTCAAAGGCTCTGCCTGTATGAGGAGGTCCCTCCTTCCCGTAACCCAACTTCTAACCTCATTTCATCATCAATGTCAAGCCCATCCGTGATATGACATTGTTTATCATCAGAAGCAGTGCCCCGCCCATCATGCTCCTGCTGTAACGATAGACCACGAGGGATACGAACCATAGACCACAATGGGGGGTAATTTACAATTACACATTAACACAGGAACCAGCATCACCCTTCATGTCCTGAAGTGGTTTAACAGAGCTGGAATGTTGGCTTCATTATATGATGGGGCCATAAAGGCCACTAGGGACAATAGCTCATCTGTTCACCCCCTTTCTTTATGACTCTGAATGGCCCTGAGGTTGACAGGAAATCGAAGACAAACACCTTAGGCAAATCAGCTGACCACCTTGATTATCCCTATAAAATACATAACTTGTTTAGAGACGTCAGATCAAGTTTTTAAGAGGCACGGCCACACCTGTTAAATGAATTATCCTGAATGGTGCAGTGGTCTAAGGCACTGCATCTCAGGGCAAGAGGTGTAACTACAGTCCCTGGTTTGAATCCAGGCTGTCACATCCGTCTGTGATTGGGAGTCCCATAGGGTGGCGCACAATTGGCCCAGTGTCGTCCAGGTTTGGCTGGGGTAGGCCGTCATCGTAAATAAGAATGTGTTCTTAACTGACGTGCCTAGTTAAATAAAACAAACAAATGAAAAAAGAGCAGTTCAGTCATCTTCAGCCAATACATCCAGCCTTCAACATGTTCTTACAGACTATATTCTTACCTCCTTGTTGATTGATGTATTGAATTGTGTCCATTTTCTGTTTTAGAAAGATTTGCACAAATATGAAAAGATAGATGGTGTCATCTTAAAAGGAATGAAGTGGTGGATAAAGAGCTCAGCCATGTGCTCCTTGTCAGTAACAACCACATCATCAACATTAAGGGGCATGTGATCCTTGTCAGTAACAACCACATCATCAACATTAAGGGACATGTGCTCCTTGTCAGTAACAACCACATCATCAACATTAAGGGACATGTGCTCCTTGTCAGTAACAACCACATCATCAACATTAAGGGACATGTGCTCCTTGTCAGTAACAACCACATCATCAACATTAAGGGACATGTGCTCCTTGTCAGTAACAACCACATCATCAACATTAAGGGACATGTGCTCCTTGTCAGTAACAACCACATCATCAACATTAAAGGACATGTGCTCCTTGTCAGTAACAACCACATCATCAACATTAAAGGACATGTGCTCCTTGTCAGTAACAACCACATCATCAACATTAAGGGACATGTGCTCCTTGTCAGTAACAACCACATCATCAACATTAAAGGACATGTGCTCCTTGTCAGTAACAACCACATCATCAACATTAAGGGACACGTGCTCCTTGTCAGTAACAACCACATCATCAACATTAAGAGACATGTGCTCCTTGTCAGTAACAACCACATCATCAACATTAAGGGACATGTGCTCCTTGTCAGTAACAACCACATCATCAACATTAAGGGACATGTGCTCCTTGTCAGTAACAACCACATCATCAACATTAAGGGACATGTGCTCCTTGTCAGTAACAACCACATCATCAACATTAAGGGGCATGTGCTCCTTGTCAGTAACAACCACATCATCAACATTAAGGGACATGTGCTCCTTGTCAGTAACAACCACATCATCAACATTAAGGGACATGTGCTCCTTGTCAGTAACAACCACATCATCAACATTAAGGGGCATGTGCTCCTTGTCAGTAACAACCACATCATCAACATTAAGGGGCATGTGCTCCTTGTCAGTAACAACCACATCATCAACATTAAGGGACATGTGCTCCTTGTCAGTAACAACCACATCATCAACATTAAGGGGCATGTGCTCCTTGTCAGTAACAACCACATCATCAACATTAAGGGACATGTGCTCCTTGTCAGTAACAACCACATCATCAACATTAAGGGACATGGGCAGCTGTGAGGAGGAGGGTTTATTCTCCAGGTCTTTAACCGTTTTCCAGAACTTCTTGGGATTAGACCCACAGAGAGAGAACTGCTCCTTAAAGTAACTAACTTTGGCCTTCCGGATAGCCTGACTGCACTTATTTCTAATTTGCCTGAACGAGAGCCAGTCAGCCTGAGTATGCTTGTGCTGAGCGATTTGCCAAATAGAATTCTTGAGGTGGAGTAACTCTACCAGATCACGGTTGAACCAGGGGCTGAACCTGTTTTTAATTCTTATTTTCTTTATGGGCACATATTTGTTAACGATACCACTGAAAATATCAAAAAATAATTTGACAGAGGAGATCAAGCTGATTCTATACCAATTTACAGAGGCCAGGTCATGAAGGAAGACTTGCTCATTAAAGTTTTTTAGCAAGAGTCTATGACAAAGCAGGACAGGTTGTTTCACTGAGCAGATTATTTGTTAGGATAACATCAAGGAGAGTAGCCTATTCTGGGTGCTTGGAGTCATATCTTGTGGGATTGGTAATAATCTGATAATGATTTAGTGAGTCTCATTATAGCCTCACTACTGTATATAGCCTCACTACTGTTAAAAGCTTCACTACTGTATATAGCCTCACTACTGTTAAAAGCCTCACTACTGTATATAGCCTCACTACTGTATATAGCCTCACTACTGTATATAGCCTCACTACTGTTATAGCCTCACTACTGTTAAAAGCCTCACTACTGTATATAGCCTCACTACTGTTAAAAGCCTCACTACTGTATATAGCCTCACTACTGTATATAGCCTCACTACTGTTAAAAGCCTCACTACTGTATATAGCCTCACTACTGTTAAAAGCCTCACTACTGTATATAGCCTCACTACTGTATATAGCCTCACTACTGTATATAGCCTCACTACTGTTAAAAGCCTCACTACTGTATATAGCCTCACTACTGTTAAAAGCCTCACTACTGTATATAGCCTCACTACTGTATATAGCCTCACTACTGTATGTAGCCTCACTACTGTATATAGCCTCACTACTGTATATAGCCTCACTACTGTATGTGGCCTCACTACTGTATATAGCCTCACTACTGTATATAGCCTCACTACTGTATATAGCCTCACTACTGTATATAGCCTCACTACTGTATGTGGCCTCACTACTGTATATAGCCTCACTACTGTATATAGCCTCACTACTGTATATAGCCTCACTACTGTATGTGGCCTCACTACTGTATATAGCCTCACTACTGTATATAGCCTCACTACTGTATATAGCCTCACTACTGTATATAGCCTCACTACTGTTATAGCCTCTCTACTGTATATAGCCTCACTACTGTTATAGCCTCACTACTGTATATAGCCTCACTACTGTATATAGCCTCACTACTGTATATAGTCTCGCTACTGTATATAGCCTCACTACTGTTATAGCCTCTCTACTGTATATAGCCTCACTACTGTTATAGCCTCACTACTGTATATAGCCTCACTACTGTATATAGCCTCACTACTGTATATAGTCTCGCTACTGTATATAGCCTCACTACTGTTATAGCCTCTCTACTGTATATAGCCTCACTACTGTATATAGCCTCACTACTGTTATAGCCTCTCTACTGTATATAGCCTCACTACTGTTATAGCCTCACTACTGTATATAGCCTCACTACTGTATATAGCCTCACTACTGTATATAGCCTCACTACTGTATATAGCCTCACTACTGTATATAGCCTCACTACTGTTATAGCCTCTCTACTGTATATAGCCTCACTACTGTTATAGCCTCACTACTGTATATAGCCTCACTACTGTATATAGCCTCACTACTGTATATAGCCTCACTACTGTATATAGTCTCGCTACTGTATATAGCCTCACTACTGTATATAGCCTCACTACTGTTTTTTACTGTTGTTTTTATTTCTTTACTTACCTATTGTTCACCTAATACCTTTTTAAATGTAAAAAAAACTGCACTGTTGTTTAGAGCCTGTAAGTAAGCATTTCACTGTAAGGTTGTATTGGTTGTACAACTGTAAAGGTTGTATACAACTGTACCTGTTGTATTCGGGGCACGTGACAAATAAACTTTGATTTGAAGACCCACTGGTTGTTGTGTATTTATAAAACCCTCTTATGCCTCACTGCCCCCTGTCTGAGATATCTACTGCAGCCCTCATCCTCCACATACAACACCCGTTCTGCCAGTCACATTCTGTTAAAGGTACTGTATCTCTTCAGGAACTTGAAAAGGACACTATTGTCTGTTCCAGACTGAAAGAAACAAACATCCAAACTGACTTTATGTTACTGTGTAAAAGTCAATGGCTGTATCTTACATGTACAATGTTATATTTGTCTGCATGTCATTCTGCAATCAGCATTGTCGACTGTAAATACTGTGTTTGATGTTTAAAGTAGTATTTCTTTCTTGAATTATGCTGTATAATACTATATTATACATGTTTCATAAAGGAACCAGTAAAGGACCATAAGAAGAATTTTCTGATCCAGAGTTGAGTTGTTTCTTTTTCCTGTTCTTCATTTGGACCGTAGATGGCAGTGCTGTCTAACCATCTCCCCCATTCATGTTCCTTAAAAGTGCATCCTCCGTTATCTTATTTCACCTTTATTTAACCAGGTAGGCCAGCTGAGAACACCTTTATTTAACCAGGTAGGCCAGCTGAGAACACCTTTATTTAACCAGGTAGGCAAGTTGAGAACACGTTCTCATTTGCAACTGCGACCTGGCCAAGATTAAGCAAAGCAGTTCTACACAAACAACAACACAGAGTTGCACATGGAATAAACAAGCGTACAGTCAATAACACAATAGAAAAAAAGAAAGTCTATATACAGTGTGTGCAAATGGCATGAGGAGGTAAGGCAATAAATAAGCCATAGTAGCAAAGTAATTACAATTTAGCAAATGAACACGGGAGTGATAGATGTGCAGATGATGATGTGCAAGTATGATGTGCAAGTCCTCCCTTCCTTGAAGTAATCACTGACGAAACATGCCTGGAAAGGTGAAAAACATGGGAATCAACTCAATTGCTGCTGTTACTAATAGCACATAGATATTTCACAACTTCACATAGCCTTATGGGTGGCTTCGGAAATATAGATGGCGCTGTTGCTGCTGTTTTGCGAACTCCGACCCAACTCTGCTATTTTGTGTTTCTTTTGGCATTTATCTTACTTTATATTCACAAAATGTATCCACTATCATTTGTTATAACCGACAATAACTTCTGAACATCAGATCTGCAGTTACTTACCCCAATTCTGGATTCAACTTGAACTTGAACTTGGACTCATCTGCCCTGGTCTCTTTCTGTAATTCCAACCCAAAACAGACACCAGAGAGGCAGGAGAGGGGGATTCCTGACCAGATCAAGGTGAAGGTAAAACCGGCCACCTCTTCCTTCCATTTTATTGCCCAATGTACAGTCACTTGATAATAAGATGTATGACCTCTAAACGCGGATTTGCTACCAACGGGACTCTCGTAACTGAAATATTCAATGCTTTTCTGAAACATGGCTTTCGGACAAGATACCCGCAATGGCTATCCAACTCGATGGATTATCCATTCAACTAGCATATAAGAGTCAGGGAAATCGAGGGGGGGGGGGGCGGGCGTGGGAGTTTGCCTCTTCATCAACAACAAATGATGTGCTGACTCATGTGCAGGGGTAGTCTCGACTCATTTCTCACCTGTCTTGGAATACCTGATGGTCAAATGCCAACCCTTCCACCTCCTGAATGGGTTTTGAGCTGTTATCATGACTGTTGTAAACATTCCACCTCAGGACAGGAAATATAACAAGATGGCACTTAACAAACTGTACTAGGCTTTAAACAAGCAGGAAAACGTACATTTGGAGGCTGCCTTCCTTGTCGCCGGTGATTTAATTCAGTGTCAATATGACAAGTCATGCCCAACTTCCATCAACACATCTCCTAGACCACTGTTACTCTACCAGCTAGCAAGCATACAAGGCCCTTCCTTGTCCGCCATTCGTCAAATCAGATCATTACTCCGTACTCCTGCTTCCTGTTTTCAAGCAGAAGCTCAAACAGGAAGTACCTGTGACTCGCACCGTTGAGAAATGGTCATCAGAATCAGAGATTATGCTACAGGACTACTTTGTTTGCACTGATTGAAATATGTTCAGATACTCCGCCGACAACATCGACGAGCTCCTCCGTCACCGGCTTCATAAGGAAATGCATCTGCGACACGGTTCCCATTGTGAAGGTTTGCTGCTTCCCCGATCAGAAGCCTTGTATTAACTCTGAGGTTGGCGCTAAGCTAAAGGACCAGGCTACAGCACACAAGGCTTTCGCAGACAACCCTGAGGCTACAGCTGAGGACAGGAACAAGAAGTCCCGCTACGACCTCCGCAGAGTCATTAAACTAACAAAATAAAAATATAGGTATGAGGTGGAATCATACTACACAGGCTCCGATGCCCGTTTGGCAGGGGCTACAGTCCATTACAAATTACAAAAAAAGATCCAGCCACCGTGACACCGTGAGAGACATGGGCATAGGTGTGGCTGAAGGACTCCCAGTGCAGCACCATGGACAGAGCCACCCACCTCAGCATAGTAGGCAGGTACACTCGCTTCAGCACCATGGACAGAGACACTGGCTGCAGCACTGTGGACTCAGTTCCGCACTGTGGAAGGCTGCACTAACTTCAGCACCAGGCCAGCCGAAGACAACACCCAACACAGCTGTGCAGGATTACTAATCAGCACACCTGTAAGGCATTCCCTAATCAACTGACTGGCATAGTTGAGAAGAGGAACTAATGCAGGTTGTTGTCTGGTGCAGATAGTTGAGAAGAGGAACTAATGCAGGTTGTTGTCTGGTGCAGATAGTTGAGAAGATAGCTGCCAACTTGGCACAGCTGTGTGAATTGTCTATCTGCCGCTTTGCCACAAACTTTGACAAGATCTGGGACCAGGCTAGTTGAGCTGTATAACCCAAACAGATCTGGGACCAGGCTAGTTGAGCTGTATAACCCAAACAGATCTGGGACCAGGCTAGTTGCGCTATGTAACACAGTGGAATCTAGAGTAGACAGAACAGAAAGAGGAAGCCAGACCAGAATACCTTTGATAATACAGAGAAGGGAACACTGGTTAAGTACTGTTTTGGGTGTACTGTACGTAATGTTAAAGGGGCAACCTGCGATTCAAACAAGAACAATGCAGTCGTTCCCCCACTTGAGGGACGGGAGTGGAGAAATATGCATCCATAGACTGGTCTATGCAAAATCTTACCATCCATAAGATTAAAATGATAGTTTTAACCATGTTTGTAATCAATGGGGTAATAAAACATATTTAATTTGACCTTTATTTAACTAGGCAAGTCAGTTAAGAACAAATTCTTATTTTCAATGACGGCCTAGGAACAGTGGGTTAACTGCCTGTTCAGGGGCAGAATGACGGAATGTCAGCTCAGGGATTTGAACTTGCAACCTTCCGGTTACTAGTCCAACGCTCTAACCCTGCCGCCCAATACATTGTGTTACAGGTAAGACAGTTGTTGTAAACTCATGAGATAGTAAAAATAAGTAGTGCCAGTGATTGGTCTGTGTTGTGTTACAGTGTGCCACAAAGAAGAATGACTCATATCCCAGAAAATGTTTACATAAATGTATGTGCAATTTATTACAAAGTCATCATCAATTATAATTAATATAAAACTATTTATACAGTTTACTAGATACAGTTTAATAGCTCACTGATATTGACATATTTCTTTTAAAAATGAAATTGTATTATATAATTTTATTCTTTATATATGTTTCAGTGCATGCTCAGGACAGAACAAAGAATAACAATAAAACAGATTGTAAAAAAATGATCTTTATACATTTTCAGAATTGTTTCTGTAATTCGCCAGCTTATGAGGTTAGAAAGACCTCAAAGAGGCTGGCGACTGAGTGCATACGGTAAAAGATTCCGAAGGGGAGTCCGATATTCACAACAGCCGCCCACATGGTGAACTCGTAAAACTCTGCTCCAATCGTGTTGTCAAACTGAGGGCGGGCGCCAAACGCCGGCATGATCCAGAGCTGTCAACGGAAACAGAGTGAAGATGTTCAGTCCAATCTTTCAACTTAAACATACTAGTTAGGATCATACTCTACTATGATGTATTGTACTGCACAAATCCTAGGGAGTCTTTTGGCTCATGAGCAAGTTAGGCAAACAGGGAAAAAAGTGAATTTAAAGGGATGGTTCAGTAGTTTCCATTTATTTTCGACCTACTGTACATACCCACTGGGCACAGACATCAATTCAACGTCTATTCCATGTTGGTTCAATGTAATTTCATTGAAACAAAGTTGATTCAACCAGTGAGTACCCTGTGGGTAGGGCGTTTCATCCAAACTTAATAAAAATGGTTTTGGATGAAAGGACAACATCCTAGGTTAACAAGCCCTTTAAAAGAGCCATTTTGAAAAGGACAGTGGTGGGTACTCAGTAGGCTACTCACAAGGATGTTGCAGAGCAGCAGAAATGCACAGATCTCCTTCAGGGCCCTCCTCTTCCAGGTCAGCCTATGGCGTTGAGGTAGGGGGGAGCTAGAAAGAGCAGAAGGAGCAACATGCATACTGTGAACTGTGAGGGCCGGGGACGTCTTGGTCTCCATGAATGTCCCTGGCAGGTTGTGTATGTCTCTATGGGCTTGGGCTTGAAGGACGTATGGGTTTGTGAATACAGAGGCCTGGTGCATGTCTTCGTGGAAGGGCTCGCGATGCAGGCCCTCGATGATGAAGATGTTCTGCAGGCAGAGCTGGATCACAGTGAGCAGGGAGACAGCCAGGTTGAGAGCGTTGAGGTGGCCCTCGGCCCCCGTTGCCACCACAGCCACGATGGTGAAATAACAGATGGTGAACTGTCCGAATGAGGCGCCGATCAGCAAGCCTACATCCAGGCTCCGTGTGGGGTTCTTCCCCGACACGTGGTCCCTCTGGTCCAGCCGGTAGATGGCGCAACCAGCCACGGTCGAGACGGACATGAGCGTCACAGCCACCGTGTTCATCACGTAGTGTATCATCAGCACCGTGTCACGTTTCCTCGGGTCCCCCTTCTCCACATCCACCTTGTAGATGACAAAGGTTCCCAGGCCCGCCACCAGCATGACCAGCCCGACCGCAGGCCCCACCAGCACGTCCTTCAGGCGAAAATGGAGCGCGTGGTGGTTGTGCTCGTCTACCAGGCGGCCCACGTTCTTCCACATGACGTAGGCCATGGCCGAGGCAAACAGGCTGTACTCGATGTTGAAGGGGTACAGGTAGTAATAGGCCTTTTCTAAGACGGCACAGGCAGAGTGGCTGCAGTTACAGCTGCTGGATCCACCAGGGGCTGAAATAAAATCAAACACTATTGTTTGACTCTGAGGTGATGTTTTGTTATGTCGGTTGGTTGTATTTCAAAGTCGACGGTAATTCTATTTAAATACAGTAAGTTCAGAAAGTAAACTGAAAATGTATTTTATTGATCCTTTATTTAAACAAGGAATTCCCATTTCAGTTTACATACTGAATTGAAATGGAATTGAACCCTTAAACAAGGAATTCCCATTTCAGTTTACATACTGAATTGAAATGGAATTGAACCCAACCCTGTAGTATTTCACTTAGATTTTCTAGAGAGAAGATTCAACAACACAATGTTCTCTACCTCTGATGTCATAGGAATGTGTGCTGTTGCCGTGCTCTGGTGGAACAACAGTCTGGTGTATGGACTCCTCTGTGACTGCTGCCATCCACAACATCAGATTGGTAGACAGAGTCAACATCAGCCCACAGCTTCAAGAGGGAAACACAGGAGTTCAGAACAGAATAGAATAGAATACTAACTATTTGTATATCCTATTTAATTCTGTAAGAATATAATATAACATAACATAATAGATAAGACTTTATGCTTCCCAAGGGGAATGTTAAATGTCCAACCATCAATTTACATAATTAAATGGTAATACATTCAGTTATACAGTAGCAGTTAGTTACCCTCACCGAGTTATGTTCCGTTGTAGCTGTACACAGTCTTTAGCGTGGAGCCAGAGGAAGTATGTCTGAGAAAGATACAATGATCACCTATACTTGCATTTTTCCCACCAGCCAAATCCCTCAGTGGTTTCCTTAATGTCATATCACCTAATGGAAGCTCCATTTGAGATGTCAGAACTTGTGTTCTTACCTGGACAAGTATGAATACAGCTTGTACGACAGGGAACGCTATCTTCACAGCAGAGTCACAGTGCAGGTAGCCTACGTAGTTAGCAATCTTAAACACGTCCATAATCAGACTGCATAAGCCAAACAGCACCAGTCCACCTAGAGAAAAAACAGAATGAAATCCAAGTAGAAATAAACACACTCATTAAAAACAATGGGTGAATGTAAACCTTTGTCTAGGTATAGTGAATTATATCCTATTAGAATAGAACTCTTCCCCAATCCAAAGAGAGATGATTCATTCAGTCCAGTGGTATTACCAGACAGTGAATCCTACAGGGTAAGGTTGCAAAATTCCACAAACTTTCCAGATTTCCAGGGATAAAAACAAACAACTGGGAACTCTGGAATTTAGCAGCTGTCTACCCAGAAGAACAGAAAAGTGTCTTCTCTTACCCCTGAGCCACACAGGCCCGGCATGGCTATCCTTGTAGAGCACGGCATGATCTTCCCTGGATGTGTAGATGGTGTAGTACAGCATCCAGGCAGTGGTGAGGATGATGAGGATGATGAGGAAGATCTGCAGGTTGATGGCGTTGATCTTAACGTTGTTGAAGACACTGCCACTGACCAGAGCAATACCTAGGATCAGGACGTTGAAAGTGATGATGCTAGAGAGTAGCCAGCTGCGGTTACGGCCCCTCTCCCTCACCGTGCCCCTGCTGGTCGGGAAGACGTCGCTCCCCCTCCTCATACTCCCCGCCTGGACTCCCAAGTGGATGGAACACTGGGTGGAAGGGAGGGTGGGCCTGGTGGGCAGGGGGGATATGTCGCCCTCCTCAACTGCCATCTCAGGATCAGATGTCATCTTGCTGGATTCGCATGAAAAGAAGCCAAAGGTCAAGTGCATGATGTTTCTCATTCTGCAAAGGTCTAGTCCACAGTTTGTTTGTGATTTGTTACAATCCAAGCTTGCTCTGTTCAAAATGTAATATCCTATCCAAAGGTAGAAAATCTAATGAGTTCAGAAAGTATGTCTGTTCTGATCAGAGTTGTGTGAACACCTAACCATCCACTAAAAGGCTCTGCCTGTATAAGGAGGTCCCTCCTACCCATAACCCAGCTTCTAACCTCATTTCATCATCAATGTCAACCCTATCAGTGATTTGACAATATAAAAGGTTTCTTATCATTTCCCTGTTTATCATCAGAAGCAGTGCCAGTCCACCATGCTTCAACGAATATGAGTTTATCTTGCTTGATTTGGGTCAATGCCAGTGTTTGACTAAATTGAAATGAACAAAGAAATCCTCACAGTTCATATTTACTAACACACATTGGTATTTTATCTACACGAGGTCAGGTATGTTTTGTTTCCTGGAAACCAACTTATTATCTTTTATAAAAAAATAGTAGATTTTCAGTTTCTGTCTAATAAGTCTGTTTCTACGGCAGCACTGACTGTTCCTTAGAACAACAGAAGGCTACTCCCCAATACCAAAACGGAGGTCTGAAAACACAGTGAATCATAGGCTAACATAACGGAAACTGGAAATACCCTACTGGATCCCCGAATTTCCTCATAATATATGAATCATTACACACCATATAGGTGGGCTGGTTCAAAAGTGATTTTTCAAAATGCCTGTGTTGCAGCACTGACAAACTGTCTCGCAGCGGCAAGTTTGTTCGCAATCTAACAATAACCTAGCCAATGTAATGAAATATGTGGGTGACGTTTCTGAAATATTCACATGACGGTGTAGTTATTACATCCACTTTGCAGTACATAAACATGTATTTTTAAATCAGCCCAACTGTAAATGCTGATAAAAGTCCAGTTGAAATAGTATTTGTCTTTATTTATCACAATACTTTTTTTTTACTAAGTGTTAACAGCACTTGATATAGCCTAGTTCTCTGTACTTTTAAGATGAAACTGTAATTCATTGGGTGTACTTATTATAATGCATTGATGGATGTATTAGCATATACATTGTTGTGGAAAATTTAACATTTTATGGATTTTGTGGGTACAAGTCTCTTTAGCTAATCCACTCCTGGTACTCCATGTCATGTACAACGAGACTGGCCTTCCTTTCAACTTCAACTTCAAACCTTCTATCATTAATGAGAGGATTTGATCCTGATTCAGAGGATTTGATCCTGAGTCGATCAACCTCACAGCTATCCTCCAATCACAATGATTATGCAAATATTGGAACTCCACAGAACACGTTGGTATAGCAACCGTTTTTTATTTGTCCAGGCTAAAACAGTATGTTTAAAGTTGCTAGCTGAAGTCTAAATTCTCACACTAAATACATACTGCAATTCCAGCCACAAAATGTCAAAATACAACTAACAGCTAAATGTTGTTTTTTGACTTTGTTATAAATTCTATTTCCAAGGCACCACCACATGTTGTCATGGAAAATATGAATGTTATTTCCAACAACCAATGAGCAACTCCACCATAAATCCAGCGAATGTTGAGATTGTGTAAAGGCCAGTCACTTTGGCAATGACAATGAGTGGCAAGGAGTAGCATGTTAGCTAAAGAGAGTGGGACTCTAGACTACTAGGTTACTTGGGATAGTATCAATTTAATTGGATGCTTATGAATGGGGTTCCAATTGGTCAGTTTGACATTCTATGAATTGATTACAGCCATCCACATCATCTCAATACAAACGCATTAGAGTGGCAGTCTGGTAAACACACTAATGGTGAGAAAAGGCTGCAGTGCCCAGTATTATTTGCTCAGTTTATCAAAAGCAATTGGTTTCCTGGACTTGACTGAATTATTTATCTAACAGGTCAATAAGAGTGTCAGACATAATGAGATACTGAGTTACTTAATTTAAGTACACACAAATGATAAAATAAATATCCAAGACAAAGGAGATGATTGTGGACTACAGGAAAAGGAGCACTGAGCACGTCCCCATTCTCATCGACGGGGCTGTAGTGGAGCAGGTTGAGAGCTTCAAGTTCCTTGGTGTCCACATCACCAACAAACTAACATGGTCCAAGCACACCAAGACAGTCGTGAAGAGGGCACAACAAAACCTATTCCCCCTCAGGAGACTGAAAAGATTTGGCATGGGTCTTCAGATCCTCAAAAGGTTCTACAGCTGCACCAGAGAGCATCCTGACGGGTTGCATCACTTCCTGGTATGGCAACTGCTCGGCCTCCAACCACAAGGCACTACAGAGGGTAGTGCGTACGGCCCAGTACATCACTGGGGCCAAGCTTCCTGCCATCCAGGACCTCGATACCAGGCAGTGTCAGAGGAAGGCCCTAAAAATGGTCAAAGACTCCAGCCACCCTAGTCATAGACTGTTCTTTCTGCTACCGCACGGCAAGTGGTACCAGAGCGCCAAGTCTGGGTCTAAGAGGCTTCTAAACAGCTTCTACCCCCAAGCCATAAGACTCCTGAACATCTAATCAAATGCCTACCCAGACTATTTGCATTGTCCCCCCCCCCCCCTTTTATGCTGCTGCTACTCTGTTATTATCTATGCATAGTCACTTTAATAACTCTACCTACATGTACATATTACCTCAATTACCTTGACTATCCGGTGCCCCCGCACATTGACTCTACCAGTACCCCCTGTATATAGCCTCGCTATTGTTATTTTACTGCTGATCTTTAATTATTTGCTACTTTTATTATTATTTTTATGTTTTATTTTGAGTTATTCTCAAAACTGAATTGTTGGTTAAGGTCTTGTAATTAAGCATTTCACTGTAAGGTCTACACCTTTCCTATCAAATACAATTTGATTTGATAAAGCATGTTTTTGAGTTCTATGAACAACATACAAATCTGAGTTAGACTCAGGATTAAGTTCACTCAGTCAATATTATACCTATAGATCAATACATTGATGATCAATATGAGGATGCCTGAGCAGCTGCTTACCTTGTGGGAGGTGTGTGTGATCAGGTTCAGAGTGCCTGGGGGAGCCGTGTCCCTCATGGCTTTTATAGCCGTCCCTAGCCACAGCCTGATTTACAGACAACAACACCAATGTACAGACAGTCATAAATGTCAAACATCTATGAGAAACAACATGCTTTGTTATATGTTCACACATAGGGAGTGTTTTTAATGATTTATCAAAAGAACACTCATGTGTGGATGTATAACAAGCTTCGGCTTAGAAAAACACCTTTCAACATTTTAGTATTTCACTGTCACAACATGGCTCATCATATTGTGATGTGCTCATCAAAACTCAAATCATAACATCACACCTTTAATGATGAGTCAGTGGATATGATGGTCTGTTCAGTAACACTGGCAGACTGCTGTTATGAGGTACAACTTCTTATAAGTGTGTATGAGCCTTTATAATGGCGTATGAAATGTTTAAAAGCATATCAAATGTTATGTTGTTCTATGCATGAATCAACATTTCAGCGGACTCTAAATGGCTATTGGAAATGAATACCTACACTCCTAAGCACTATTTAGAATACCAAATGGTACTTTGGCTGTCCCAATAGGAAAACCCTTCGAATAACACTTTTTGGTTCCAGGTTGAACCCTTTTTGGTTCCATGTAGAACCCTCTGTTGAAAGGGTTCTACCTGGAACCCAAAAGGGTTCTACCTGGAACCAAAAATGGTTCTACCGAGACACAAAAAAGGGCTCTGCCATGGCGACAGCCAAAGAACCCCTTTGGAACCCTTTTTCTAAGAGCGTGTGTAGAATATGAATATTGAACTTGAAGTTATTTTTAAATGCCTATATATTCCACGCTTTTTTCTTTATTTTTCTATGTTCTTTCACATTTATATTAGGCTCCGTGCATTTTGTGCACATCATGTAGACCAGAACAATTATATTCCTGTGGGACCAGACAACCTAACAACAGCCCCGACACGATAGCCCCTGGATACCAAATGCGCGTTCCTTCTCGGCTCGCGCGGCCGTCACTGCAACGGCATACGCTACAATAACATTTCAGACCAGAGGCACGGCGCTTGCTTACAATGAAACACAGGCGGAGGCTGGCAGTGGAACTCTAGCCTGTGGTGCCTGCCATTTAGACAGAGAGATGGGTAGATGACGACCGAGAGCAATGGAGTCGAGGGCCCGTTGGTAGCATGAATGACAGGTATCACAAGGCGGCCCGGGATGGCTACCTGGACCTGCTGAAGGAGGCTACGCGGAAGGACTTGAACGCGCCGGATGAAGATGGCATGACACCGACGTTATGGGCCGCTTATCATGGCAACTTGGAGGCTCTGCGACTTATCGTGGGCAGAGGGCAAGTAGGCTTTTAAGAACTGAAAATGTACTTTGTCACGTGTGGAATGTTGTATTCCTTTTGCTCAATTCGTGCAGAAGCTAAGGATAGATAGTGTCCATATATCGTGTGGTTAATAATATTGTGTTTGGTAGACATCTAAGTATTATTGCGCACTCTTATCATGGAAAGATACGATAGGTAAAGTTCCCCCTGTGTTAAATAGTTATTCTATTGCCCACCTATACTAGCTAGCCTACCCCTTCATGCAGTGCTCTGTGTAGTTTATGTATATTCTCCTATGGAACGCATCACCTCTGTGGGAATTAGGTCCGGTCTAGTAAGATCTGTAGCGTTAGGTAAGGTCTGTAACATTAGGTAAGGTCTGTAACATTAGGTCAGGTCTGTAACATTAGGTAGGGCTAGTATTAAAGGTCTAACATTAGGTAAGGTCTGTAACATTAGGTAAGGTCTGTAACATTAGGTAGGGCTAGTATTAAAGGTCTGTAACATTAGGTAAGGTCTGTAACATTAGGTCAGGTCTGTAACATTAGGTAGGGCTAGTATTAAAGGTCTGTAACATTAGGTAGGGCTAGTATTAAAGGTCTGTAACATTAGGTAGGACTAGTATTAAAGGTCTGTAACATTAGGTCAGGTCTGTAACATTAGGTAGGACTAGTATTAAAGGTCTGTAACATTAGGTAGGACTAGTATTAAAGGTCTAACATTAGGTAGGACTAGTATTAAAGGTCTGTAACATTAGGTAGGACTAGTATTAAAGGTCTAACATTAGGTAGGACTAGTATTAAAGGTCTGTAACATTAGGTAGGACTAGTATTACAGGTCTAACATTAGGTAGGACTAGTATTAAAGGTCTAACATTAGGTAGGACTAGTATTAAAGGTCTGTAACATTAGGTAGGCCTAGTATTAAAGGTCTGTCACATTAGGTCAGGTATGTAACATTAGGTAGGGCTAGTATTAAAGGTCTGTAACATTAGGTAGGACTAGTATTAAAGGTCTAACATTAGGTAGGACTAGTATTAAAGGTCTGTAACATTAGGTAGGACTAGTATTAAAGGTCTGTAACATTAGGTAGGGCTAGTATTAAAGGTCTGTCACATTAGGTCAGGTATGTAACATTAGGTAGGGCTAGTATTAAAGGTCTAACATTAGGTAGGACTAGTATTAAAGGTCTGTAACATTAGGTAGGACTAGTATTAAAGGTCTGTAACATTAGGTCAGGTCTGTAACATTAGGTAGGGCTAGTATTAAAGGTCTGTCACATTAGGTCAGGTATGTAACATTAGGTAGGGCTAGTATTAAAGGTCTAACATTAGGTCAGGTCTAACATTAGGTAGGGCTAGTATTAAAGGTCTAACATTAGGTCAGGTTTGTAACATTAGGTAGGACTAGTATTAAAGGTCTAACATTAGGTAGGACTAGTATTAAAGGTCTGTAACATTAGGTAGGACTAGTATTAAAGGTCTAACATTAGGTAGGACTAGTATTAAAGGTCTGTAACATTAGGTAGGACTAGTATTACAGGTCTAACATTAGGTAGGACTAGTATTAAAGGTCTAACATTAGGTAGGACTAGTATTAAAGGTCTGTAACATTAGGTAGGCCTAGTATTAAAGGTCTGTCACATTAGGTCAGGTATGTAACATTAGGTAGGGCTAGTATTAAAGGTCTGTAACATTAGGTAGGACTAGTATTAAAGGTCTAACATTAGGTAGGACTAGTATTAAAGGTCTGTAACATTAGGTAGGACTAGTATTAAAGGTCTGTAACATTAGGTAGGGCTAGTATTAAAGGTCTGTCACATTAGGTCAGGTATGTAACATTAGGTAGGGCTAGTATTAAAGGTCTAACATTAGGTAGGACTAGTATTAAAGGTCTGTAACATTAGGTCAGGTCTGTAACATTAGGTAGGGCTAGTATTAAAGGTCTGTCACATTAGGTCAGGTATGTAACATTAGGTAGGGCTAGTATTAAAGGTCTAACATTAGGTCAGGTCTAACATTAGGTAGGGCTAGTATTAAAGGTCTAACATTAGGTCAGGTTTGTAACATTAGGTAGGACTAGTATTAAAGGTCTAACATTAGGTAGGACTAGTATTAAAGGTCTGTAACATTAGGTAAGGCTAGTATTAAAGGTCTAACATTAGGTAGGACTAGTATTAAAGGTCTGTAACATTAGGTCAGGTCTGTAACATTAGGTAGGACTAGTATTAAAGGTCTGTAACATTAGGTAGGACTAGTATTAAAGGTCTGTAACATTAGGTAGGACTAGTATTAAAGGTTTGTAACATTAGGTAGGACTAGTATTAAAGGTTTGTAACATTAGGTCAGGTCTGTAACATTAGGTAGGACTAGTATTAAAGGTTTGTAACATTAGGTAGGACTAGTATTAAAGGTCTGTAACATTAGGTAGGACTAGTATTAAAGGTCTAACATTAGGTAGGGCTAGTATTAAAGGTCTGTAACATTAGGTCAGGTCTGTAACATTAGGTAGGACTAGTATTAAAGGTCTGTAACATTAGGTAGGACTAGTATTAAAGGTCTGTAACATTAGGTAGGACTAGTATTAAAGGTTTGTAACATTAGGTAGGGCTAGTAGGGTCAGTAGCAAGGTGCAGCACCAGTAGTGCTAGAGGGGTGTGCCATAATAACACATGAAAGAGGAGATCAGTAGCCTGCTGTAGCCTGCTGATCTTTAGTTTGTTCCTTGTCTGTGGCAGGTTAGCCACACCAATAATGCCTAGGTGGTGGTCAGTGAGTATTTATTGAAGTCGTGTATGTTTGTTCCATTGAAATGAACTGTTTTGGCTCGGGGTAAACAAGTAAAAGGCCACCAATACCACCACCACACTGACCACACTAATAGTGCATACTGTAGAGAGGCCTACCTACTGTGAACATTTCCTGTACTTTTATTGGACAGATTATGTTTTCTGTGTTTTGGAATACCATAGAATATCACATAATAGAATACCATAGAATAGAATACCATATAATATAATATAATATAATATCATATCATATCATAGAATAGAATATCATAGAATAGAATATCATATCATAGAATAGAATATCATAGAATAGAATATATCATATCATAGAATATCATATAATAGAACAGAATATCATAATAGAATAGAATAGAGTATCATGGAATAGAATATCATGGAATATCATAGAATAGAATATCAGAATAATATATTATAGAATAGATCATATCATAGAATATCATAGAATAGAATATATCATAGAATATCATATAATAGAATAGAATAGAATATCATATAATAGAATAGAATATAGTATCATGGAATAGAATATCATGGAATATCATAGAATAGAAAATCATATATCTATTGTTCATTTGGTTAGAACAAAAATTGCCTTCTCCTTTTCCCCAAATAACCCCAGACATATATTGACTGGCACAGCTAGGGTCAGCCACGAGGATATAGCCTAGCTGTGTAGACCAGTTTAATCATGAACCTTTCCATTGATAGACTATTAACTGAGTAGGTTAGCTAGTTCCAGACATTTAATGTCACATAGTGCCCCTAGCAGTGCCCTGAGGCAGTGGTTCAATCCCCTGTTCTACCAGTCACTCTACACTACTGTATCACTCATCTCATATTCTTTATCTGTCAATAAAACTTCCAAATACCCCCCAAAAATATCACATTGGATCTGATAAATGTTTTGTTGACGTGATGATGTGCATTGATTGATTTCTTTGTGGAGGGACTACTGGCTCCAACTATAGACTAACCAATGAGCAAGCTACTGCTTAGTTATGTCACTGTTTTTCAGATAACCATAAAAGTGTCCATCTCTAATCATATCCTAGCAACATAAATGTTTGCCAAAAAAGGAAGCCTACCATGATCAGTTAAGGCTGTTGTTGTATCCTCTCCTCAGCTTAACATTGCTTTTTGAAAAAACACCAGAACGTCAGAGAGGGTGAGATTAGAATTCTACATGTAGAATGTTACTTTACTGGTTATTGTGCAGGTCAGAATTATGTGATGCAACAATGGACAACTCATCACGTCATCATCATGCTATTTCTTCTTTCAGTAAAAACGTGTAAAGTGTCATGCTTTTTTTACAGACAGACAATGTCACTTAGTTTCCATGTATGTCATTTGTCAGTAGCTATAAAATTAATTCAGATCAAACATTCTATTCAGGATAGAAAATGAATACATCTAATTTGGGACAATCAGTGCAAATGACCAGTGGCCAATGAGCCTGTTTAGATAACGTCAGGTTCAAAACTTATGGCAACCTTGATAAAGATTTTTTTTAAAGATTGTATGAAATAATACAAATACTGAGATATTGTATGCACAAAAAAAGGGGAAATATTATTTTATATACTAATAAAATTGATCAGAGAAAGAGAGTGTTTAACATGTGATAAAAAAAGAGATGTGTAAACATTTCCCAATTTTATTGAGCGTACAATCAAATCAAATTTGATTGAGCAAACAATATAACTCAGTATTTGTATTATTTATTTATTACAGTCTTTTTTGCTCATCTTTATCAAGGGTTGCCAATAATTTTGGACCTGACTGTATGTTGGGTTTAGATTAGGAAGCACCAGTAAACTGGAGTACACAAAGCTCTCTTCAGTGTGTTTCTGGCTGACCTGGTTTCCCTTCCTGTCCAGAGAAAGAAGCCCATTAGCAAAGTAGTTCATTGGCAAAAGTTCGGTGGAATTTTCTCTCTAATCTCTATTTCTCTCTCTTTCTGTCCCTCTCTCTCTCTCTTTCCCTCCATAAATGTGTATACACCTAATATGGGTTGGGTTGGGAGGGGGGGGGGGTCCTGTTTGGGTGTTTAAGACAGGGGCTTTCACACATACCTTGTGTAGGGGGGGAGATTGTAACGACAGTGGTCACATAGAGAACTAAGTATCCCACCACAAAGTGGTATACGAGGGTGAAGGTGGTTGGCTGTAGGATGAGGATCGTACCAGAGCAATAGGCTGGTGAGGGCCTCAGTACTCCCAGCTGGGGTTTCAGACCCTTATATTTCCATGGCTCAGTTATCTGTTTCACCAGGGCCCTGTCAGGTGTCCCATTGGAAATGACACGTAAAAGCTCTTACAAGATGCCACCTTTTCTCAAGCTTCCAAGGCTTTTGGTAGAGGTGGGGACAGTGGAAAGGAGAGTCTCAGTCAGTGGTAGAACATAGGGAAAGCCCAGTTTCAGCTGTTCTGTCAGCAGTATTCAGCTTTCAGGAGTCCAGGAGAGTACTGGGGAGCTTGAGAGGTTCATAAGTGAGGTAGAGGCTGAGCTGGTGGGGCCGGGCTGCTAGATCATCTATCTGAACTACGCTGGGTGTTTTCTTTCAGAGTCCAGGAGAGTACTGGGGAGCTTGAGAGGTTCATAAGTGAGGTAGAGGCTGAGCTGGTGGGGCCGGGCTGCTAGATCATCTATCTGAACTACGCTGGGTGTTTTCTTTCAGAGTCCAGGAGAGTACTGGGGAGCTTGAGAGGTTCATAAGTGAGGTAGAGGCTGAGCTGGTGGGGCCGGGCTGCTAGATAATCTATCTGAACTACGCTGGGTGTTTTCTTTCAGAGTCCAGGAGAGTACTGGGGAGCTTGAGAGGTTCATAAGTGAGGTAGAGGCTGAGCTGGTGGGGCCGGGCTGCTAGATAATCTATCTGAACTACGCTGGGTGTTTTCTTTCAGAGTCCAGGAGAGTACTGGGGAGCTTGAGAGGTTCATAAGTGAGGTAGAGGCTGAGATGGTGGGGCCGGGCTGCTAGATCATCTATCTGAACTGATGGATGTTCCATGTTGAGAGGGATGGATGTTCCATGTTGAGAGGGATGGATGTTCCATGTTGAGAGGGATGGATGTTCCATGTTGAGAGGGATGGATGTTCCATGTTGAGAGGGATGGATGTTCCATGTTGAGAGGGATGGATGTTCCATGTTGAGAGGGATGGATGTTCCATGTTGAGAGGGATGGATGTTCCATGTTGAGAGGGATGGATGTTCCATGTTGAGAGGGATGGATGTTCCATGTTGAGAGGGATGGATGTTCCATGTTGAGAGGGATGGATGTTCCATGTTGAGAGGGATGGATGTTCCATGTTGAGAGGGATGGATGTTCCATGTTGAGAGGGATGGATGCTCCATGTTGAGAGGGATGGATGCTCCATGTTGAGAGGGATGGATGTTCCATGTTGAGAGGGATGGATGTTCCATGTTGAGAGGGATGGATGTTCCATGTTGAGAGGGATGGATGTTCCATGTTGAGAGGGATGGATGTTCCATGTTGAGAGGGATGGATGTTCCATGTTGAGAGGGATGGATGTTCCATGTTGAGAGGGATGGCTGTTCCATGTTGAGAGGGATGGATGTTCCATGTTGAGAGGGATGGATGTTCCATGTTGAGAGGGATGGATGTTCCATGTTGAGAGGGATGGATGTTCCATGTTGAGAGGGATGGATGTTCCATGTTGAGAGGGATGGATGCTCCATGTTGAGAGGGATGGATGTTCCATGTTGAGAGGGATGGATGTTCCATGTTGAGAGGGATGGATGTTCCATGTTGAGAGGGATGGATGTTCCATGTTGAGAGGGATGGATGTTCCATGTTGAGAGGGATGGATGTTCCATGTTGAGAGGGATGGATGTTCCATGTTGAGAGGGATGGATGTTCCATGTTGAGAGGGATGGATGTTCCATGTTGAGAGGGATGGATGTTCCATGTTGAGAGGGATGGATGTTCCATGTTGAGA
This sequence comes from Oncorhynchus mykiss, assembly GCF_013265735.2. Taxonomy (NCBI): domain Eukaryota; kingdom Metazoa; phylum Chordata; class Actinopteri; order Salmoniformes; family Salmonidae; genus Oncorhynchus; species Oncorhynchus mykiss. Next base: position 63,384,325 of record NC_048577.1, read on the forward strand.
GGGATGGATGCTCCCAGCTCTTTCTTCTTTGGGGTTGAAAAAACAGAGTTTGTCTGGTGGTGTAACTTCTGCTGTGGGGAGATGAGGGAGCCTGACGGGTGTGTAACTCCTGTGTGTTCTCAGGTTCTGCTCACGGACGTTCCCAAACTCAGAGAAATTAAAATGATTTTCCCCGGACGTTTCACAAACTCTCGGCTGCCATCTCCAAGATGGCCTCTGGCCGCGCCCCGCTGGTCGATGGTCTGCCTGTGGACTTTTATAAAAAAGTGAATTGGACAGGACTTTTTGTGTGTGTTGCGTGAGTGCGTCGGAGGAGTTGCAACTAAGCTGTGGGTGGGTGGCTCGAGTGACCTAAAGAACTGGAGGCCTGTAGCGTTGTTCTGTGGGGACTATAAGGTCTTTGCCAAGGTCCTCTCTAACAGACTGAAGTCCCACTGGGACCAAATGTACTGTGTACCAGGATGCTCAATCACAGACCATCTGTTCATAATCAGAGACATAATAATCAAGGCTTCAGAATGTGGACCTTTGGACCTTCTTCATTAGAAAGCCTTTGATAGGACGGACCATGAGTATCTGTTCAACCTGCTGTCTGCTGTCGGTTGTGGGGAGAATTTTGTGGCCCGTGTTAAAATGTATGGTGAAGGTGGGCGGGGGGGCTGGGTAGGCCAGTCTGGGTAGGCCAGTCTGGGTAGGCCAGCCTGGGTAGGCCAGCCTGGGTAGGCCAGCCTGGGTAGACCAGCATGGGTAGGCCAGCCTGGGTAGGCCAGCCTGGGTAGGCCAGCCTGGGTAGGCCAGTCTGGGTAGGGTGGGACATTTTCCAGGGAGGTCCTCTATCGGGGCAGCTATGCACGCTTACTATTGAGGAACTTCTGGGCCTGCTACACAGGAGGCTGTGGGCAGTGTGCGTGCCAGACAGGGTTGGGGACAGGTGTAGCAGTATCAGCATATGCTGCTGACGTCTCAGAGATGATTAGGGATGAGCAGAAACTACGGGGTCTAGTTTGAGAGGTTACAAGGGGGCGTCTTCGGTTAAGGTAAACTGGGGCAAGAGTGAGGCTCTGTTATGTGGGGCATGGAGGGACAGGGTAGCTTCCAGGGGGGGGGGGGTTGCAGTGGGTCTGTGAAGGGCTCAATATTCATGGGATGTATCTGGGCTTGGAGGGGTGGGTCAGGAAGAACCGGGAGGGAGTGTCATAAGCGGTGGTGTCGAAGCCAGGCGAAGTGGAGGTGGCTCCTCTACCAAGTGTCATACAGAGGGAGGGTGCTGATCATCAACAACTTGGTGGCATCGTCCCTATGATATAAACTGTTCTCAACGGCCCCGGCGGTCTGCTGCCTGTCCAGGAGGGGAGACAAGGCCTCATGGACCTGGAGAGCAGGGTGGCAGGCTTCTGACCCAAAGTGGCACAGAGACTATACCACACTGATGGCTGGAGGGAACTAGCATGTGCTCTGTTGAGGAGGGCTGGCAATTTAGGGCTGGACCAGCAGCTTCTCCTCATGAGGCCGAACACAGCAGGGGTCTTAGACTTTTACACTCTAGTACTGAGGGCCTGGCAACAGCCAAGGACCACACGAGAAGGGGGTGTGGTGCATGGGCCATGGGAGGCCATCTTCCACAACCCACAGATCCCTTTAAGGTTGTTCAGCCACCCTGCAGGGATGTTTAATGGCATCAAGAAACTGCCTAAGCCACCGTTTCCACCATTGCAAGTGACAGCAGACACTAGGGACTGGCAGGAAGGTCCGGAGGATGTACTGACTTTTAACACTCTGATCCTGGGGAAGTTTGCGAAGGTGGGGGGCAATGCACTGTTCACCCTCAGGGTCAAGGAAGTTAGGCACATCAGGAGCTTAGCGGGAGTGAAGGGGCATCAGTGGCAGGGGGTTGTGGGGGCTGAGAGCATGGCAGGGTGTAGGTGGAGGGTGCTCTATAAGCTCCCATTGTCGAACAGGTCAGGTGACCGAGGTATTCAAGCAGTGAAAGGGCCAAATGTGTTTGGTGTAATTTTTTGTCTCCCTCTCTCCCTTTCTCTTTCTCTTTGTCATGTATCTCTCTCTCCTCTCTTTCTCTCTCCTCCATTTCTTTCTGTCAGTGTGTCTGCTTTTGCCAGGCATAGTCTGATCTCTCGTTCTCTCACACAGACTAAAGTGGGCCTTGTGTGCATTTCAGGAACACAAATATACTGTAAGAAAATGCCAAATTAGGTTTGATGTGGTTCATTAGTCCTCTGTGCATTCCACCATTTTGTTGAGGGAAAATGTACACAAAGTAACACAATGGCGGGTCCACTTAGACAGTGTGGTGATAAAGTAACCGATAACAACCCTAGTTCTAGGAATTCCCACGGTATACAGCTTATAAAACATTTACTACACTAAATGTGTACTGTACCCATCTCTCACTGATTATGATAAACAGCAGTTCTAACACCATGAAAAAGTGTGCGTGACATTCGGTACTAAAGATACTTCCATAGTTTCTCACAACACCAGTGACTACTAGACAGCAGCACCCTTGAGATCCAGGGAGATCATTTCAGTGATGTCTGACAACTTTATTGGGTTTGCTGCTGAAATACAGGCCTGGCAGATTTACAGTGGATTTATAGTGAATTTATAGGGGATAGTGAAACAGTAGCAGTAGGGAGCAACAATCTGTCATTCTATGATGTAACAACAAGCATAGTCAGGATACTGAGGACAGTGGAGTCCTTTTCAATTCCATTCTTATCATATTTTAAGTGAACAAGGGTTATCGTGTGTTATTATTGGGCTATGACCTGCAGTAAAAGGTGCCCAGAGAAGAGTGAGGGATGTGTAAAATCATGTAATGTCTAACAACTGGAGCTGTAATTGCATAATAAACATTATGTATCATCAAATAGCTGGTCGTCTGTAGCTCAGTTGGTAGAGCATGATGTGTGCAATGCCATGATGGTGCGTTGGATTCCTGGGACCAGACATAAAATGTATGCGTCAATGTAAGTGGCTTTGGATAAAGTGTCTGGTAATTGGCAGATATTATATAATAGCACTGATATTTAGATTTATTTGAGATTCGTCTGCCCAGAGGCCCGGGCATTTGTGACACAGTCCTTTAAAGCACTTGACCCTTTGAGTCCCCTTTGCACATACATTTGCACCCCAAAACATTTACCAGGAGAGTAGACAAATAAGGAGCCCCAAAAGACGCTAATAATCAAAAATTAGAGAAAAAAAAATATTTATTTGCATTTTGACAAATAAAGATTTAATGAAGAAAAGTACTCTTGTAACTCAGTTAAACTGTGATACATATTCTTAACTTGTTACGGCTAGACCCCTCGACAACATCCGGTGAAATTGCAGAGCGCCAAATTCAAATTAAATTACTATAAATATTAAACTTTCATGAAATCACAAGTGCAATACATCAAAAATAAAGCTTAACTCCTTGTTAATCCAGTCGGCATGTCAGATTTCAAAAAGGCTTTACAGCGAAAGCAAACCATGCGATTATCTGAGGACAGCGCCCCATCATACAAATGCATGACAAACATATTTTAACCAGGGAGGTGCAACACGAAAGTCAGAAATAACGATATAATTCATGCCTTACCTTTGAAGATCTTCTTCTGTTGGCACTCCAAAATGTCCCAGAAACATCACAAATGGTCCTTTTGTTTGATAAATTCCTTCTTTATATCCCCAAAATGTCAATTTATTTGGCACGTTTGATTCAGAAATACACCTGTTCCAACTCGCCTAACATGACTACAAATGATCTAATAAATTACCTCTAAACTTGGTCCAAACAACTTTCCTAATCCAACCTTAGGTATCCTAAAACATAAATAATCAAATCAAATTTAAGACGGATTATACTGTGTTCAATAGCGGATAAATTCAACGTGGAGCGAGCTCCAGGTCGTGCGCAACAAACAATAGTCCACTTGGCTTGACACTCACAACGAGCAGCCGTACTTCTTCATTTCTCAAAAGAAAATCATCAACCAATTTCTAAAGACTGTTGACATCTAGTGGAAGCCATAGGAACTGCAACCAGATGCCTCATAAATATAGTTTCCCATAGAAAACGAATTGAAAACACAGTAACCTTAATTTGTCTTTTTCCTGGATGGTTTGTTCTCAGGGTTTCGCCTGCCAAATAAGTTCTGTTATATTCAGACATTATTTGAACAGTTTTAGAAACTTTAGAGTTTCTATGCAAATCTACCAATTATATGCATGTCCTAGATTCTGGGCCTGAGTAACAGGCAGTTTACTTTGGGCACGCTTTTCATCTGGACGTGAAAATAGTGCCCCCTAGCCCGAAGAGGTTTTAATAGAACAGAATGACCCTAACCCTACCTGACCCTAAACCTAGCCCTACCTGACCCTAACCCTACCTGACCCTAGCTCTAGCCCTACCTGACCCTAACCCTACCAGACCCTAACCCTACCTGACCCTAACCCTACCTGACCCTACCAGACCCTAACCCTACCTGAACCTACCGGACCCTAACCCTAACCCTACCTGATCCTAAACCTAACCCTACCTAATCCTAAACCTAGCCCTACCTGACCCTAGCCCTACCTGACCCTAACCCTACCTGATCCTAACCATACCTGATCCTAAACCTAACCTTACCTGATCCTAAACCTAACCTAAACCTACCTGACCATACCTGACCCTAACCCTACCTGACCCTAACCCTACCTGATCCTAAACCTAGCCCTACCTGACCCTAACCCTACCTGACCCTAACCCTACCTGAACCTACCAGACCCTAACCCTACCTGATCCTAAACCTAACCCTACCTAATCCTAAACCTAACTAATCCTAAACCTAGCCCTACCTGACCCTAACCCTACCTGATCCTAAACCTAACCCTACCTGATCCTAAACCTGACCCTACCTGATCCTAAACCTGACCCTAACCCTAGCCCTACCTGACCGTAACCCTACCTGACCCTAACCCTACCGGACCCTATACAAGTACAATACGCCCTACCCAACCCTGACCATATACCTGACCCTAACCCTACCCTACCCTAACTGACCCTAACCCTACCTGACCCTGACCCTACCTGACCCTACCTGATCCTAAACCTACCTGATCCTAAACCTACCTAACCCTACCTGACCCTAACTGACCCTGACCCTGACCCTGACCCTAACCCTACCTGACCCTAACCCTACCTGACCCTAACCCTACCAGACCCTAACCCTACCTGATCCTAAACCTTAACCCTACCTAATCCTAAACCTAACCCTACCTGACCCTACCTGACCCTGACCCTAACCCTACTTGATCCTAACCCTACCTGATCCTAACCTTACCTGATCCTAACCCTACCCTAACCCTACCCTACACCTAACCCTACCTAATCCTAACCCTACCTAATCCTAACCCTACCTGACCCTAGCCCTACCTGACCCTAGCCCTACCTGACCCTACCTGATCCTAAACCTGACCCTAACCCTACCTGATCCTAAACCTGACCCTACCTGATCCTAAACCTGACCCTAACCCTACCTGACCCTACCTGATCCTAAACAAGTACAATACGCCCTACCCAACCCTGACCATACCTGTACAGTAGAATAAGCAGGTCAGATGAATTCAAGGATGTTTCATATATACAGAATAGTAGAGACCAATATAAAGTATATTTTTTAATTGTTCTGTTATTTTGTATGCGTCTGTGACCCCTCAGTTCCTAGAAGATTTAGACCGTGACCCCTCAGTTCCTAGAAGATTTAGACTGTGACCCCTCAGTTTCTAAATTATTTAGACCGTGACCCCTCAGTTCCTAGAAGATTTAGACTGTGACTTCTCATTTCCTAGAAGATTTAGACTGTGACCTCTCAGTTCTTAGACGATTTAGACTTCTCAGACCACCTTTGTCTTATGTCCCAGACAAGACGACACATGCAAAACAAGACACTAAAATTGGCACACTAGAGAGGAGACAGTGAATAAATTCCGGCGACCCAGTTTGAACCCTTGTAGGTAACACTAGACTGTGAGAAACCAGGGTTGGGCAGGTGATATTTTAATAATTTGGCTCCCTGAGCTAATGCAGAGGCTTTAGCTCAGAAGGCTAAGTACAGTAATGTGTTAGCAACTTTTTTCTCAGAGTGCAGGGTTATATCTAGAACCAAAAAGGGCTCTTCAGCTGTCCCCATAGGGGAAACCTCTGAAGAACCCCTTTTCATTCCAGGTAGAACCCTTTTGGGTTCCATTTAAAACCCTTTCCACAGAGGGTTCTACCTGGAACCAAAAAGGTTTATCCTATGGGGACAGTCGAATAACCCTTTTGGAACCTTTTTTTCTAAGTGTGGATTGTCAGATCAGGGCAGGAAGAAGTTAAAATCAGTCAAGTTAGGAGTTAGTTAATCCTATGGCTCTCCTGGGGGGGGGGGGGGGGGGGGGGGGTGGGATCAGGATCAGGCAGGTGAGGTGTTAATCTGCTGGCGTTCCTAGTTAATGCCTTTAACTCATTGGACTAAAACTGTTGTGTTGCACACGAGACCCGGGTTGGTCACAATAAATCAAGGTCAGGTTGGTGAAAGGTGCTAATCCTGGCTCTGGTTGGGACTAGCGTGGCAGGCACACAGCTTCTCCGTTGTCTGTGAAAACCTTGCAGCTTTGTCCATCAATAATGTATCCCTAGCCCCTGCGACCAGTGCAATGCTAGCTGCACCTCATCAACTATTGATCAAGCCTGTTGGAGAACTAATGCTACAGTATATAGGGATGCTACGACGGAGCTCAAACCCTGTCTGTTAAAGCATTTATGTTGGAAAGTCAACTGAAATCAACTCAATTATTGCTTAAAGGTCATCTGGAATTATTATTTTTTTTTTTAAACAGTTCACAGCCTCTCACTTCCATTGATTGTTAGCTAGCTAGCGGTGGCTGATGTTAGTGAAGGTCCTAATGGCTTTTCAAAGAAAACTGGAAAATTACAGACTTGGGTTTTTATATCAGGTAAATTCATTTGAATTCAACCACTTTTTGACAGCATCCCTGTAGATTTATACAACACTTTCCATTAGAAATCCAAGGCTTAAAAACAAAGGTGTCCATGTGTGCCGATGACTCACGTTTTATATTAAGTTCGCAATCTAGATCCCTGCAATGTCTCGCTGAAGATCTAGATAACTCTTCTGGACTAAAACCTAATTATGATACGTGTACAATATTACGTATTGGATCTTTAAAAAATTACTTTTACATTACCCTGCAGTTTACCTTTAAAATGGGTTTATGGTGAAGTAGACATACTTGGTATTCATATCACAAAATATATAAATGAGCTCTACACAATGAATTTCAATAGAAAACTTGTAAAAATAGACAAGATCCTGCAACCATGGAGGAATATACCTGTCTATTTATGGACAAATTGCCCTGATTAACTCCCTAGTTGTATCTCAGTTTACTCACTTATGACGCTGCCTACTCCTGATGATTCGTTTCTCAAATCATATGAGCAAGAAATATTTTGTTGCAAAAGGGTTTGCTAATGATCAATTAGCCTTTTAAAATGCTAAACCTGGATTAGCTAACATAACGTGCAATTGGAACACATGGTTGCTGATAATGGGCCTCTGTACGCCTATGTAGATATTCTATTAAAATAATCAGCGGTTTCCAGCTACGATAGTCATTTACAACATTAACAATGTCTACACTGTATTTCTGATCAATTTGATGTTATTTTAAGGGACAAAAAAAGTGATTTTCTTTCAAAAACAAGGACATTTCTAAGTGACCAAAACTTTTGAACGGTAGTGTGTGTGTACACTGCTCGAATAAAAAAATCTTGGTCGACCAAACAATCAACCATCGACTAATTGGGGTCAGCCCTACTTGCCTTGCACCACTTATTAGATATATTAGCTTGATAGCAAACGTCCTGGCCATGTGATTTATCATAGTAATAAGCAGCAGCAATCTAAAGGACCAGATGGAAAACATGCCAGGAAAAGTGATTGGCTGAAATGATGAAGTAAGTGGATGGAGAAATACAGTTGTCAAACAGTTTTTTGGTCTTTTATTTATTTACATTTAACGTAAATGGAGTTTACGAGTGTTCAGATCATTTTTACATTTGCATATGTTGTAACTTAGACTGCACATCATCGGAGGTTGTGTTGTGCCTCCATCGGTTGAGACACAACATGTAAAGGTTTAAAAATGTCAATTTCTTGAAAAGAATAATGTTTTTTATAAAGTATCAAATAGTTTGACAACCCTGTTTGTAAGCTTTTAAAAGATAATCTCAACCGTTGATCTTTTCCAAGTGATGAAGACAAGTCTCGTGGTATGGTGGGGTATGCAACACGGGTCAACATTGAGCACCTTTATCTCTTCAATGTGAAAAAGAGTCACTTTCTGATCACTTCTAAAATGGGCAAATATGTATGGAAGGTTTCGTTCAAATCAAAAGGGTTGTTGTCAAGAAAGTGATTGGATTGACTCTGTCGTAACAGGACCTCTTTCACCCCTCTGCCCGGTTGACACTAATACAGATGATCTTCCCCATGCTTGACTATGGCGATGTCATCTACAGTTCAACATGCAAGGGATCCCCAGAGAAGCAAGATGGGCTTCATCATTCCACCATTTTGTTGAGGGAAAATGCACACAAAGTAACACAATGGCGGGTCCACTTAGACAGTGTGGTGATAAAGTAACTGATAACAACCCTAGTTCTAGGAATTCCCACGGTATACAGCTTATAAAACATTTACTACACTGTGTACTGTACCTATGGCTCACTGATTATGATAAACAGCACGCATTCACATTTCCATCAATCGGCCTGTCAACATATCCTCCAACAATAGAACAGTGTTGAATAATACCTGACCTCTACTGTACAAGTAGAATACACTCTACCTAACCCTATCTGACCCCCTAATGGGCTACCAAGTGGCGCAGTGGTCTAAGGCATTGCATCTCAGTGCTAGAGGAGTCACTACAGACCCTGGTTTGATCCCGGGCTGTATCACAACCGGCCATGATCAGGAGTCCCATAAGGCAGAGCTTGGCCAGGCTAGGCCGTCATTATAAAATAAGAATGTTCTTAACTGATTTGCCTTGTTAAATTAAGGTTCAATAATAAATAAAACCCTACCAGACCCTAACCAATATAAAATATATTTGTTTCATTGTTCTCTATTATTCTGTGTACATCTGTGACCCCTCAGATCCTAGAAGATTTAGACTGACCTCTCAGTTCCTTGAAGATTTAGACTGTGACCCCTCAGTTCCTAAATCTTCTAGACTGTGACCCCTGTTTCTAAATGATTTAGACTGTGACCTCAGTCCCCGTCCTTCTGTGTTGTCACATGCCCCCGTCCTTCTGTGTTGTCACATGTCCCCGTCCTTCTGTGTTGTCACATGTCCCCGTCCTTCTGTGTTGTCACATGTCCCCGTCCTTCTGTGTTGTCACATGTCCCCGTCCTTCTGTGTTGTCACATGTCCCCGTCCTTCTGTGTTGTCACTTCTGTGTTGTCACATGTCCCCGTCCTTCTGTGTTGTCACATGCCCCTGTCCTGTCCCCATCCTTCTGTGTTGTCACATGCCCCTGTCCTGTCACATGTCCCTGTCCTGTGCTGTCACATGTCCCTGTCCTTCTGTGCTGTCACATGTCCCTGTCCTTCTGTGCTGTCACATGTCCCTGTCCTTCTGTGTTGTCACATGTCCCTGTCCTTCTGTGTTGTCACATGCCCCTGTCCTGTCCCCATCCTTCTGTGTTGTCACATGCCCCTGTCCTGTCACATGTCCCTGTCCTGTGCTGTCACATGTCCCTGTCCTTCTGTGCTGTCACATGTCCCTGTCCTTCTGTGTTGTCACATGTCCCTGTCCTTCTGTGTTGTCACATGTCCCTGTCCTTCTGTGTTGTCACATGCCCCTGTCCTGTCCCCATCCTTCTGTGTTGTCACATGCCCCTGTCCTGTCACATGTCCCTGTCCTGTGCTGTCACATGTCCCTGTCCTTCTGTGCTGTCACATGTCCCTGTCCTTCTGTGTTGTCACATGTCCCTGTCCTTCTGTGTTGTCACATGTCCCTGTCCTTCTGTGTTGTCACATGTCCCTGTCCTTCTGTGTTGTCACATGTCCCCGTCCTTCTGTGTTGTCACATGTCCCCGTCCTTCTGTGTTGTCACATGTCCCCGTCCTTCTGTGTTGTCACATGTCCCCGTCCTTCTGTGTTGTCACATGTCCCCGTCCTTCTGTGTTGTCACATGTCCCCGTCCTTCTGTGTTGTCACATGTCCCTGTCCTTCTGTGTTGTCACATGTCCCCGTCCTTCTGTGTTGTCACATGTCCCCGTCCTTCTGTGTTGTCACATGTCCCTGTCCTTCTGTGTTGTCACATGCCCCTGTCCTGTCCCCATCCTTCTGTGTTGTCACATGCCCCTGTCCTGTTACATGTCCCTGTCCTGTGCTGTCACATGTCCCTGTCCTTCTGTGTTGTCACATGTCCCTGTCCTGTCCTGTCACATGTCCCTGTCCTTCTGTGTTGTCACATGTCCCTGTCCTGTCCTGTCACATGTCCCTGTCCTTCTGTGTTGTCACATGTCCCTGTCCTTCTGTGTTGTCACATGTTTTGTTGTGATTTGATTTATTGCACCACACTTCCTGGTCCTCACTGGCCAGGCCGTCATTGTAAATAAGAATTTGTTTGTAGTCCTTTACAGGCAGCTTTGAACTCTGATAAGGGCCTATATCATAAGGCAGTGGCTGTATACATGTGCACTTCACATTTCCATATCATCAAACACTCATGTAATAAACAGTGTCAGCATTTATGAACACTGATGTACAGTTACAAGATGACATGGTGTTATACCCTGGGTTTGTTCTGAACAGAATGAGACAATGTTTGTTGTATTGGGACAAAGATTTGCCGTGGACCACGTATTTGAATGCACTCTTGACTCCATTCTATGTGCAAAATAATGACAATCTGCTGCTCTGAATTGCCTTGTGAAAGCCTTAACACTAATGTCATGTTATAATGGAGCGCTCATGTTGGCTATAGAACATACAAAAACACCTTAAAGTTGAAGACTCTCCTTTGAGTCATAGAAATGCATTGAAGTTACTTAGGAACTGTTCACACTTGGAGAGGTGTGTGGCCCCTTGGAGACACCAGTTAGTCCTCTCACTCAAACCCTTGTCATTCTATTGTCTTATGTTGCACCTACCCCAGATTTCCCAACAATATTCTTATCATGTTACTGAATGTATCCAGACTATTTTCTGGTTTAGTTAAACAAATGCAGTAAAAAGTGCTGTAAATGTAAAACGAAAAATCACATTAAATCAACAGTGGATTCAGTCTTGTGTCAGGTGAACTGTTGTCCTCACCTTTAGTCTAATACTTGTCCCATAATCTCCAAACGGTTCCCTTTTAAATGCTACCATGATTATGCTTATGCTTTCCATATTTCCTCTGAGGAAAAATGTCATTTAGCCCAATGCCCACCAGTGTAAGGGGTTTTAACTGACTCACCTGGATAAATAAAATATATACACATTTAAAAACTAACCATGGATTAAAGTTGGTCTCCTGGCCCATAGACTACTTTCAGGGTCAGGAACCATCTAACATCAAGTTGTAAAATCATGGAACTTCCCCTTTAAGATCAGCAATAAGGTTAGTGTACCACCATCCAGAACCATTCCAAATCTGACAGCTGTTTATACACTGCCTTTAAATAGAGGAACTTCCTGTTAATATTTAAACCTCTGAAAGGATAAGTTGAAGTACAAGCTGGCGGTAAACAGGACTTCACCTTTGATGTAATTCCTGTAAACAATTCCCTTTTCCTGGGAATAGAACTGCAATACGAATCACGTTGTGATATGTTATCAATGTTTTATGGAACACATTAGAACTCTGCCCCTCAGCCCTAAACAAATGTTAGTCACGTTAAGTCATCTGTACTGGCCCTAAACAAATACTAGTGACGTTAAGTCATCTGTACTGTCCCTAAACAAATACTAGTGACGTTAAGTCATCTGTACTGTCCCTAAACAAATACTAGTGACGTTAAGTCATCTGTACTGTCCCTAAACAAATATTAGTGACGTTAAGCCATCTGTACTGGCCCTAAACAAATATTAGTGACGTTAAGTCAACTGTACTGTCCCTAAACAAATACTAGTGACGTTAAGTCATCTGTACTGTCCCTAAACAAATATTAGTGACGTTAAGTCAACTGTACTGTCCCTAAACAAATACTAGTGACGTTAAGTCATCTGTACTGTCCCTAAACAAATATTAGTGACATTAAGCCATCTGTACTGTCCCTAAACAAATATTAGTGACATTAAGTAATCTGTACTGTCCCTAAACAAATACTAGTGACGTTAAGTCATCTGTACTGTCCCTAAACAAATATTAGTCACGTTAAGTCATCTGTACTGTCCCTAAACAAATATTAGTGACATTAAGTCATCTGTACTGTCCCTAAACAAATATTAGTCACGTTAAGTCATCTGTACTGTCCCTAAACAAATATTAGTGACATTAAGTCAACTGTACTGTCCCTAAACAAATATTAGTGACATTAAGTCATCTGTACTGTCCCTAAACAAATATTAGTCACGTTAAGTCATCTGTACTGTCCCTAAACAAATATTAGTGACGTTAAGTCATCTGTACTGTCCCTAAACAAATATTAGTGACATTAAGTCAACTGTACTGTCCCTAAACAAATATTAGTGACATTAAGTCAACTGTACTGTCCCTAAACAAATATTAGTGACATTAAGTCATCTGTACTGTCCCTAAACAAATATTAGTCACGTTAAGTCATCTGTACTGGCCCTACACAAATATTAGTCACGTTAAGTCATCTGTACTGGCCCTACACAAATATTAGTGACGTTAAGTCATCTGTACTGTCCCTAAACAAATATTAGTCACGTTAAGTCATCTGTACTGTCCCTAAACAAATATTAGTGACGTTAAGTCATCTGTACTGTCCCTAAACAAATATTAGTCACGTTAAGTCATCTGTACTGTCCCTAAACAAATATTAGTCACGTTAAGTCATCTGTACTGGCCCTACATTGGGAAGACTCAGCTCCAATGCTGCGCGACTGAAGGAATTGAGCATGACATCACCAGGTATGCACACCCCGGTAGTACGCTCCCGAGTCAGGGGCAGCCTGACCCGGGCCTCCCGTGAAACAAGACACTGGTTAGTGTAGTGGTGTTGACAAGCCGGTGGTTGTGTTACAGGCTGACTGTAGTGTAGAGGTGTAGGTCCTAGTGGAGGCTGAGGTGCCCATGGGGTCATGGTAAGCTGATGGCAGGGGAATGAAAAGCATGGAGAAGCCAGAGAAATCCTCTAAAACATAATGACAACAGATCCAAACAGTGGTATTGTTCATCTCATAACTTGTGTATCTGTTTGGTGTCATTAAGAATTAGTTTACTGTGTTGTTGCTGGTGCTGTGGCTGCAGAGATTTACCAGTGCTAAAGGGTACTGTGATGTAAGGTTAAACATGATTTATGAAGATTCGATGAACAGCCCATGGATGAGATCTCAGTGCTGAAATCATGATAAAAAAAATAAATTATGGGCTTTCTCACTAAGTACCTGCTATGTTTAGGAGTATCTGAGAGTGGGTTATCCTTCTCCTGGTTCATATTACTCACAGATAGCACTTACTGAATGCCTCTGGAACAGAACAGCATGACTTGTAACAGCATCATCACCTGTCTTGGCACGGGTCTTCGTTGGCACTGTAAAGAGTTGGGGATGGTCTTGACATCGTTGCAAAAATGATGTTTCAAGTACAGGTAAGAGTGGGAAAAAAAGTATCTTGTTTACTAAGAGCACGTATTTGTGGTGCATTAGATTTAGCTTGATATTTTCACATTTGGGACTACTCCATTGGTTCTGGGGGGGGGGGGGGACTAAATCCAGCACAGTGCAAGTATTTGAAATACTTTTACATAGTCCTGTTCATCCCTGGTCTCTGTACAACATCCATATTAGAATGAAGACTTCCTAATATGGAGGCCATGTGTGTGCTATATGCCCGTTGCTTCTTTCAGCCTCTCTGGATCAACCTTCTAGCTGATGTCTGTACTTCCTCTTGTTCTGCAGAGGCAACCCTGATAAGTGTGACATATGGGGGAACACACCTCTCCACCTGGCGGCCGCCAACGGCCACCACAACTGCCTGTCCTTCCTGGTGTCCTTCGGTGCCAACATGTGGTGCTTGGACAACGACTACCACACGCCCCTGGACATGGCCGCCACCAAAAGCCACATGGACTGTGTCCGCTACCTGGACTCCATCGCCGCCAAGCAGTCGGCCCTCAACCCCAAGCTGGTGGGGAAGCTGAAGGAGCGGGCTTTCCGCGAGGCCGAGAGGAGGATTAAGGAGTGTGTGAAGCTGCAGCGGAAGCACCACAAGCGTATGGAGCGCAAGTTCCACAAAGAGGCAGCGTCGGAGCAGTCCATGTCAGACGCCATGAGCTTCACCAGCTACACAAGCAGCTCAGTGAGCCGCAAGCTGCACCACCTAAACACCACCACTGTCAGTGTGCCATACTCTCAGGTCAGTACAAGCTGCACCACCTAAACACCACCACTGTCAGTGTGCCATACTCTCAGGTCAGTACAAGCTGCACCACCTAAACACCACCGTCAGTGTGTGTCACACCCTGATCTATTTCACCTGTCTTGTGCTTGTCTCCACTCCCCTCCAGGTGTCTCCCAAATCAGAGTCAGGCAGAAAGGTCAGAACTGGGAAGGCTAAGGAAAAACTAGAACACAGGAACACTCTGTTAGGACTTAACGGGACAAGACAAACTGGCAACAGACAAACAGAAAACTCAGGTATACAGGGGATAATTGGGAAAATAGGAGACACCTGGAGGGGGGTGGAGACAAGCATAGGACAGGTGAAACAGATCAGGGTGTGACAGTGTGCCGTACTCTTAGGTCAGTACAATACAGCCTCATCCAGCCATTTTTGGCTTTTGAATATTTATTTAAAGGGACATTCCACTCCAAAACCAACGTTTGTCAGATAAAAATAGTTTTAAAAAATAAAAATAGTCCGATGTCAAGAGGAGTGCACATTCCACGCCATTGTTTGTGTAGCTCCAGCTATATGATGCCTCAAGCTAAATGAATAAATGGGAAAGATGAACACAGCACATCTGGAAATAATATGATGCTTCTCTTTTCCCTTCATTTAGGATTGTAGTACAAAGCTGCATCTATAAAATGAATGACCTGGGAAATTGACTTATCTTAAGTTTTACAAATGTAATGTCCCTTTAATTGTCAACATGGCGTACATAATTATAGACTGCAAATAACTGTCATTGTATCCTCTCCTTTCTCCACTGATGGGAAATGTTGCTGTTCTAACTGTTGCATGTGAAACTCCCTCTCTGTTATGTCTGCTGCTGTATCGTTTCACATGCACAACAGTTAGAACAGCAACATTTCCCATCAGTGGAGAAAGTCTGTTAAATTTTAGATGTGTGCTCCTCTATAACTAGTGGTTGAAGCCTGTGTTGCTCTTTGTCCCTGCAGGCTACGCTTCACGCCACAACCCGAGGCAAGACCAAGATCCAGAAGAGGTTGGAGAAGAGGAAGCAAGGGGACGGGACCTTCAAGATCTACGAGGACGGCAGGAAGAGCGTGCGCTCCCTCTCGGGCCTTCAGCTGGGCAACGATGTCATGTTCCTTAAACAGGGAACCTATGTCGGCCCTCGGGACCGCGCAGGGCGCCGCGGCAACCTCCGAGACATATTCCACGGAGACGCCAACGACGACGCCATCTCTCGTGCCATCAGCGAGCCAGACTTGTCTTACCGGCCCGACATGGAATACTCTGAGGTCAGCACCGACTCGGGCCACGACTCTCTCTTCAACCGGCCCGGTCTGGGAACCATGGTATTCCGACGCAACTATATCAGCGGTGGCCTGTTCGGCATCGGCGGGCGTGACGAGGGGAGCCTCAGCGGAGGAACCGAACGGGCTGGCAGCACCAACGTGCGGCTGCGCAGCCGGCTGCGGCGTTCGCCCAGCCTGGACGATGGGGGGGACAGCATCGGCAGTGCCAGCAGCCTCCGGGAAAGGAACCGCCAGGAGCTTCCCTGGGACGAGCTGGAGCTGGGGCTGGATGATGACTTCGAGGCCGTGACCAGCCCGTTGGAGGTGTTCTTGGCTGCGCAGACCATGGGCGAGTTCCTCACCGTCTTCAGGCGGGAGAAGATTGACCTGGAGGCGCTGCTGCTGTGCTCGGACCAGGACCTCAAGAGCATCCACATCCCCCTGGGACCCAGGAAGAAAATCCTAGATGCCTGCAAGAGACGTCTGGAGACTCTTGAGGACCCTGACTACATCGAGGACACCCTGCTGTGAATGGTGAATGACACTTTTGGATCTGAAGATGCTGTGTAGGTACTGTATACCTCTACTACTACTGTTCACCTACAGAGTAAACCTACATTACAGAGTAAACCTACATTACAGAGTAAACCTACTCTACAGAGTAAACCTAACCTACAGAGTAAACCTAGCCTACAGAGTAAACCTACACTACAGAATAAACCTAGCCTACAGAGTAAACCTACTCTACAGAGTAAACCTACACTACAGAGTAAACCTACACTACAGAGTAAACCTACACTACAGAGTAAACCTTCATTACAGAGTAAACCTAGCCTACAGAGTAAACCTACATTACAGAGTAAACCTACACTACAGAGTAAACCTACACTACAGAGTAAACCTACACTACAGAGTAAACCTAGCCTACAGAGTAAACCTAGCCTACAGAGTAAACCTACACTACAGAGTAAACCTACACTACAGAGTAAACCTTCATTACAGAGTAAACCTAGCCTACAGAGTAAACCTACATTACAGAGTAAACCTACACTACAGAGTAAACCTACACTACAGAGTAAACCTTCATTACAGAGTAAACCTACACTACAGAGTAAACCTACATTACAGAGTAAACCTAACCTACAGAGTAAACCTACACTACAGAGTAAACCTACACTACAGAGTAAACCTACACTACAGAGTAAACCTACACTACAGAGTAAACCTTCATTACAGAGTAAACCTAGCCTACAGAGTAAACCTACACTGCAGAGTAAACCTACACTACAGAGTAAACCTACACTACAGAGTAAACCTTCATTACAGAGTAAACCTTCATTACAGAGTAAACCTACACTACAGAGTAAACCTACACTACAGAGTAAACCTTCATTACAGAGTAAACCTACATTACAGAGTAAACCTACACTACAGAGTAAACCTTCATTACAGAGTAAACCTACACTACAGAGTAAACCTAGCCTACAGAGTAAACCTACATTACAGAGTAAACCTACATTACAGAGTAAACCTACACTACAGAGTAAACCTAGCCTACAGAGTAAACCTACACTGCAGAGTAAACCTACACTACAGAGTAAACCTACACTACAGAGTAAACCTTCATTACAGAGTAAACCTTCATTACAGAGTAAACCTACACTACAGAGTAAACCTTCATTACAGAGTAAACCTACATTACAGAGTAAACCTACACTACAGAGTAAACCTTCATTACAGAGTAAACCTACACTACAGAGTAAACCTAGCCTACAGAGTAAACCTACATTACAGAGTAAACCTACATTACAGAGTAAACCTACACTACAGAGTAAACCTACATTACAGAGAAAAACCTACACTACAGAGTAAACCTACACTACAGAGTAAACCTACACTACAGAGTAAACCTACATTACAGAGTAAACCTACATTACAGAGTAAACCTACATTACAGACTAAACCTAACCTACAGAGTAAACCTAACCTCCAGATTACATCTGAGTGTGTAGTGTGGGGATTTTTCACTGGGACATGTTAGTATTGTCGCTGCTCTCCTCTACACATAGTTATGAAGGTAGGCATCTAGTTTTTTCTTTGGTTGATGATAATAGTAACAATCAGGCATAGAATTCATTCCTGTCTCCTCTTCAAATATGTCGTTGCCATTCTTCTGGAGACCACTAGGTGGACACACTGTATAGGTCCAGCAGAATGCTCTTCCATACCTTAAAGGTAGGTCAGTGGAGCATTGTTGCTCAGTGTTGTCAGGGCTAATGTCTCAAAGGGGTTTGTTGTAGTGTATGCAACATTCAGAGACTTTACGGCTACAACATAAATAGCGGTTTGTTGTAGTATATGCAACATTCAGAGACTTTACAGCTACAACATAAATAGCGGTTTGTTGTAGTGTATGCAACATTCAGAGACTTTACGGCTACAACATAAATAGCGGTTTGTTGTAGTATATGCAACATTCAGAGACTTTACAGCTACAACATAAATAGCGGTTTGTTGTAGTGTATGCAACATTCAGAGACTTTACGGCTACAACATAAATAGCGGTTTGTTGTAGTGTATGCAACATTCAGAGACTTTACGGCTACAACATAAATAGCGGTTTGTTGTAGTGTATGCAACATTCAGGGACACGCTTGTCTGACTCTGTGATTATGTAAGGACATTCAGAGAAATGTTGTAATTTCATTCCCTGGGTCACCCTGTGACTTGTTAGGCAGAAAGGAGGACATTGTTAAGATAAACATCTCAGTGAACAAAAGAAGACAAGTAAAATACAGAAACCTGAGCTTTCTATGGACTTTGTAAATGAAGGAGAAGAGCTGAAGAAATCTGAAAGGTATTTTGGATCGTTCCAGCTTCATCAGAGTGAGTTCTAGAAGTCCACTTCCCTGTTTCCAATTTTAATGATCTAAAGACACTGTTGACCGTTTTAATTAACTAAACGACACTGTTGACGGTTTTAATGCACTAAAAGACACTGTTGACCCTTTTAATGATCTAAATGACACTGTTGACCGTTTTAATGAACTAAACGACACTGTTGACGGTTTTAATGCACTAAAAGACACTGTTGACCCTTTCAATGAACTAAATGACACTGTTGACCGTTTTAATTAACTACAGAGGACCTTGCTGCTTCCGTGAAGGACAGAGAGCTGTGGCATGCCATCTTTTGGAGCATTGCGTCACCATACGCAGTCAGCCAAAGACTGCCTGGATCTGTATCCACAGAACACAGTGTTGATGTGCAGCAGTGTTCTTGTATGTCATGTGGCACAGTGTACAGAGAGAAGAACAAGGAGGTGTGGCCTGCCCCCCTCCAACACCTCTCTGTCTGACCCCAATACGTTGGCCCCTGTGGGGCATGTTAGATACCGTACTACCATCCCCTGAGACTGTGTTCCTGGTGTCAGAGACTGGTGTCAGTACATGGGGCATGTTAGATACCGTACTACCATCCCCTGAGACTGTGTTCCTGGTGTCAGTACATGGGGCATGTTAGATACCGTACTACCATCCCCTGAGACTGTGTTCCTGGTGTCAGTACATGGGGCATGTTAGACACCGTACTACCATCCCCTGAGACTGTGTTCCTGGTGTCAGTACATGGGGCATGTTAGATACTGTACTACCATCCCCTGAGACTGTGTTCCTGGTGTCAGTACATGGGGCATGTTGGATACCTTACTACCATCCCCTGAGACTGTGCTCCTGGTGTCAGTACATGGGGCATGTTAGATACCGTACTACCCTCCCCTGAGACTGTGTTCCTGGTGTCAGTACATGGGGCATGTTAGATACTGTACTACCATCCCCTGAGACTGTGTTCCTGGTGTCAGTACATGGGGCATGTTGGATACCTTACTACCATCCCCTGAGACTGTGTTCCTGGTGTCAGTACATGGGGCATGTTAGATACTGTACTACCATCCCCTGAGACTGTGTTCCTGGTGTCAGTACATGGGGCATGTTAGATACCGTACTACCATCCCCTGAGACTGTGTTCCTGGTGTCAGTACATGGGGCATGTTAGATACCGTACTACCATCCCCTGAGACTGTGCTCCTGGTGTCAGTACATGGGGCATGTTAGATACCGTACTACCATCCCCTGAGACTGTGTTCCTGGTGTCAGTACATGGGGCATGTTAGATACCGTACTACCATCCCCTGAGACTGTGTTCCTGGTGTCAGTACATGGGGCATGTTAGACACCGTACTACCCTCCCCTGAGACTGTGTTCCTGGTGTCAGTACATGGGGCATGTTGGATACCTTACTACCATCCCCTGGGCCTGTGTTCCTGGTGTCAGTACATGGGGCATGTTAGATACCGTACTACCATCCCCTGAGACTGTGTTCCTGGTGTCAGTACATGGGGCATGTTAGATACCTTACTACCATCCCCTGAGACTGTGCTCCTGGTGTCAGTACATGGGGCATGTTAGATACCGTACTACCATCCCCTGAGACTGTGTTCCTGGTGTCAGTACATGGGGCATGTTAGATACCGTACTACCATCCCCTGAGACTGTGTTCCTGGTGTCAGTACATGGGGCATGTTAGATACCGTACTACCCTCCCCTGAGACTGTGTTCCTGGTGTCAGTACATGGGGCATGTTAGATACTGTACTACCATCCCCTGGGCCTGTGTTCCTGGTGTCAGTACATGGGGCATGTTAGACACCGTACTACCATCCCCTAGGCCTGTGCTCCTAGTGCCAGTGCATTTGTTAAGGACAGGATTTTTACATACATGAGCATATGGTTATTTGTTTGTATTTGTTGATTAATCCATTAGACAGAGGCCGGGATTCAATACAAGATGTGTTATAACGCTGTGCACCATAACAGGTTTTTAAAGGTCATTTACTCTTTAGTCTGTATACGCAGCTTTTACAATGAATGCGATCTCCGCGAACTTCTGGGAAAATGTCTTTACAAAGCACACTGTCGGCTGTATAGTGAGTGCTATAACGCGCCTTGCGTAGAATCCCAGCCAAGGTGTCAAATCCATAGTTTTGTATAGATACTTCCATTGTTGATGGAGATAATGTATCAAATTTGTAGGGTGGTTACGAGTCATAGTCAGGCTGCCTCCAATTCGCTACAATATTACCATTATTTGTGCATTACCAGTTCTTTGCTATTAAGGCATTTTTTTTGTACCTGTTGATTGGTTTGGCTCGGGTCATTCATCTTCATTCATTGTTCCATTTTGTACCAGTACATTTGTTTACACACAGTATGCCAGGTCAACCACTTTCAGTTTGGTTCACTGATAAAGGAGGCCAATTAATTTTTTTCATTGAAAGTTGACGCTATGTGAGAATGTTCAACTAAACACGTATTGGGTGGATTTTTTAATGTTTCGATAGGTAAACCTCACACACAGTTAAATCCATTGTCATAGTTATTTTTCTGATGATTTTCTGATGCAGTATATAGATGTCATGATGTCATCCTCCTAAGGAGGATGAGCTGGCCAATCAGCGGTCTACTAGCATTCCTATTTTTAATGATGGGTATATGGCCACACCGTTTTGTTGTTGGGGTACGGCCGCACCATTCCAACACAGAAAAGCTGCATCATTGGAGAAGGAAAAGTATATTCACTCATTATATTGTCATTCATTATAGGGGCGGCAGGGTAGCCTAGTGGTTAGAGAGTTGGACTAGGAACCGAAAGGTTGCAAGTTCATATCCCCGAGCTGTCATTCTGCCCCTGAACAGGCAGTTAACCCACTGTTCCTAGGCTGTCATTGAAAATAAGAATTTGTTCTTAACTGACTTGCCCAGTTAAAAAATAGGTCCTGTTTCATAGAAACCTGGAACACTGGATTTTATCAATTTCATGAAACTGCACAAGTCTTCAATTGTAGGCAGGTATTCTGCTTTTTCTCATGGTTATGTGCCTCTTTCTGTACGAGGATGTCATTTCTGGAAACTATTTCTGTCCATTTAGATTAAAGGACCCGTTTTGTCTGAAGAGCACCCATAGAGGCTAAAAGTTCTCTATTGCCTCTAACCATCACTGTAGTCTTCAGTCTGCGCTGTATGTCTATGGAATGTTCTGTATGTCTCTGTTCTGATCATGTGACGAAGTCTTCCCAATAATATTGTATGTGTCATTGGTTTTGGTGGTGGATTTTATCAGATGCACATGAAACCTAAACAATGTCCAACAATGTCCACATTGAATGCCTCATTTTTTTAAAGATCAAACAGTGTTTTTAAATAAACAAATCTACTAATATGTCCTTCTCTGCATTGTGTATGTGAAGCTGCAACAGACAGGACTCTGACTGAGGCAGGCCGCTCCAGGGTCTAGGATCAGCTTCCCCTACTACAATCCTAACCTTAACCATTAGTGGGGGAGCAACTAGGAGCGACTTCACCCTGCACCCGACCGACCTGGGAGTAATTCTCCTTAACTTCCTCACCCTGCACCCGACCGACCTGGGAGTAATCCTCATTAACTTCCTCACCCTGCACCCGACCGACCTGGGAGTAATTCTCCTTAACTTCCTCACCCTGCACCCGACCGACCTGGGAGTAATTCTCCTTAACTTCCTCACCCTGCACCCGACCGACCTGGGAGTAATCCTCATTAACTTCCTCACCCTGCACCCGACCGACCTGGGAGTAATTCTCCTTAACTTCCTCACCCTGCACCCGACCGACCTGGGAGTAATTCTCCTTAACTTCCTCACCCTGCACCCGACCGACCTGGGAGTAATTCTCCTTAACTTCCTCACCCTGCACCCGACCGACCTGGGAGTAATCCTCATTAACTTCGTCAACCTGCATCCCGATTCTCTGTCCTTTCCCCCGAAGTGTGTAATTGTGCACTCCTCATGCATGTACATGCATTTTCACAAAATGAATGATGCCAACCTTCAGTTTTAAATCCATGAAGGGAAATAAACTAGAGCACACTTCCAGAAAAATGAAAATTGGGATGTAGGAAGAGGGATAGGGGAAACAATGGAGTCAGAGGTTATGGGTCATTTAAGTAAACCGATACTCAGAGGCCCAAGATCGTTCCCACTGATTAATATGTGCACAGTAGGTAAGGACTGTTTTGTCAATCAAGGATATTATTGAGTCATTTTCCAGGTATGCGTTAAATTACAACTAACTGGATCACAACATGAGCTTGGATTTCTGGTCATAACCGGTCATTGTACCTGACTTCCATTCAATGTTCTGTCATTCTGTTTCTATGCCAGACTTACTCGCATTGTTTACAACGGCTCTATATCCAGACAATCTCATTCCTGTTTACATTTCCTGTTTATATTGAATCTAGCCTAGTCTGGACCTAAACTGAATTGTTCCATTTCAACAAAAGTGAAACAGAGCAAATGAGTCAGGCTGAAACGAGCCCCTCCCCGAGCTGTATTTGTATATGAAAGACAGATGTGCGTTTGTTAGATTTCCAAAATGTCTAAATAATTCTGTTACCAGCTCAGTCTCTCACTACATTACTGTAAGATAAGTTGGAGTATGGTTATAAATAGTTGCAGGAAGTTAGGGTGCGGCGGAAACATAGTGTTGTCTAGAAACATCCCTTCTCTTTAAACAGAAGGAAACACTAGGTAAGGCCTGGTCACTCAGAAGGAAACACTAGGTAAGGCCTGGTCACTCAGAAGGAAACACTAGGTAAGGCCTGGTCACTCAGAAGGAAACACTAGGTAAGGCCTGGTCACTGAGAAGGAAACACTAGGTAAGGCCTGGTCACTCAGAAGGAAACACTAGGTAAGGCCTGGTCACTCAGAAGGAAACACTAGGTAAGGCCTGGTCACTGTGAAGGAAACACTAGGTAAGGCCTGGTCACTCAGAAGGAAACACTAGGTAAGGCCTGGTCACTCAGAAGGAAACACTAGGTAAGGCCTGGTCACTCAGAAGGAAACACTAGGTAAGGCCTGGTCACTCAGAAGGAAACACTAGGTAAGGCCTGGTCACTCAGAAGGAAACACTAGGTAAGGCCTGGTCACTCAGAAGGAAACACTAGGTAAGGCCTGGTCACTCAGAAGGAAATACTAGGTAAGGCCTGGTCACTCAGAAGGAAACACTAGGTAAGGCCTGGTCACTCAGAAGGAAACACTAGGTAAGGCCTGGTCACTCAGAAGGAAACACTAGGTAAGGCCTGGTCACTGAGAAGGAAACACTAGGTAAGGCCTGGTCACTCAGAAGGAAACACTAGGTAAGGCCTGGTCACTCAGAAGGAAACACTAGGTAAGGCCTGGTCACTCAGAAGGAAACACTAGGTAAGGCCTGGTCACTCAGAAGGAAACACTAGGTAAGGCCTGGTCACTCAGAAGGAAACACTAGGTAAGGCCTGGTCACTCAGAAGGGAACACTAGGTAAGGCCTGGTCACTCAGAAGGAAACACTAGGTAAGGCCTGGTCACTCAGAAGGAAACACTAGGTAAGGCCTGGTCACTCAGAAGGAAACACTAGGTAAGGCCTGGTCACTGAGAAGGAAACACTAGGTAAGGCCTGGTCACTCAGAAGGAAACACTAGGTAAGGCCTGGTCACTCAGAAGGAAACACTAGGTAAGGCCTGGTCACTCAGAAGGAAACACTAGGTAAGGCCTGGTCACTCAGAAGGAAACACTAGGTAAGGCCTGGTCACTCAGAAGGAAAGACTAGGTAAGGCCTGGTCACTCAGAAGGAAACACTAGGTAAGGCCTGGTCACTCAGAAGGAAACACTAGGTAAGGCCTGGTCACTCAGAAGGAAACACTAGGTAAGGCCTGGTCACTCAGAAGGAAACACTAGGTAAGGCCTGGTCACTCAGAAGGAAACACTAGGTAAGGCCTGGTCACTCAGAAGGAAAGACTAGGTAAGGCCTGGTCACTCAGAAGGAAACACTAGGTAAGGCCTGGTCACTCAGAAGGAAACACTAGGTAAGGCCTGGTCACTCAGAAGGAAACACTAGGTAAGGCCTGGTCACTCAGAAGGAAACACTAGGTAAGGCCTGGTCACTCAGAAGGAAACACTAGGTAAGGCCTGGTCACTCAGAAGGAAACACTAGGTAAGGCCTGGTCACTCAGAAGGAAACACTAGGTAAGGCCTGGTCACTGTGGTTCCTTGACTTCCTTAACTTCGCAGTACATTAGTGATGTAGTTTCTCCAGACATTGGATGACTCTTCTGTGATCATGTCAACCATAACGGCATCTGAAAAACCTTTAATCTCAATGTATGTCCGTTTGTTAGTTATTCTCCTTCAACTACTGTGAACATATAATAATTTTAGTGTAGGACCAGTCATTCCAAACACATTGTGATGACTCCTGAAAAGCTAACTTTTCAGTGATGCAGGTTTCTCCAAGATGTTGACATTCCAGTTTTCACAGATTATATTGCAGAAGACAGTCATCCCAGCTGACCCAGATCATCTTTGTTGATACAACATTATTTTTTCTACGAAATGCTATTATTAGACAACAACTTTGGAATTGCCACGTCTGGGATGTTCTATGAGGGAGTGTGGCTGTACAGTAATGATTTCATGATTCATAATAATAATAATAATTTTGGGGGTGCTTATATTGTATTTGTCCTGTTAAAACAGAGATCTCCACATTCCTTGCCCTCAATACCTACTTCCCCCTTCTCTCCACTCAAACCAACTCCGCCTTCCCTGAACCCAACTGAATGAGGGAGGAGAGAGTGAGAAAAGGGGAGAAAGAGAGACAAGGGAGGAGTGTAACAAAAGGAGGCTCCTGCTGCTGCCGCTGACTCACACGGATAAAGTTACTAAGGCGCGGTGCTCAGTTCTGTTCTTGTCTTCTCACTACATTATCTTGAGTTAGGGAGCTGGACAGAGAGTTAGAGAGGAGACTTTCAGAGAGACAGTCTTAGGGTGTGAGAGTTAGGGAGCTGGACAGAGAGTTAGAGAGGAGACTTTCAGAGAGACAGTCTTAGGGTGTGAGAGTTAGGGCGAGAGACGGTGAGAGTGAAAGAAAGACAGAGAGCGAGGAAGTGTTTTTGAGAGAGATAGAGAGAGAGAGAAAGTGACTTACTGAGCGAGAGAATAGGAATTATAAGAGTAGTGAGGCCTGTATAGGATGTCATGATAGACTAAGATGTGAAGAAAGATCTGCACCGTCTGCCTGTTCAGGCCCAGAGACCCAGACAGAGGCCCAGCTGTCTCACCCTGCAGCCTGAAGTAGAGAGGAGAGAGTAAGGGAGGTACTGTGTCTTGGCACACCAGCAACACACAGGACATCCACAAGCCAGAGAAAGAGAACATGGAGACCCTCATCATCAAGAATGAAGAGAATACAGAAGAGAGTCATCCCACAACTGGAAGCAAAGATGTCACCACATCCATGATAAACATGTGGGACCTGAACCTAAACCAGGAACAAGAGGACCCAACAACAACGCACGATAAGCCAGGGGAGAACACCCAGCCTCAGAACCAGGAACAAGAGGACCCAACAACAACGCACGATAAACCAGGGGAGAACACCCAGCCTCAGAACCAGGAACAAGAGGACACAACAACAACGCACGATAAACCAGGGGAGAACACCCAGCCTCAGAACCAGGAACAAGAGGACCCAACAACAACGCACGATAAACCAGGGCAGAACACCCAGTCTCAGAACCAGGAACAAGAGGACCCAACAACAACGCACGATAAACCAGGGGAGAACACCCAGCCTCAGAACCAGGAACAAGAGGATCCAACAAAAACGCACGATAAACCAGGGCAGAACACCCAGCCTCAGAACCAGGAACAAGAGGATCCAACAAAAACGCACGATAAACCAGGGGAGAACACCCAGCCTCAGAACCAGGAACAAGAGGACCCAACAACAACGCATGATAAACCAGGGGAGAACACCCAGCCTCAGAACCAGGAACAAGAGGACCCAACAACAACGCATGATAAACCAGGGGAGAACACCCAGCCTCAGTACCAGGAACAAGAGGACCCAACAGCAACGCACGATAAACCAGGGGAGAACACCCAGCCTCAGAACCAGGAACAAGAGGACCCATCAACAACGCCCGATAAACCAGGGCAGAACACCCAGCCTCAGAACCAGGAACAAGAGGACCCAACAACAACGCACGATAAACCAGGGGAGAACACCCAGCCTCAGAACCGGGAACAAGAGGACACAACAACAACGCACGATAAACCAGGGGAGAACACCCAGCCCCAGACAATCTCTAGCGGGTTTACTGTCACCCCAGAAGATGTGCTGTGCGACTCCTGCATTGAGATCCCGTGCCGGGCCCAGAAGTCCTGCCTCACCTGCCTGGTGTCGTACTGCGAGGCCCACCTCAGACCCCACCTGGAGAACCAGAGGTTCCAGAATCACCGGCTGGTGGAGCCCTTACAGGACATCGAGTGTCGCACCTGTGAGGAGCACCGGCTACCGCTTGAACTATACTGCCTGACGGACGGCTGCGGTGTGTGTGTGTGCTGCGAGTGTGAGGGACAGGGGCATCTGGGGCACAGTACTGTACCTGTAGAGGAGGCTCGAAGACAGATCCAGGTATTGGTAACATTTATATTTTACCAGTGGAGGCTGGTAGAGGGGGAACTAGGGAGGACTGGATTCTTTGTAATGGCTGAGCCTGTCCTCCCCTTTCTCTCTCCACCAGCCTCCACTGATACATACAGACACACAACACACTTCCATTTCACAGACAGTGAGTGATAACTGTATGAGTGCTCCCTTTTCTCTGGCATGGACATGTTGTTTTGGGTGGTTCCACGAAAACACTGCCTTTTGCATCCCTTTGATATTTTAAGTAGAAATTGTGCACCAATATTACATTTTAAAAGCTTGTTATATTAAATGAAGTGTCCTTTAATATAGACCATATGGAGAATTCAATAAATCTTTAATATGAATATAATCTTGATTACCCAGAAGGGGAATTCTCGCAAAAGTTGAATCACATGAATCTGTCCACGGCAGATTAATATGAAAAACGATTTGTTAAAGTGCCAAAATTAACAATTTTGACATGTCACTCCTTGCACCCGCTGTGACTTCTGGGAAGATTTGAACCCACTTAACCCCAACATTCATCATCATTGTAAAGACCTGGTTATGTTGATGACAAAGTCTTGTCTGGAGAGGATTATTTATTTCATGTGATTAGTGATTAATTTACGTCGGCCCCTCATTTTAAGGTCAACCCTGTTACGTGAACTGAACTCTCGATTTAATATGGTGAAACTATTCAAGAGGAAATGGTCTACCCGGTTACGTTCAACTCCGTTGCCTTATTTGGCACTCAGCAGTTGAAACAATAATAAAGTGTTTTCCCCGCCCCTGTTTCAGTACAAAGCTGAAGGATGGAGAAATAAAACCACTCTCAAATTCACAGACAGAGCTATGGATTAAAGGACTGACCATCAATGATATGACAATTATAGTTTTAAACATGTTTCGTGGCTAAATAGTGTGTTTACATTGACTTTGTTTTACAAACATTGCAGTAAAACAAGCTTATATTTTGGGTTCTGATGGGGTATGACAGTTGAATTAAGCTCTTGAGGCATTTCTAAGTTATATTCTTCAAGAGTCAATGGGGACATATAATTAATTTATAAGTAGAAAAATGGCTTCAGCAACTGCCGATTGCCCCTTTCATAGGTACTTCCTGTTGTCTTTTTTTAACCTCTTGAGATGGGAAAACTAGTTTTGTATTAAGTTATTTCTGACAGAATGTTAACATTTGGTAAAACCAAACTTTTTCTTTTTATACCAAGTTACACTTCTCAAAAGGCACCGGTTGTTGTGGTTTTGAAGTCCAAAACTCCTCTTTTTAGTGTCAGTATTGTCTAGTGATCCAGGACACAATGTAGGGAGCATAGGATAGGGAGTCTCCAGGCAAATGAGTTTTTATGACATCATTTGTTTATCACAAGACTTCAGTATGTTTCTCTGTGATAAGAAACCTTCTGTGTGACATGTGATACGTACAGCCTGCCCATTGTTCTCGTCCAATAGGTTGCCCTCTCTCAAAGCTACTGTAGTAAATAAAGCAAATGCATTTCCCATGGGCTATGCTGGTAACCTGGCACTGGTCCCATCACATGGTACTCTTTAAGAAACAGAGCCCTGTGTGTGTGTGTGTGTGTGTGTGTGTGTGTGTGTGTGTGTGTGTGTGTGTGTGTGAGATCGTCTATAGACAGAGCTGCAGAAGAAACAAGGGGAGATTATGAAGACCGTCTCAGTGGCAGAGAATTCCATTGGCAAGCTACAGAGCAACACTGCATCCATAGAGGTTTTTCACTACACCCGCATTACTTTGACCATTTCCTCTGATCTCAATGAACCTTAAACACACAGCTGATACAACTAAGCACCTCCTCCTCTCCTTTAAAAAAAAGTATGTCACACATTCTCTCCATACATTCTTTCCCCACGTTCGCATATTGCTCATTTATCACTTATAACATCGTCTCTGATCTTAATGAACCTTGAAACATACAGCTGATACACATTTACTAAGTACTTCTCCATTCCTCCTCTTTCTATTTATCACATATTCTCTCCATCTTTCTCTCCCCAGAGCTCGGTGGCAGGGGTACGTGCTGTGATGGAGCAGCAGTTCTATCTGCTGCAAGGGGCCGTAGAAGAGGCCCGGAGGAGGGCCACGGAGGTTCTGGAGGGGGAGCAGAGGCAGGCGCTCAGTCAGGCCGAGGGCATCCAGGCCCACCTGGAGCAGAAGAGCCAAGAGCTGAAGAAGACCCTGGCCAGAGTGGAGAGACTCTTCAGGAACAAGAGGGATGTAGACTTCCTGCAGGTGAGAGACTGTGGCTCCGGGGTGAAACGTATCCTATGTACAGACCTTGGATCTCCTCCAACCTTAACCATTAGTGGGAAAAATGCTAAACTGACCCAAGATCAGCGTCTAGGCCCGGGGCAACTTTAGAGTGCACCAGAGAGGGTTGGGTTTAATTCCATTTCAATTCAGTAAATTCAGGAATTAAACTCAAATTTGTAGGAAAGCATTGAGGAAAATGAACTGACTGAATTTAAATTGAATTGACCCCATTCCCTGGTGAGTGTCACACATGAAATGAAACAGAACACATGCAGCTAGTGTTGTTGCTGAAAAGCACAATATCAACCTGCTGCCTTCAAGTCTCCTGTATCATGATACTGTGAGAGGTATTTTATTTATTTTTTACATTCTATTGGTTGATGCTGCGTTGAATATTTATTGACAAGACATTTCAGCGTAAAATGTTGAATTCATTTGTAAAAAGTTTGAAAAACATAATTCCACATTGATATTGAGGCCAGTGACAACAAAAAAATTGAATTTAAATTCAGGCTGTAACACAAGTGTCAAGGGGTACTTTCTGAAGGCTCTGTAGATTTACTGCATCACACTGGAGTGTTTGGAAATGTATTTATTTTTACCTTTATTTAACTAGGCAAGTCAGTTAACAAACAAATTCTTATTTTCAATGACAGCCTAGGAACAGTGGGTTAACTGCCTTGTTCAGGGGCAGAACGACAGATTTGTACCTTGTTGGACTAGTAACCTTTCGGTTACTAGACCAACGCTCTAACCACTAGGCTACCCTCCCGCCCCTGACTGCTCAGGATAGGACTCATTCTGAGCCCTATCCTGAGAGGACTAATATCTTACCCTTTGCCTCAGCTTTCCCCTATGATCTGTTAAATATTGTCTCGGTCAGTCATTTTGACTCATCTCGGTCAGCGGTTTTGTAATGTTGACAGTGTCCACAGTGTGAGGGATGTGACAGGTGGGAGGAGCTATAGGACAGGATCACTGTAATGACTGGAATGGAAGTTAGTGGTTTCCATATGTTTGATGTGTTTGATACTTTCCATTGATTCCATTCCAGCCATTAGAATTAGCCCGTCCTCCTATAGCTCCTCCCACCAGCCTCCGCTGCTTACCATAGACACTTCATTTAGATTGTGAAAGGATTTGATAGGTATTAACAGTATAGCCAAGAACCTACCAAGTCTATTCAAGGGAAAGCAATACTACCATATTGCTTTAACCTATCTGAAATGTCTCGGGGGTAGAGGTTTGGGGTTATTTCTGGACGGAGTCTTATTGTGCATCCCAAATGGCACCCTAGTTCCCATATAGTGCACTACTTTATAGTACACTACTTTCATGCTGTGATGGAGCAGCAGTAGTGCACTATAAAGGGCATAGGGTGTCATTTGGGAAGAAGATATATAGCTGTCTTAGTAGTGTGAGTGGCTCCTCCTGCTGGTGAATGTAGGAATACTCCGAGTGGAAGACGGGGGCTGTGGATATCTGTCTGCCTGGGCTCTACGTCGGCCTCACAGATCGCCTGGCCTCCTTCAGCTGCCTGCTCACTGAGTCCACCCAGGAACTGTGTGACCAGCTCAAGGCTACCTACAGGGACAAACTGAAGGACATCTGCAGGACTGGTGATAAGTGTACACATTTTAACCAGGGCTGTGTTCATTAGGCACCAAACACAAGAAAACTATAGAAGCCTGGAAAAACTGCTCATGTTCCTTTGTTTGTTTTTGTTGTTGACATATGCTGTTTCATGACATAATGAAAACGACCCAAGTTGTTAGTGTAAAAGAGAATATTCTCCCCATGACTTAGCTAAATAAAAGTTACATAACGGTTGGATAAGTAACCATAGTCCCCAAGTAACCATAGTCCCCAAGTAACCATAGTCCCCATAGTCTTCCCAATGCATTGTATTATAGAGAGTTCTCTCTGTATTACCTGGAGGATAACTTCTCTTTCTCCTACACTGACCTACAGAGAAACTGGGCATTACAACCATGGTCCATCCCAAGATGTCAAAGTCTTTTTCACTGCCTGAGCCTGAGATGCGAGACGACTTCCTCACGTGTAAGATGTCTTTTTTTATTGCATTAGCAACCATTTCCAATTTGATTTGCATAGCTAGTGCTCTTCACAATGAGCTAACCCTTTTGAGAAATAGCCTGACTTGGTGTAACCTTTCACATGTGTTATAGCGACTGAGGTAGCCTTTGAATAAGTACAGTGCCTTGCACTGTATTCGGCCCCCTTGAACTTTGCGACCTTTTGCCACATTTCAGGCTTCAAACATAAAGATATAAAACTGTATTTTTTTGTGAAGAATCAACAACAAGTGGGACACAATCTTGAAGTGGAATGACATTTATTGGATATTTCAAACTTTTTTAACAAATCAAAAACTGAAAAATTGGGCGTGCAAAATTATTCAGCCCCTTTACTTTCAGTGCAGCAAACTCTCTCCAGAAGTTCAGTGAGGATCTCTGAATGATCCAATGTTGACCTAAATGACTAATGATGATAAATACAATCCACCTGTGTGTAATCAAGTCTCCGTATAAATGCACCTGCACTGTGATAGTCTCAGAGGTCCGTTAAAAGCGCAGAGAGCATCATGAAGAACAAGGAACACACCAGGCAGGTCCGAGATACTGTTGTGAAGAAGTTTAAAGCCGGATTTGGATACAAAAAGATTTCCCAAGTTTTAAACATCCCAAGGAGCACTGTGCAAGCGATAATATTGAAATGGAAGGATTATCAGACCACTGCAAATCTACCAAGACCTGGCCGTCCCTCTAAACTTTCAGCTCATACAAGGAGAAGGCTGATCAGAGATGCAGCCAAGAGGCCCATGATCACTCTGGATGAACTGCAGAGATCTACAGCTGAGGTGGGAGACTCTGTCCATAGGACAACAATCAGTCGTATATTGCACAAATCTGGCCTTTATGGAAGAGTGGCAAGAAGAAAGCCATTTCTTAAAGATATCCATAAAAAGTGTCGTTTAAAGTTTGCCACAAGCCACCTGGGAGACACACCAAACATGTGGAAGTGCTCTGGTCAGATGAAACCAAAATTGAACTTTTTGGCAACAATGCAAAACGCTATGTTTGGCGTAAAAGCAACACAGCTGAACACACCATCCCCACTGTCAAACATGGTGGTGGCAGCATCATGGTTTGGGCCTGCTTTTCTTCAGCAGGGACAGGGAAGATGGTTAAAATTGATGGGGAGATGGATGGAGCCAAATACAGGACCATTCTGGAAGAAAACCTGATGGAGTCTGCAAAAGACCTGAGACTGGGACGGAGATTTGTCTTCCAACAAGACAATGATCCAAAACATAAAGCAAAATCTACAATGGAATGGTTCAAAAATAAACATATCCAGGTGTTAGAATGGCCAAGTCAAAGTCCAGACCTGAATCCAATCGAGAATCTGTGGAAAGAACTGAAAACTGCTGTTCACAAATGCTCTCCATCCAACCTCACTGAGCTCGAGCTGTTTTGCAAGGAGGAATGGGAAAAAATTTCAGTCTCTCGATGTGCAAAACTGATAGAGACATACCCCAAGCGACTTACAGCTGTAATCGCAGCAAAAGGTGGCGCTACAAAGTATTAACTTAAGGGGGCTGAATAATTTTGCACGCCCAATTTTTCAGTTTTTGATTTGTTAAAAAAGTTTGAAATAACCAATAAATGTCGTTCCACTTCATGATTGTGTCCCACTTGTTGTTGATTCTTCACAAAAAAATACAGTTTTATATCTTTATGTTTGAAGCCTGAAATGTGGCAAAAGGTTGCAAAGTTCAAGGGGGCCGAATACTTTCGCAAGGCACTGTATGTGTGTGTTTGTATTGTCCCTGCCTGCATGTGTCCTGTGCTGGCGACAAATCCATGTTCCCCTCTGACGATTAATAAAGTTTATTAAATTAAATGTGTCTACTTGGCAGATGCCAGCAGTCTGACCTTTGACCCAGACACTGTCCACAAGTTCCTGAGACTAACTGAAGACGACAGGAAGGTGACCAACACCACGCCCTGGCAGCACAGCTACCCAGACACGCCCGAACGCTTCGAGTACTGGCGCCAGGTGATGACCTCAGAGAGCCTCTACCTGGGCCGACACTACTTTGAGGCAGAGTTGAGTGGGGAGGGCGTGCACGTGGGACTCACCTACAAGAGCATCGACCGGAAAGGCGTGGAGAGAGGCAGCTGCATCACAGGAAATGACTTCTCGTGGAGCCTCGGAAGGGAGGGGCGGAGCTTTTCCACTTGGCATGCTGATATGGAGGCGGTCGTGGAAGCCACAAGTGTGTTCACGAGAATCGGCGTCTACATCGACTTTGACTCAGGCTCATTAGCTTTCTATGGTGTGACTGACATCGCTATGACACTCCTCCACAGGTACAAGGCTGAGTTCATGGAGCCCTTGTATCCTACTGTCTGGCTCTCAAAGAAGGACAGTGTGGTGTTATTGGTTGGTCCTAAGGACCCCCCACTAATGAAGAGCTCAACTCTGCCTGCCACCCCCATCACTCCCGTGGCAACATCAGCTCCTGTCAGTCCAGAATCATAATACTTTGACTGCAGAAGTGTAGTTAGGTTAGAGAGGCGGACCAGTACACATTTCTGTTTCTCACAAATACAATAAAGTATCTATTCTATTCATAAGCAGTTGCCTTAAGTGACTGATACTGTACTTATTTAACAGGACACAGCATCAAGTATCACAAGACAACAGACAGGGAATTTACAGGGGGTATCTGCACTCATCCAGGACCTATATACTAGGCGGTGTCAGAGGAAGGCCCAAAAAAAAAAATTCTCCAGATTCCAGTCACCCAACTCATAGACTGTTCTCTCTACTACCGCACGGCAAGCGGTACCGGAGCGCCAAGTCTAGGTCCAAAAGGCTCCTTAACAGCTTCTACCCCCAAGCTATAAGACTGCTGAACAATTAATCAAATAGCCACCCAGACTTTGTTTTTACACTGCTGCTACTCGCTGTTTATTATCTATGTACAAAATTACCTTGACTAACCTGTACCCCTGCACATTGACTTGGTACCGGTACCCCCTGTATATAGCCTTGTTATTGCTATGTAATTTTATTGTGTTACTTTTTATTTAACTTTTTACTTTAGTTTATTTTAGTAAATATTTTCTTAACTCTATTTCTTGAACTGCATTGTTGGTTAAGGTCTTGTAAGTAAGCATTTCACAGTAAGGTCTGGACCTGTTGTATTCGGCGCATGTGACAAATATAATTTGATTTGATATAGAACAAAACATGACACTGAGGGACTGAGTAATAACTTTTTAACCGCTCTTTTTATTGGAACAGGTTAGCAAGTGACTGACTTGCTACCTACTGTGATTGGTCTTTCATATGCAAAAACATACTATGTTTATTTGACATTGTGCTGAGTACTAACTACCAAGATGAGTTCAAGGGCTGTCTTTCATTGTTGTGTCAATGGTCAATCCAATGTAAATCATATTAACAATGTGACAAAGCTTTTGCCAAATCTTTTTAGAATTGATTTACAAATATGAATTGCTTGACTTTTTAAAATACCTAATAATTAATATGAAATGAAGCATGAAACATATTATGTTTACATTTTAGATACATTACAACACGTAAGAAGAAATGATTCTCATAAGAATGTGCACAAAATATTTACAGATACCATGACACACAGTCTCAGGCAGAGAAATCGATTGAGGTCTCGTTCTCATCATACGCAGGGTTAACAAAATGCACACCTGACGGCGTCAGGGAGATAGAGTTGGCGGCTTCAGTCCCATAGATACCTGGTACTTCGGGCATCATGGTGGGCTTGTCGAAGATGGGGTTTTCAAAGCCGTGGTCCGTGAAGTCCCCGATCTCCTCCTGGCTTCTCCTTAAGCTGCTCAGAGAAGGGATGGAGATGGTGGGCATGCTTGGCATTTTTATGACGCCTCTGCGGAAGAGGACAGCCAGGAGGGGGAGACCAACGACTACTATCAGGATGCCGAACACGGCTCCCACCACAACTCCTGCGTTGTCCCCTGCCCCGTCACCACTGGTGGCCCCAGAAGAGGCCTGGAACTCAGCCCCGGTTATGCCCAGGTTTGAGCCTTGGGATTGGACATCCTTCAATATGTCCCGAGCCAGGGCCTCTGCCACCGCACCAGACCCCCCATCCAGGAGCACGATCTGGATCTCAGCTGCAGCCGCACGTGGGATCACCCCGAGGAAATACTGAGATTTGAGCACCTTGGACATGCCTAGCTGAATGGACTGGTACGAGGGCAGACCAAGGAAGAGGTGCTGCAGTCGAATCCGATAAGACTCAAGGATGAAGCCTGAGGAATACTGGATGGTGACGATGGCACTGCACATGTCACAGCAGTGTCCTATGGGGTACAGTGGCTTCTTACAGCTCATAGGAGCGCATGTCACAGTGCCGCAGATCCTGTTGTGATTCGCAGAGTTCCCACAGTCACAGCCAGAGGCATCACTGCAGCCAGAAGCCCCGACGCTGGGGGATGAGGTTCCGTGGAACTGCAGCCGGCCAGAGTGTGACCCCAGATAATGGGTGAACTCTGAGCTGCTGCTGAACTTCTTCCCCAGAACGGACACACTCTGGACAGGGACGCTGGGCTGGTTGGAGGTAGTGTCCACGCGGAACGAGGAGCCAGCGCGGAACACCACGTTGTCGTACTGGCAGGGTACGCTCTCCTCGTGTACCGAGAACAGGAAGCGACCTTTCTCCAGATCGTCTGAAGACTCTGCCGCCTGCCACAGCGCCGGGTCGAACCACTGCAGAGACTCTGCATCTTTGAACTGGGCGGTGACGCCGGCCCCGCAACCGGGGTCCCCTCCATTACTGACCGTGAAGCCGCCCCCCGAGGGAAGGATGAACTCTCCGTCCACCGGTAGCCGGATCTCCTGGACAGAGTGGACCGTCTCCACATACACAGACACTTTCCTCTGAGCCGAGAACTGCACTATGTCGTTACCGCAGGGCACGGACCCTTTGTCCCAGTTGGTCTTGTTTTCATAGTTAGTGTCGGGTATCCACTGCTTGTACAGGGCGTCAGCTGCCCCGAACAGACAGAGACCGAGGAGAAGAAACACGGCTGGTGTTTTTGGCATCCTGAATGCTTGTGACAGAAGTGGATGAACTACGGGGTGACCTTTGTCTCTGGCAGTGTGACTGTCACATGAGGGAGTGAGTGCACAGGTTCCCAGATTATGAAGTTGATGAGCTCTGGTAGACTCATCTTTACCGGCTGGTCACCAGCTTGGTCAAAGATTAACTGCTGTTGCAGCCGCAGTAATAACACTCCAAAATAACAGTGTAGATGTCTCTATGAAAGAAAAGTGCTTTGATTTAGGCCTACACCTTTTCATAGCCTTTATGCCTAAAAACTGTATGGTGAAAACTGTATAGTGTTAAAAAAATGTGCATCTACAGTAAAAGTAAAGCTGCTATAGGGATGTTTCTTGTGACCAGCGGTGGAATTGACATTTTAAAAAGTCATTGGGAACTCATCAATGTTAAATCTAAACATTCTATGTAAAAAAAAAAAAAAAGATTTGTCAAACGTTCCCATATACTTTCTTGATTGCGACCAGTCATTTAAGGCAGAGTTTCCCAGACTCGGTCCTGGGGGCCCCTCCTGTGTGTACATTTTGATTTTTGCACTAACACTACACAGCTGACCCTGGGCTGCGTTCAGTATGTTTTTACGTTCTTGAACGTTCAATTGAACAGAAACATTTCTGTACTGAACGAACAGTTGAAAAACAGGGAGGGGTTGTGTGTTGGGAAAAACTGTCCGCATGTCCACTTCCCTTTAAAAACGTCACTCATTGCTTCAAGCCACACCCACCAAATGGAAGCAAACCTTCATATTTCCAGTCATTGGCGCAAACATACCTCAAAGTCTGTTCCATAACGTTTTGGAGAAACGAGTTGTTCAGAAGTAATCGTTCGGCAACAATTGAACGCACCTCTGATATAGGGTCGTGTGGGCGCTATACATATTGGTGATGGATTCTTTTCTTGGGGGTGAGACGCTTTGCAGATGATCAAGGTGGGTATGAAATGAAACCATTAAAAATTAAAGACCTGAAAATGATCAGTCTAATCACAAGCAGTAAATTATGTTCGAGGTAAAGATATCGCCATGAATATATTTTTTAATGAATTAATATATTAATTTATACAATTAGTGATATCACATTTCACATCACATTAGAATTTCAAATCTCTGGTTCAGATCTTTACAAAGTTGCAATCAGGCAACATATTCTGCACCCATGAGTGGGGTCCTTCATACAAGCATGTTTATTGTTTACCTACACGTCACCCGGAAGTGAGTGTCAAAGATGATGAGACTGGTGAGATCTCTTACTATTTTCAAACAAATAAGTTGTTTTATATCTTTAATTATTGATGACACTATGCCTGGTAACGCTTTGCTGTTCAAGTTGCTCTCATGGCGTTTTTCTTAGCTAACTTTGTTGCCCTATTTCAGTGAGCCTTACTAGCTAACTGTTAGCTAGCTTGCTCACTTAACTTCACTTGCTCTTTTAGCTAGCTAGCTACGTTTTTCTGCAATTATTTGAATAGATAAACCTTTGTAATGTTTTAAACCGAACTATTTAGCTAGAATGCACAAATTACCCCAGAGCCATCTAATTAGTATGTCACTCACTGTCATGTCAGGTAGCTTGTAAGTTACAGTAGTAGCTATCTAAGTAGCGTTAGCCACCTCAAAATGAGCCTTGTTTGACAGCTCATTTCTTTCTTGAAAGGATTCACAGGAGGCAGATGCTCCACTCTTTGGTGAGGACGATGATGATACCCCCACCAGACAGAAGAAATCAGAAATCAAGTGCGTTTTGGAAGTTGATTCACTAATTGATGAGGAGTAACAGAACAAACGGATATTTTCATTTCAACCCGTATCAGCTATTCTGATCACCAGAACAAGAGATGTTGTTTTGCTGTAAATGTGAACTATTCCTCTCTCTCTCTCTCTCGCGTGTGTGTGATCAAAACCTGCTCTTGTTTTAGGCATCCCCTGGCCACGTTCTTCCATCTCTTCTTCCGCACCAGTGCCATCTTAGTCTACCTACTGTGTGAAATCCTGAGCAGTAGTTTCATCGTCTGT
The DNA here is from genome assembly GCF_013265735.2 of Oncorhynchus mykiss. NCBI lineage: Eukaryota > Metazoa > Chordata > Actinopteri > Salmoniformes > Salmonidae > Oncorhynchus > Oncorhynchus mykiss. The sequence goes on from NC_048577.1 coordinate 63,423,208, forward strand.
ATGGTCACCATCATCCTCCTCCTTTCATGTGACTTCTGGACAGTCAAGGTGGGTGGGTTGTCACAGTTTGATGTGGTACAACTTTATTTGGTCATACCCTTTTCACACTATCGTGTTGGCCTGGATATTTTATTTTCACGTTGCCCTTTCCCACATGTTTCCAGCGATTTGTTGGATGTGTAACCAGGCCAGGCTAGCACCGCTTGACGGAGTAGTGTGAAAAGGGTCAAAGTTGCCTTTGTTTTATAGGTCCAGTTGGTCAGTGATCCCATTGTGTTTCTTTCTCAGAATGTGTCTGGCAGGTTGATGGTGGGCCTCAGGTGGTGGAACCAGGTGGATGAGGATGGACAGAGCCACTGGGTGTTTGAGTCCAGACCAGTACGGTTGCAGTATAGTCCATGACTGTATTTGTATTTATTACGGCTCCCCATTAGCTGCTGCCAATGCAGCTGCTACTCTGCCTGGGGTCCAAACACATTAAGGCACTTACATATAAAACAAAAGATAAAACAGTACATCATATTACCACTACATATCTACAATACAAAATGTATAATACCATATTACAATATACGTATGTGCTAGTACTTGTATGCGTGTGTCTGTACATTTGTGTGTCTCTTCACAGTTCCCACTGTTCCATAAGGTGTATTTTTATCTATTTAAAAAAAAAAGTCTGATTCTACTGCTTGCATAAGTTACCTGATGTGGAATAGAGTTCCATGTAGTCATGGCTTTATGTAGTACTGTGCGCCTCCCATATTCTGTTCTGGACTTGGGGATTGTGAAGAGACCTCTGGTGGCATGTCTTGTGGGGTATCCATAGGTGTCTGAGCTGTGTGCTAGTAGTTTAAACAGAAAGATCGGCACATTCAGCTTGTCAACACTTCTTACAACAACAAGTAGTGATAAAGTCAATCTCTCACGCACTTTGAGCCATGAGAGATTTACATGCATATCATTAATGTTAGCTCCCCGTGTACATCCAAGGGCCAGGCATGTTGCCCTGTTCTGAGCCAATTGTAATTTTCCAAAGTCCCTCATTGTGGCACCTGACTACAATATTGAACAGTAGTCCAGGTGTGACAAAACTAAGGCCTGTAGGAGCTGCCTTGTTGATAGTGTTGTTAAGAAGGCAGAACAGCACTTTATTATGGACAGACTTCTCCCCATCTGAGCTACTGTTGTATCAATATGTTTTGACCATAACAATTTACAATCCAGGGTTACTGCAAGCAGTTTAGTCACCTCAATTTCCACATTATTCATTACAAGATTTAGTTGAGGTTTAGGGATTGATTTGTCCCAAATACAATGCTTTTAGTTTTAGAAATATTTAGGACTAAGTTATTCCTTGCCACCCGTTCTGAAACTAGCTGCAGCTCTTTGTTATGTGTTGCAGTCATTTCAGTTGCCGTAGTAGCTGACGTGTTGAGTCATCCTCATACATAGACACACTGGCTTTACTCAAAGACAGCGGCATGTCGTTAGTAAAGATTGAAAAAAGTAAGGGGCCTAAACAGCTGCCCTGGGGAATTCCTGATTCTACTTGGATTATGTTGGAGAGGCTTCCATTAAAGAACACCCTCTGTGTTCTGTTAGACAAGTAACTCTTTATCCACAATATAGCAGGGGGTGTAAAGCCATTACATGTATGTTTTTCCAGCAGCCGACTATGATCAATAATGTCAAAAGCCGCACTGAAGTCTAACAAAACAGCCCCCACAATCTTTTTATCAATTTCTCTCAGCCAACTTGTTTACTGTAAAATAGTATTGTATCTGGTCAAGAAGGTTACTAAGGGTTGGTAACAGGCTGAGTGGAGTTGTAGTTGTGCCTGTCTATTAGTTTAATTTTCATTTATTTATTCGCACCCACAAAATACAAGTGAAAGACAAACAGTGCCGATAAACAACAAGGTGAGTTTGGAAATCCAAGAGGGCTTATATGAAAATTGCACCCCCCAAAAAACAGTATATAGAAAATCAGACTGTTCAATCAATTAAACAAAGCAAAGAGTCTATGACTGAAAGAATTGCAACAACTAAGACTTCTGTAGACATGTGCTTAATTTCCCCAACTCTCTCTGTAGGCAACCAGTAGAAAAGTTCCAACCAACTCTGAATCACAGATCTTCTGGCTGGGTCTGGTTGTGTGTCCAGTCCTCTGGGTCATCTTTGTGTTCAGTACTCTCTTCTCCTTCAAGTTTAAGTGGCTGGTGGGTTCAGTACCTTTCCTTTCTCCATTTGAATTTAGACATCTCTAATTTCCCACCCGATAATGAATATGTCAAACCTAGTATGAAGCTAGCTATATGATTTAACATAAACAGATACATGCATTGTTTTGGGTTCTCAAAGAAACATAAATAATCACAACGCATTGCATTTTTATGTCATGTCCCCTTGCAGGCAGTGGTGATCATGGGTGTGGCATTGCAGTGGGCCAACCTGTATGGATATGTGCGATGCAAAGTAGGCGGGAAGACCAACTTGAGGAGCATGGCAACCAACTACCTTGGCAGCCAGTTCTTCAAACAGGTATATAGTTCTTATTTAAAAACAGATCATATTAGACATTTCAGCTCATAGGTAGCAATTCGGAGGATAATAAACACCAACTCATTTTGAATTTCGACTAGAATTTTATTTCCCATTTGAGATCGGGTTCAGTTGCAACATGGACTACTTTTGTCTGTGATAATATAGTTAGTTATATGATATTTCTGCCATCTAAACATTCATGTTTGTTTTCTTTATATAGGCAATGACCAAACAGGGACCCTAGAGGTGGCTGTGCAGAGAGAAGAAACGTTAGCATTTCTGCTAATGTAATATTTTATGTTATCAAGAGGATCTTGCCTTGCTTTAACTGAGGCATAGGCTACTGTTATTTTTCTTAATTCCTGTTGAACAGGTGGAAGGCATCTCTCTATTCTGAGGGCACGGGGTTGTTTCCTACAGAGTCCTACAAACGATGTAGTATAAAACTAAGAGACTACTAGGCTTCTTTGTATGTTTGTTTCATTTGTTTTCCTGCTAAATATTCAAATACAACCTTGTTAATGATTAATAACTGCTGATTGTAATATAAGACATTTGTAAATATTACATTTACATAAAATGTCTGGGTGAATGAATAAAAACAAAAGTGTGTGAGTCAAGTGAGTTGTAATAATATCATGCAAAAAAATGTCCACACTAAATGCAGCCAATGGAATTTGTCCTTGGAAGTTTGGCGCAAAGAAGCAGAAGCCACTTGACTAACCGTCAACAACCCGTTTAATTAACCTGTGGTTCAGTTGGCTTACTCATTTACCTGGCAGGGGGTGAACTGTTTTACAAATGCTTGACAATAAAATAGTAAAGTTATACCTAAAAAGGGAATTGTTAACAGAATGACTGCGACAGATGAAACATATTTGTGGAGAGAGAAGATTGAGGAGAAGCTCAAACGGGTAACGTTAGGCTCGCTGGCAAGTTACAGTAGCTAGCGTTAGCAAAATCAAGTTATCATCCATGAACTAGGACTAACGTTAGCAGCTGTAGCTTGTATCTAGTAACACGCCTGGGTTAGGGTGTCATTCAGACCACACAATGGCTAGTGAACCCTTCACATGTATGTCCAAATATTATATGACATTGCTTGCTAGAGTAGTAGACTTACTAACGTTTTGACTATTTGTATGAGAACTCACTGTAGCCTCATTAAATGCAACAATAATATGTAGGGAGAGCTAACGTTAGCCAAATTAGATTAAACTAGCTAGCTACCAATCCGTTTTCTTCTCAAGGATCAAGATCTGCTGACATTCGTTAGCGACAGCCTCAAAAGAAGTGATCAGCTGACTAAAGGCATGGTAAGCTTAATCTGAAATCAAAGAACTTGAATCTTCTTACATAAGCTAGCTAACTGTTAGCTACCTGACTCGTGTCCAACTAAAGTTACTGTGTCACAGATATTAATTAAATCAGTGCTTGATATGGGCCGGAGCTCACTGGAACTGAGTACCACACCTCAAATGTGCTACTACTTGAGTTCCTGCACTTCTTACAGAATATTATTAGCTAAAACGTATTGGTGAGTTAATGTATTGAATTGCAAATTAAGTAGAGTTCAAATGCTATGTCTTATGTCTTAAGATAGCTTCAGTTATATGCAAGATTTAACGTGAGACAGTGTAGCTCAAGGTGTGGTGGCCTAGGTGTCCATTCTCTCGTCGTTGGAGGGCCGTTTGGAGCACCTGGAGAACTCGGTCATTCCCATGCACGACAGCACACAGAACCTACTGCAGCTGAAGGGGACAACGCAGAAGACATTATTCTACCTGGACGATGCCATCAGTCATTACCAAGCCGTCCGAGACACAGACAAGGTCATCATACAGGGGTGAGAGTAGGGAGAACGATGTAACACACACTCACACAAGCCCCATATTTGACCTCGTATACCCTATTCACAATACTGTGTGGAGTTGGCCTGCACTGGCCTGGTTAGGTTACATTTAGTTGCTGGAATTATACTGGAAAATGACAATGATCCAAGCCAGCACAGTGTGTATTGAGAAACTACGAGAGAGTGAAAAGAGTACTACTGATGTTCTGTTAATTGAGGTTCAGTATGATGTTCTGTTAAGAGGTTCAGTATGATGTTCTTTTAATAGAGGTTCAGTACGATGTTCTGTTAGAGGTTCAGTATGATGTTCTGTTAATAAAAGTTCAGTATTTATTTTTTTATTTTATTTTTTTATATATAGCCCTTCGTACATCAGCTGATATCTCAAAGTGCTGTACAGAAACCCAGCCTAAAACCCCAAACAGCAAGCAATGCAGGTGAAGAAGCACGGTGGCTAGGAAAAACTCCCTAGAAAGGCCAAAACCTAGGAAGAAACCTAGAGAGGAACCAGGCTATGTGGGGTGGCCAGTCCTCTTCTGGCTGTGCCGGGTGGAGATTATAACAAAACATGAAACATGGTCAAGATGTTCAAATGTTCATAAATGACCAGCATGGTCGAATAATAATAAGGCAGAATAGTTGAAACTGGAGCAGCAGCACAGTCAGGTGGACTGGGGACAGCAAGGAGTCATCATGTCAGGTATTCCTGGGGCATGGTCCTAGGGCTCAGGTCCTCCGAGAGAGAGAAAGAAAGAGAGAATTAGAGAGAGCATATGTGGGATGGCCAGTCCTCTTCTGGCTGTGCCGGGTGGAGATTATAACAGAACATGGCCAAGATGTTCAAATGTTCATAAATGATCAGCATGGTCGAATAATAATAAGGCAGAACAGTTGAAACTGGAGCAGCAGCACAGCCAGGTGGACTGGGGACAGCAAGGAGTCATCATGTCAGGTAGTCCTGGGGCATGGTCCTAGGGCTCAGGTCCTCCGAGAGAGAGAAAGAGAGAAGGAGAGAATTAGAGAACGCACACTTAGATTCACACAGGACACCGAATAGGACAGGAGAAGTACTCCAGATATAACAAACTGACCCTAGCCCCCCGACACAAACTACTGCAGCATAAATACTGGAGGCTGAGACAGGAGGGGTCAGGAGACACTGTGGCCCACTCCGAGGACACCCCCGGACAGGGCCAAACAGGAAGGATATAACCCCACCCACTTTGCCAAAGCACAGCCCCCACACCACTAGAGGGATATCTTCAACCACCAACTTACCATCCTGAGACAAGGCTGAGTATAGCCCACAAAGACCTCCGCCTCCGCCAGTATGATGTTCTGTTAATAGAGATTCGGTATAATCTGTTAATAGACATTCAGTATGATGTTCTGTTAATAGATATTCAGTATGATGTTCTGTTAATAGAGGTTCAGTATGATGTTTTGTTAATAGAGGTTCAGTATGATGTTCTGTTAATAGAGGTTCAGTATGGGTCAAGGGAGTAGGAGAGGGAGAATAGTCATATTTGTGTCAACTATGTGTGTCAAATACATGACTGATCAACTGATAATTTTAGAATTAAATACATAATTTTTTTCTGTATGTACATGTGTTTCTTTGCAAAGGCCTACAGGAAGACTTTCTGACTATCTAGCCTGTGTTCACCGACTCAAGAAAGCAGAGGAGTACTTTCAACAGGAAGACCCGGACGGGCCTGAGCTGAATATGCTGGTAACACTGTCTTCATGTATTTCTGTTGCCATCTCTAATTCAATCAAGCCAGGTTCTCTTTGTAGAAGTATGAATACTATCAAACAGTTGGACAAGAGAATAGAGTATGTTTCGTTTCAGTGAAAGGGTGCTCATTAATCACAAGATGCCTTATTTTACTAGAAGAGATGGTCGCTATTAAATCACTACAGTCACTATCCAATAACTGTTAGATTTAAATCACTATATAGTCATGGAATTGGAATTGACCCCAACAGTACTCTAACTGTTTTTGCAGAGAGGTCGTTTAGAGAGTGCCAAGTCACAGCTGGAGTCCGAGTTCCAAGTCCTGTTGGGGCGCTACAGCAAGCCAGTGCAGACAGTCAGAATCCTGGATGTCCTGGACAAAAAGTCACTGAATGGGTCTGCAGGCGGAGTGGAGGAGGTACAACTCATACCCCAAACTAGGCTTCAGGACATCATCTCCATCTCCACCTGGCTGATAGGTAAGGTAGTGGTGCTGCCCATCTCCACCTGGCTGATAGGTAAGGTAGTGGTACTGCCCATCTCCACCTGGCTGATACTGTAGGTAAGGTAGTGGTGCTGCCCATCTCCACCTGGCTGATACTGTAGGTAAGGTAGTGGTGCTGCCCATCTCCACCTGGCTGATACTGTAGGTAAGGTAGTGGTGCTGCCCATCTCCACCTGGCTGATAGGTAAGGTAGTGGTGCTGCCCATCTCCACCTGGCTGATACTGTAGGTAAGGTAGTGGTGCTGCCCATCTCCACCTGGCTGATACTGTAGGTAAGGTAGTGGTACTGCCTGTTCACCTGCAGTATGTCTCTGTCACTAACAGGAGGAGGTCCTTACTCTCAGCATTCTTGTCCATGTTGTAAACCAGGGTTGGGGTCAATTCCAGTAAATTCCAGAAGTACACTGAAATTCCAATTCACTTCAATGCTTTTCAGTGAGGAACATTTGCAATTGGAATTTGTTTTTTAACTTTCTAAATGGAATTGATCCCAACCCTGGTGTAAAGTTTAACCACATAATTCAGTGGATTCTTGGGTCGTGTTCTTTAGGAAAAAAACAACTATTTTGAAACATGTCTAATAAGACGTTACAAATACGTGTTCTATGTTGCTTGTCCCTGAACCACTGAACCAAACCCTGATGTTAAAGGCAGAGTGCAGCAAATGCTAATGATGTCAGTATTAATCCAGATGAGGGTGATAATGATGTCAGTGTTAATACAGGTGAGGATGCTAATGATGTCAGTGTTAATCCAGGTGAGGATGCTAATTATGTCAGTGTTAATCCAGGTGAGGGTGTTAATGATGTCGGTGTTAATACAGGTGAGGGTGTTAATGATGTCGGTGTTAATACAGGTGAGGATGCTAATTATGTCAGTGTTAATCCAGGTGAGGGTGTTAATGATGTCGGTGTTAATACAGGTGAGGATGCTAACGATGTCAGTATTAATCCAGATGAGGGTGATAATGATGTCGGTGTTAATACAGGTGAGGATGCTAACGATGTCAGTATTAATCCAGATGAGGGTGATAATGATGTCAGTATTAATCCAGATGAGGATGCTAATGATGTCAGTATTAATCCAGATGAGGGTGATAATGATGTCAGTATTAATCCAGATGAGGATGCTAATGATGTCAGTGTTAATCCAGATGAGGGTGATAATGATGTCAGTATGAATCCAGATGAGGGTGATAATGATGTCAGTATTAATCCAGATGAGGGTGATAATGATGTCAGTATGAATCCAGATGAGGGTGTTAATGATGTCAGTGTTAATCCAGGTGAGGATGCTAATGATGTCAGTATTAATCCAGATGAGGATGATAATGATGTCAGTATTAATCCAGATGAGGATGCTAACGATATCAGTATTAATCCAGATGAGGGTGATAATGATGTCAGTATTAATCCAGATGAGGATGCTAATGATGTCAGTGTTAATCCAGATGAGGGTGATAATGATGTCAGTATGAATCCAGATGAGGGTGAAAATGATGTCAGTATGAATCCAGATGAGGGTGTTAATGATCTCAGTATTAATCCAGATGAGGGTGATAATGATGTCAGTATGAATCCAGATGAGGGTGTTAATGATGTCAGTGTTAATCCAGGTGAGGATGCTAATGATGTCAGTATTAATCCAGATGAGGGTGTTAATGATGTCAGTATGACTCCAGATGAGGGTGTTAATGATGTCAGTGTTAATCCAGATAAGGGTGTTAATGATGTCAGTGTTAATCCAGGTGAGGATGCTAATGATGTCAGTATTAATCCAGATGAGGGTGTTAATGATGTCAGTATTAATCCAGATGAGGGTGTTAATGATGTCAGTATTAATCCAGATGAGGGTGTTAATGATGTCAGTGTTAATCCAGGTGAGGATGCTAATGATGTCAGTGTTAATCCAGGTGAGGATGCTAATGATGTCAGTATTAATCCAGATAAGGGTGTTAATGATGTCAGTGTTAATCCAGGTGAGGATGCTAATGATGTCAGTATTAATCCAGATGAGGGTGTTAATGATGTCAGTATTAATCCAGGTGAGGATGCTAATGATGTCAGTGTTAATCCAGGTGAGGATGCTAATGATGTCAGTATTAATCCAGATGAGGGTGTTAATGATGTCAGTGTTAATCCAGGTGAGGATGCTAATGATGTCAGTATTAATCCAGATGAGGGTGTTAATGATGTCAGTGTTAATCCAGGTGAGGATGCTAATGATGTCAGTATTAATCCAGATGAGGGTGTTAATGATGTCAGTGTTAATCCAGGTGAGGATGCTAATGATGTCAGTATTAATCCAGATGAGGGTGTTAATGATGTCAGTGTTAATCCAGGTGAGGATGCTAATGATGTCAGTATTAATCCAGGTGAGGATGCTAATGATGTCAGTGTTAATCCAGGTGAGGATGCTAATGATGTCAGTATTAATCCAGATAAGGGTGTTAATGATGTCAGTGTTAATCCAGGTGAGGATGCTAATGATGTCAGTATTAATCCAGATGAGGGTGTTAATGATGTCAGTGTTAATCCAGGTGAGGATGCAGCTCTGACAGCTAAGAGGAGAGTCTCTGCCAGTAAATTCAAAACTCGGTCACTGGAAAGAAACCCATCCCACCACTCTCTGGGAAAACTGGAGCCCAGCAGCCTTTTCACCAATAAATCCTACTGCTCCAAACTCAAAACACAGTCTCTAGGCAGAAAGCCATCCATAGAAAACAAGCCATCAATGGACTCTCTTGGAAAACTGAAAGCAAACAGCCTGTTCACCAAGATGATCGGCCTGAAGTCATTTGGTCAATTCAAAACGCTGTCCCTGGACAGAAAGCCATCACTAGACAAGAATCCATCACTAGACTCCCTTGGAAAACTGGAATCCAGTTGCTCTTTCACCAAGGTATCCACCTCGAAGCTGTGCAGCAGACTGAATATTCCCGATATTAGACAACCATCTTTGGAGTCCATCCCATTTCTGCCTAGAGACTCCACCTCCCATACCTACCCATCTTGCAAACCCAAGCCCCCAGCTTCCACCTCCTACATCCTGCCATACTTCAGACCCAAGCCCAGCTCAGCCTTTGGTAAGTTAAACGCAGCCTTGGTGGCATCTCTTCTATTGAGAGGGTGGAGGCGTATCTGTATCAATTAGCTTTCTTGAATATACGTAACTGAACTGACATTTTGGTGAGGGCCAAGACCTTCCCACATGTCCCCTCTGGGGGAGGGGGGGGTTCCCTGACCTCTCCCCGAACAATTATCCTTCACTTCATTGTATTATATGTTTGTTGTATCTGTTTCTTTATGTTCTAGGGCTCGTGTATCTGTAACACGGTTTATCTCTGCCACAGCGGACCTAGGATTTTAACCTGAGTCCCAACAGCACAACATAAACACCCTTTGCTCCATTGATCAGTGGTCATGGTAATCAGTCGTGCTGTTATTGTTCCACAGACCTCAAGGCCCACTACGCCATGGTGCGCTCCAATCAGTTGGACTGCTCCATGAAGGGTTTGAAGGACCACAAGAGTAGGAACCTCCTCTGCCCGGTGTTGCAGAGCAGGCGTGTGGATTCTGCCGTCAAGAAGAACAAAAAAACAGGTCATGAAAGTCCACCTTGCACACCACCTTCATGATGGTTATACAGTGCCTTGCAAAAGTATTTATCCCCCTTGGTGTTTATCCATTTTGTTTGCATTACAACCTGTAATTTAAATTGATTTTTATTTCAATTTAATGTAGTGGACATAAACAAAATATTCCAAATTGGTGAAATGATTTTTTTTTATTGTTTCAAAAAAATAAAAAACGGAAAAGTGGTGTGTGCATATGTATTCATCCCCTTTGCTATGAAGCCCCTAAATAAGATCTGGTGCAACCAATTACCCTCAGAAGTCACATAATTAGTTAAGTAAAGTCCAATCTAGGTGTGCAATCTAGGTGTAACATGATCTCAGTGTATATATACACCGGTTCTGAAAGACCCCAGAGTCTGCAACACCACTAAGCAAGGGGCACCACCAAGCAAGCTGCACCATCAAGGAGCTCTCTAAACAGGTCAGGGACAAAGTTGTGGAGAAGTACAGATCAGGGTTGAGTTATAAAAATATCAGAAACTTTGAACATCCCACGGAGCACCATTTAAATCCATTATTAAAAAAACTAAAGAATATGGCACCACAACAAACCTGCCAAGAGAGGGCCGAATAGGTGAATAGTTATGCACGCTCAAGTTTTCAGTTTTTTTTGTCGTCTTTCTTGTTTGTGTCACAAGAAAAAATATTTAGCATCTTCAAAGTGGTAGGCATGTTGTATAAATCAAATTATACAAACTCCCCAAAAAATCTATTTGAATTCCAGGTTGTAAGGCAACAAAGTAGGAGAAATGCCAAGGGGGTGAATACTTTCACAAGCCACTGTAGACACAGTTACAGGGGATGCTTTTCTGTTTGCACATTCCTTTGTGAACATATTACTAAGCATGCCATAGATCCAGGTTTCCCTAAAATAATTACCCTTTATTTCTTATATCAAAGTACTTCCTGGTTATATATAGGACTCTATTTAAAACTTCCTGGTAGAATAAAGGATTCCTTATATCAATGTACTTCCTGGTTAAATAAAGGTTTCATTAAACTATAGATAGATGATATGTAGTGTTAATGATATTTCCATGGCACTCACCCTTTCACTCCTGTCTTGTGTCACTAGGGCGGGACAGCATATTACACATTGAGATTGAGACCTACATGGCCTGCATCACGGCCTTCTTGTCCCTGGCCAAGAGTGAATACACCATGGTGTCCAAAGTCTTCCCTCTGAACTGCTCCAATACCTTTGAAACTCTCATCCAGGTCAGAAGTGAAGGGTATTAAAATGTGATGAATAACATATTACAACTTTATTGTCATTATGTACATGGTGTTATGTACATGGTGTTATGTACGTGGTGTTATGTACATGGTGTTATGTACATGGTGTTATGTACATGTTATGTACGTGTTATGTACGTGTTATGTACGTGTTATGTACATGGTGTTATGTACATGGTGTTATGTACATGGTGTTATGTACATGGTGTTATGTACATGGTGTTATGTACATGGTGTTATGTACGTGGTGTTATGTACGTGGTGTTATGTACGTGGTGTTATGTACATGGTGTTATGTACATGGTGTTATGTACATGGTGTTATGTACATGGTGTTATGAACATGGTGTTATGTACATGTTATGTACATGGTGTTATGTACATGGTGTTATGTACATGGTGTTATGTACATGGTGTTATGTACATGGTGTTATGTACATGGTGTTATATACATGGTGTTATGAACATGGTGTTATGTACATGTTATGTACATGGTGTTATGTACATGGTGTTATGTACATGGTGTTATGTACGTGGTGTTATGTACATGGTGTTATGTACATGGTGTTATGAACATGGTGTTATGTACATGTTATGTACATGGTGTTATGTACATGGTGTTATGTACATGGTGTTATGTACATGGTGTTATGTACGTGGTGTTATGTACATGGTGTTATGTACATGGTGTTATGTACATGGTGTTATGTACATGGTGTTATATACATGGTGTTATGAACATGGTGTTATGTACATGTTATGTACATGGTGTTATGTACATGGTGTTATGTACATGGTGTTATGTACATGGTGTTATGTACATGGTGTTATGTACATGGTGTTATGTACGTGGTGTTATGTACATGGTGTTATGTACATGGTGTTATGTACATGGTGTTATGTACATGGTGTTATGTACGTGGTGTTATGTACATGGTGTTATGTACATGGTGTTATGTACATGGTGTTATGTACGTGGTGTTATGTACATGGTGTTATGTACATGGTGTTATGTACATGGTGTTATGTACATGGTGTTATGTACATGGTGTTATGTACATGGTGTTATGTACATGGTGTTATGTACATGGTGTTATGTACGTGTTATGTACGTGTTATGTACATGGTGTTATGTACATGTTATGTACGTGTTATGTACATGGTGTTATGTACATGTTATGTACGTGTTATGTACATGGTGTTATGTACATGTTATGTACGTGTTATGTACATGGTGTTATGTACATGTTATGTACGTGTTATGTACATGGTGTTATGTACATGGTGTTATGTACATGGTGTTATGTACATGGTGTTATGTACATGGTGTTATGTACGTGGTGTTATGTACGTGGTGTTATGTACGTGGTGTTATGTACGTGGTGTTATGTACGTGGTGTTATGTACATGGTGTTATGTACATGGTGTTATGTACGTGGTGTTATGTACATGGTGTTATGTACATGGTGTTATGTACATGGTGTTATGTACATGGTGTTATGTACATAATCTTGCACTGCAGCACTTTTGTTTATGAGTTTATTTAATGGTCTTGAGAAGGATGTGCTCATGAGGGTGTTTAATGTCTGTTTTTATATGGTGAAGCCGAAGACAAATTTGCACATTGAGTGAACAATAAAATTGTTCTAATTTGTAATTGTAATCTTATTTCCTTCAGGTGGCTCTGAACCAGCTGATCCGGAATGGGGAGAACATCATGTCCTCTGTCAGACGAGCTTGTTCACGTCACGACTACACAGCCCTTGTCGCCATGTTACCTGTCCTGGGCCGTCTCATGGAGGAGGACAAAGAGTTTAACACGTTACTAAAGGTGCCATATAATCCTGAGAGGACAGTGTAAAGTTGAGCTTTCTCTCTATTGTTGTGTGCTCAGGGGGGTGTCATGGTCTGGGGGGTCAGGGTTGGGGTCTTGGTTGGGGACAGGAGGTGTCATGGTCAGCGGTTTTGGGGTCAGGGGGGTGATCATGGTCTGGGGAGTCAGGGTCAGGGGGGGTCAGGGTTGGGGTAAATTATATTTCAATTCCTGTCAATTCAGAAAGTTAACCAAATTCAAATTCCAGACTTTCCTCCTTGAAAAGCATTGAAGAGAATTGGAATTTCAGTGTTCCTGAATTGTCTGGAATTGGGGTCAGTATACTGAGGGAAATGTACAGTCGTGGCCAAAAGTTTTGAGAATGACACAAATATTAATTTTCACGAAGTCTGCTGTGTCAGTTTGTATGATGGCAATTTGCATATACTCCAGAATGTTATGAAGAGTGATCAGATGAATTGCAATTAATTGCAAAGTCCCTCTTTGCCATGCAAATGAACTGAATCCCCCCCCAAAAAAATCCCACTGCATTTCAGCCCTGCCACAAAAGGACAAGCTGACATCATGTCAGTGATTCTCTCATAAACACAGGTGTGAGTGTTGACCAGGACAAGGCTGGAGATCACTCTGTCATGTTTACTGAGTTCGAATAACAGACTGGAAGCTTCAAAAGGAGGGTGGTGCTTGGAATCATTGTTCTTCCTCTGTCTACCATGGTTACATGCAAGGAAACAAGTTCCGTCATCATTGCTTTGCACAAAAAGCGCTTCACAGGCAAGGATATTGCTGCCAGTAAGATTGCACCTAAATCAACCATTTATCGGATCATCAAGAACTTCAAGGAGAGCGGTTCAATTGTTGTTAAGAAGGCTTCAGAGCACCCAAGAAAGTCCAGCAAGCGCCAGGACCGTCTCCTAAAGTTGATTCAGCTGCGGGATCGGGGCACCACCAGTACAGAGCTTGCTCAGGAATGGCAGCAGGCAGGTGTGAGTGCATCTGCACGCACAGTGAGGCAAAGACTTTTGGAGGATGGCCTGGTGTCAAGAAGGGCAGCAAAGAAGCCACTTCTCTCTAGGAAAAAGATCAGGGATTGGACTGCTGAGGACTGGGGTAAAGTCATTTTCTCTGATGAATCCCCTTTCCAATTGTTTGGGTCATCCAGAAAAAAGCTTGTCCGTAGAAGACAAGGTGAGCACTACCATCAGTCCTGTGACATGCCAACATTAAAGCATCCTGAGACCATTCATGTGTGGGGTTGCTTCACAGCCAAGGGAGTGGGCTCACTCACAATTTTGCCTAAGAACACAGCCATGAATAAAGAAAGGTACCAACACATCCTCCGAGAGCAACTTCTCCCAACCATCCAGGAACAGTTTGGTGACGAACAATGCCTTTTCCAGCATGATGGAGCACCTTGCCATAATAACTAAGTGGCTCGGGGAACAAAACATTGATATTTTGGGTCCATGGCCAGGAAACTCCCCAGACTTGAATCCCATTGAGAACTTGTGGTCAATCCTCAAGAGGCGGGTGGACAAACAAAACCCCACAAATTCTGACAAACTCCAAGCATTGATTATGCAAGAATGGGCTGCCATCAGTCAGGATGTGGCCCAGAAGTTAATTGACAGCATGCCAGGGCGGATTGCAGAGGTCTTGAAAACGAAGGGTCAACACTGAAAATATTGACTCTTTGCATCAACTTCATGTAATTGTCAATAAAAGCCTTTGACACTTATGAAATGCTTGTAATTATACTTCAGTATTCCATAGTAACATTTGACAAAAATATCTAAAGACACTGAGGCAGCAAACTTTATGAAAATGAATATTTGTGTCATTCTCAAAACGTTTGTCCACCACTGTATTATTATGGCTGACTGTGTGATGTCATGTTTCATATTGCCTGTCAGTGCACAACAAGCGGCACCTTGGCCAAGCTTTCCAAACTCGTTACATCTATGAAGACCCTGGCAGCCAGAGCACTGACAGACTTTTCTGCTCACGTCAAGGTACGACATTCTAACCATTCAAAGATTGTTTTAGTTGGAAGGACTTTGAATTATAGAACCTTTCATCATCCAGCAAGGGAACCTCAGACTGGATCGTTGTGATAATATGATTTAATCAGACAGACAAGCGGGGGAGTTTCCCAAAAGCTTCATAGCACTGAGATCATGTATTTGGGCCGTGATTGCGTACATTCCTATGACGTAAAAGGATCTGGAAGCTTTGAGAAACTCAACCCCGAATTGTAATTTTCCCCTTTCTCTCACAGACCAACCCTGATAGGGAGAGTATGTCCAAGGATGGAACGGTGCATGAATTCAACAGCAATGTAACAGCTCTCTTTTCTGATGTTTCCTCTCCATCAGTTTCCATTCAATTAAGCAAATCAGTAATGCCGATGTGCTTATCTAGATTTGTGTAAGGGCAAGGGTGTTTTGTTCCAGAGGGGGTTTGTTTCCTGATATTGTTGCATCATGGGATACTAGACAGAAGACACATGTCAGTTTCTCACTAAATGTAGAATAAAGTATATTTTATTTTTTATCCCATTTGAACTGACCTAACTAAAGATGTCTAATATGTTAATTGTTCTCTTACTGTCTCCAGACAATTCTATTCCTGCAGCAGTTGCTGTCCTTTGCAGATGCTGTTCGGTCCATCCTTTATCCTCATGATGTAGACAGTGACACAGTAACTATGGAGGTGTCCAGTAGTGTTCAGGTGGACGTTCAACATGACACTGGTACGGAGTGTTTCTCTTTGTTTATTAGATTGAGTTTTCGGTTACAAAACTAGATGGTTATTAGATGGTTGGTTTTTCCTCATTGAGATAAGACGTGTAGATATAGAATTGTTTTGTTCACCAGATGCAGATGAATCAGAAGAACAGCCATCAGACAGTCAGGAGTCCAAGGGGAATGACAATCAGAGAGCACTGAGTCCTTATGTCTGTGAGTGTTCAACATGGCTGTGTCTAATATCCAGAATGACACCTTTGACAAGGGCAAGACGCTGAACCGTTGGGTCTTAAGGCGTCCGCATGCTTCAGTTCAGCTGGCGGCTAGCCGAAGTCGAGTGGGCTCGCATAACTTCGCTTAGAAATTATTTTAAAAAGTGACAATAGTACGGTTTGTCCATTTTGAGACACCGTAGCCAGTTTACACTTCCTCAAAATAATCAAATCAAATTGTATTGGTCATATACACATGGTTAGCAAATGTTAATGTGAGTGTAGCGAAATGCTTGTGCTAGATCCAACAGTGCAGTAATATCTAACAAATAATCTAACAAATTCACAACAACTACCTTATACACACAAATGTAAAGGGATGAATAAGAATATATACATATAAATATATGGATGAGTGATGGCCGTGCGGCATAGACAAGATGCAGTAGATGGTATATAGAGTACAGTATGTACATATGAGATGAGTAAAGTAGGATATGTAGACATTATTAAAGTGCCGTTATTTAAAGTGACTAGTGATACCTTGATTAAATCCATTTATTACATTTATTAAAGTGGCCAGAGATTTGAGTCTGTATGTTGGCAGCAGCCACTTTGTTAGTGAAGGCTGTTTAACAGTCTGATGGCCTTGAGATAGAAGCTGTTTTTCAGTCTCTCGGTCCCAGCTTTGATGCACCTGTACTGACCTCGCCTTCTGGATGATAGCGGGGTGAACAGGCAGTGACTCGGGTGGTTGTTGTCTTTGATGATCTTTTTGGCCTTCCTGTGACATCGGGTGGTGTAGGTGTCCTGGAGGGCAGTTAGTTTGCCTCCGGGGATGCTTTGTGCAGACCTCACTACCCTCTGGAGAGCCTTACGGTTGTGGGCGGAGCAGTTTCCGTACTATGCGGTGATACAACCCGACAGGATGCTCTTGATTGTGTTTGTGAGTGTTTTAGGTGACAAGCCAAATTTCTATCCAGAATTGATCTAAGATAGCTCAAGAATTATGTCATTATTTTTTTTTGCAGAGATCTTAGTTGCACAACTTTACATCTAACTAAGATGTTTGGTGCAGTGTTTCTCAATGAAAAAATATGCATAAAAACGAGTCGTCTCTCATTGAATGACAACAAAGACTTTACTGAAGAATCCCTACTGTTGACCAATCACAGACGAAGGGGGGTAGACTTCAGCTACCGACTTCAACCTGCCTCAAGAAAACAATGTGTGTGCCTGAACAACTGAAAAAAACCCTTACCGAAGTACAAAACGAAGAAAAACGTCACAAAATGTTGTCATAATATATGCACAAACTCTTTCGAACTGTTTCGGCTGGGAAGCATGCGGACGCCATTAAGCTAAGGCAATATGCTGGCTTCTGGCTTTTGGCTCCAAAGAAAGTAAATTCGATACTGGAGGTCCCATAATCTACTTTCACCCCTGATTATGAGTCAGAATCAGCCACAGGTGGTGTTTAGTTCAAGTGCCTTGACTGCCACCATGTGGTGGCTATGTGGTTTTACACGAGGAACCTTGACTGCCACCATGTGGTGGCTATGTGGTTTTACATGAGGAGCCTTGACTGCCACCATGTGGTGGCTATGTGGTATTACATGAGGAGCCTTGACTGCCACCATGTGGTGGCTATGTGGTTTTACATGAGGAGCCTTGACTGCCACCATGTGGTGGCTATGTGGTTTTACATGAGGAGCCTTGACTGCCACCATGTGGTGGCTATGTGGTTTTACATGAGGAGCCTTGACTGCCACCATGTGGTGGCTATGTGGTTTTACATGAGGAACCTTGACTGCCACCATGTGGTGGCTATGTGGTTTTACATGAGGAACCTTGACTGCCACCATGTGGTGGCTATGTGGTTTTACATGAGGAACCTTGACTGCCACCATGTGGTGGCTATGTGGTTTTACATGAGGAGCCTTGACTGCCACCATGTGGTGGCTATGTGGTTTTACATGAGGAGCCTTGACTGCCACGTGGTTTTACATGAGGAGCCTTGACTGCCACCATGTGGTGGCTATGTGGTTTTACATGAGGAACCTTGACTGCCACCATGTGGTGGCTATGTGGTTTTACATGAGGAACCTTGACTGCCACCATGTGGTGGCTATGTGGTTTTACATGAGGAACCTTGACTGCCACCATGTGGTGGCTATGTGGTTTTACATGAGGAACCTTGACTGCCACCGTGGTTTTACATGATGTTCATGATTTCCCTTTTCCAGGTAAAGTGCTGGAGCATCTCCAGTACAACCTACAGAGTAAGGCCAAGGTGTACGAGGACCACGCTCTCGGGGCCATCTTCCTCCTCAACAACTACAACTACATCCTCAAGTCAATGAAGAAGTAGGCCCTCTCTGTACATTTCCAAAGTGTGTGTTAGCTGTAATACACAGTGTGGATGAACCGTTGCTTGAGTCTGGCATTAGGGCCTTGCATATTAATGAACAGGGTGTTGTGGAAAAATTCTTACACAGGGACACTCAAAGTCAATCTTAAATGAACCATTGTTTATTGTCAGCGCGCTGGAGAGGTTCCAACCAACTCAATGCACCATAGTACACATGTCAATAAGGAGCTCTGCCTGGGCAGTCCCAGCAGTTGTCTTATATACGACTATACACAGACAAGTTATATTTGCATGATTTAGCATAATGCATTAATTATTATCGTCTTGTTTCATTCATGTGACCGGTCAATACTGTTTCATAACATGTGACAGACCAATACTGTTTCATAGCATGTGACAGACCAATACTGTTTCACAACATGTGACAGACCAATACTGTTTCACAACATGTGACAGACCAATACTGTTTCATAGCATGTGACAGACCAATACTGTTTCACAACATGTGACAGACCAACACCTCACAAGGCTTCTTTCTCTCTAAGCTGAGACCTTGAAACTGAGATATTTTTTGTTTGTTCTCAAAACACGATCTGAGCGTACTGTCAAATTGCAGCTACTGATAGGTGATTTTTACAGTCAGCCACTTGCGTGAACACAGAAATTGGTTTATAGAACAGCAGATGAATAGAACACAAAAATTAGTTATAAGAAAAACACAAACATTAATATTCCCATTACAAGGGTCATGTTTATTAGGCAACAAATGGAAGAAAACAGTCAAACAGGGAGGGGAGGGACCACCTGGACTTAAGTAATGAGAAACGCACATTTTATTTTTCAGTTACAAAACATTTTAAAACATTTTCTGTGACGTGCCCTAATGAATACGAACCTGGTCATGCAGTTTACCAGAACACCCGTTCCAGAACAGTCCGGAACTATAATAAATCTTTATTTGAGACATTAGAGATCCCTAAGGTTGAGATATTAACTAGGCCTACACAACATAATGATCACTCAAAGTGCCCTACATTTTGACTTTCCATGTACTTTAGTTCTGGGTTGTAAGTGAATTTGTCACAGCTCACAGGGGTTATGACAGGGACATCTACCTGCAGGTCATCTCTGTTTGAAGTGGTTAAAACCAGCGGCAGGGATCCGGAGGTTGAGTACGGGGAACTGATTGAGCAACAGAAGCAGGTGTACCAGCACAGGTGAGGGACCAGGAATCCAGAGGAGGAAGAAGGGAGTGATGGAATCTAACATTGTCTAACATTAGTCCTGATCATTATGTATTATTAGAAGAGACTAGCTGCCTCCTGCTAGCCTGAAATCCACAGCCTTTTCTGCTAACATTCCACTTTTTGTACTCCCTGTCATTGCTAAAACAAGTTTTGCATGACAATGAGTGGAATGATGACAGGAACAGATTGGTAACCAGGTTAGCATACTGCCCTTACGGCCGGCCGGTAAATCATCAAATGCAACTTCCTCCTCAAAATTATATTCATCAGTTCAGTTTTTCGGTCTCTGGATATGCTGCTAATATTGTCAACTCTGGAATATTTAAAAAACACCCATATTTCCTGTGCGATCCTGGCACTTGCTTTCCCTTGGAAATATAATGTTTTGAATCAAATTTCCCCCTCTCCGGTGTGGGTTGACTGATCTACCAGCTCATGTTTGTTGCCTAGGTTTATGATATTATAATATAGATTATACGGTGGTCATACATGCTCATGACAAGTGTTATAATGCATTGTAACTGCATCATAATGCATTGTAACTGCATCATAATGCATTATAACTGCATCAAAATGCATGATACCGGCATTGTAACTGCATCATAATGCATTATAACTGCATCATAATGCATGATACAGGCATTATAACTGCATCAAAATGCATGATACCGGCATTATAACTGCATCAAAATGCATGATACCGGCATTGTAACTGCATCATAATGCATTATAACTGCATCATAATGCATGATACCGGCATTATAACTGCATCAAAATGCATGATACCGGCATTATAACTGCATCAAAATGCATGATACCGGCATTGTAACTGCATCATAATGCATGATACAGCATTATAACTGCATCATAATGCATTATAACTGCAGGCTTTAAGTGAAGCATTACCATTACTTCACATGGGGACAATGCTACATTAAATCTTGTGTCTTATGCTACAACTTGAATACAATGTATTTGTTACATGCTTCGTAAACAACAGGTGTAGACGGACAGTGAAATGTTTACTTGCGGGACCATCCCAACACTGCTGAGAGAAATAATAGGAAAATAATAACCAGGAATAAATCCACAATGAGTAAACGATAACTTGGCTGTATATACGGGGTACCAGTACCAAGTCGATGTGCAGGGGTACGATGTAATTGAGGTAGAGAATAAACAGTAACAGCAGTGTATTTGATAAGTCAAAAGAGTTCATGCAAAAAGGACCAATGGAGATAGTCCTTGTACCTATTGGTTAACTTTTGAACTATTTAGCAGTCTTATGGCTTGGGGGGGGGGGTATAAGCTGTTCAGGCTTGTTGGTTCCAGACTTGTGGGCAGTCCAATGAATGATTATGCTACTGAACATGACTGATCTGTGCAGTGAATGTGTGCTGCTTGTGTGTTGCAGTTGGTTGAAGGTGACCGAGTGCCTGACTGAAAAGAATCTGCCCACCTTTAAGCCAGGTGACAAGGTGAGGGTAGATGTTTTGAGACTGTATATTAAATTAAAAAAGGATATTTCTCAAATGACACTATCTACCTTTAAGTGGATTTGCTCGTTTTATTCAAACCTAATCCCACCTTTTCTATCCTTCATATGTCATCCCCATCGGGCTTCAGTTGAAAGAGAAAGACTGTCAGGTGATTAAAGACAAGTTCAAGGTAAGACAAGGAGGCCAGATTCCTCCATGTACCTAAAGGATCTGTTTCAGTACTAGTGATGGAGGGGGGGCGATACAGATGCATATCGAGATATTATCTTTGACGATATATCGTATCGTTTTGACAATACCGCAATATTATATTTGTGCTAGTTGGTTGTTCCTGCACCAAAACTCCAGTATTTGTCCTTCATAGCTTGTTCTCCATCTTCATTTTAAATAAGGCGCCAATTTATTTGGGAAACGATTTGTTTTCAGCACTTTTTTATTTCCATGACTGATCAAAACTAGTTTTCTCATGTCTCTCTCTCGTCTCAGCAGCAGACATATGGTGAGCAATATGTTTGGAACATCAAATCACAATAAAATCACAGTATCGAATAGCAATACATATAGAATCATGAGAATCACAATACATATAGAATCATGAGAATCACAATACATAGTGAATCATGAGAATCACAATACATAGTGAATCATGAGAATCACAATACATAGTGAATCATGAGAATCACAATACATATAGAATCATGAGAATCACAATACATATAGAATCATGAGAATCACAATACATATAGAATCATGAGAATCACAATACATAGTGAATCATGAGAATCACAATACATAGTGAATCATGAGAATCACAATACATAGTGAATCATGAGAATCACAATACATATAGAATCATGAGAATCACAATACATATAGAATCATGAGAATCACAATACATATAGAATCATGAGAATCACAATACATATAGAATCACAATACATATAGAATCATGAGAATCACAATACATATAGAATCATGAGAATCACAATACATAGTGAATCATGAATCACAATACATAGTGAATCATGAGAATCACAATACATATAGAATCATGAGAATCACAATACATATAGAATCATGAGAATCACAATACATATAGAATCATGAGAATCACAATACATATAGAATCATGAGAATCACAATACATATAGAATCATGAGAATCACAATACATATAGAATCATGAGAATCACAATACATATAGAATCATGAGAATCACAATACATAGTGAATCATGAGAATCACAATACATATAGAATCATGAGAATCACAATACATATAGAATCATGAGAATCACAATAAAATCAGTATCGAATAGCAATACATATAGAATCATGAGAATCACAATACATATAGAATCATGAGAATCACAATACATATAGAATCATGAGAATCACAATACATATAGAATCATGAGAATCACAATACATATAGAATCATGAGAATCACAATACATATAGAATCATGAGAATCACAATACATATAGAATCATGAGAATCACAATACATAGTGAATCATGAGAATCACAATACATATAGAATCATGAGAATCACAATACATAGTGAATCATGAGAATCACAATACATATAGAATCATGAGAATCACAATACATATAGAATCATGAGAATCACAATACATATAGAATCATGAGAATCACAATACATATAGAATCACAATACATATAGAATCATGAGAATCACAATACATATAGAATCATGAGAATCACAATACATAGTGAATCATGAATCACAATACATAGTGAATCATGAGAATCACAATACATATAGAATCATGAGAATCACAATACATATAGAATCATGAGAATCACAATACATATAGAATCATGAGAATCACAATACATATAGAATCATGAGAATCACAATACATATAGAATCATGAGAATCACAATACATATAGAATCATGAGAATCACAATACATATAGAATCATGAGAATCACAATACATAGTGAATCATGAGAATCACAATACATATAGAATCATGAGAATCACAATACATATAGAATCATGAGAATCACAATAAAATCAGTATCGAATAGCAATACATATAGAATCATGAGAATCACAATACATATAGAATCATGAGAATCACAATACATATAGAATCATGAGAATCACAATACATATAGAATCATGAGAATCACAATACATATAGAATCATGAGAATCACAATACATATAGAATCATGAGAATCACAATACATATAGAATCATGAGAATCACAATACATAGTGAATCATGAGAATCACAATACATATAGAATCATGAGAATCACAATACATAGTGAATCATGAGAATCACAATACATATAGAATCATGAGAATCACAATACATAGTGAATCATGAGAATCACAATACATATAGAATCATGAGAATCACATTACATATAGAATCATGAGAATCACAATACATATAGAATCATGAGAATCACAATACATATAGAATCATGAGAATCACAATACATATAGAATCATGAGAATCACAATACATATAGAATCATGAGAATCACAATACATATAGAATCATGAGAATCACACTACATATAGAATCATGAGAATCACAATACATATAGAATCATGAGAATCACAATACATATAGAATCATGAGAATCACAATACATATAGAATCATGAGAATCACAATACATATAGAATCATGAGAATCACAATACATAGTGAATCATGAGAATCACAATACATAGTGAATCATGAGAATCACAATACATATAGAATCATGAGAATCACAATACATATAGAATCATGAAAATCACAATACATATAGAATCATGAGAATCACAATACATATAGAATCATGAGAATCACAATACATAGTGAATCATGAGAATCACAATACATATAGATTCATGAGAATCACAATACATATAGAATCATGAGAATCACAATACATATAGAATCATGAGAATCACAATACATATAGAATCATGAGAATCACAATACATATAGAATCATGAGAATCACAATACATACAGATTCATGAGAATCACAATACATATAGAATCATGAGAATCACAATACATATAGAATCATGAGAATCACAATACATATAGAATCATGAATCACAATACATAGTGAATCATGAGAATCACAATACATAGTGAATCATGAGAATCACAATACATAGTGAATCATGAGAATCACAATACATAGTGAATCATGAGAATCACAATACATATAGAATCATGAGAATCACATTACATATAGAATCGTAATACATAACATATTGGCACCTAAGTATCATGATAATATGGTATCGTGAGGTCCCTGGCAATTCCCAGCCCTAATCAGTACCATGTTACATCTCTACACAACAACCCTTATTCATACTCAAAAAACAGAATGATCACAAACGTCTAAACCCAACATGTCAGCTTATTTTATATTTTTAGATGTTATATATTTTATGACTGCTGCAAGATGTCCTCTTTGAGGACATTAAAGTTTTCTGAATCTGAATGTCAGCTTAGGGCTCGTATTTATGGGGCACCGTTTGTGACATGCTATATAAAGATTGTAATGTTTGCATTTTCTGTTACAAAACAGTGCCCTCATATGTGATAACATGACGGTCCCCCCAAAAAATGATATGACCTTTGACCTCGTGTCGTCCAGAGCTTCAACGAGGGCCTGGAGGAACTGTATAAGGCTCAGAAAGCGTGGGCCATCCCAGACAGAGAGCAGCGCCAGGCCATCTGTCAGGCCCAGAGAGAGGTGGTGTCCAAGGCCTACACAGCCTTTCTGCTGAGGGGAGTCATGGCATATCACAGAGCTTATTACTGGAGACTGCTGCTGAATTCAGAATCAACTATTCCCTAGCCCTTACTCCATATTCACTAGACCCTATTCACCAGCCCCTACTCCCCAACCACTCCTGTAGATCTGAGTGGATTGGATGGATACAAGCATTATGGTAATACCTTCATCTTGCCTTCTGATTGGCCTAGTGAAAATGTCATATTGCTTCTACCTATCCAATCCTCTTAGATCTGCTAGGGTGGCTAGGGAATAGGGGGTCCATTTGGAATTCAGCACACATAAGGTGGTTGAATAACTGATGCTTTTCAAATATTGTAGGTGAAACTGGGATGTCCCATGAATGTTTGGTCTCTATGAACAATTCATGTGTTCTTTTATTCACCACTGTTCAATATTGATGTGCAGTAACAATTTCATACAGAACGCTGGTACAGTGATATTCATTTATTATGGTCCTTTACACAGATGTGACCATGATTTCTCCAAACACCCTGAGAGATACCACAAATACAGCCCAGCGCAGGTGGAGGAGATGATCGAGAGACTATTTGATATCTCAGCCTGAGGTTGAGAACCTGCTTAGTTAGGAGATAATATAAGGCCTTCACACTGCCTCTATAGGAAATAACACACTGTTGATTTGTTTCCACACTACTAATACTACAGCTTCAGTCCCCATTACATGTATTCATTAGAGTTCTAGGCCTCTATTCTGGGGGATTACAGTGCTTCAGTCCCCATTACATGTATTCATTAGAGCCCTAATTGCTAAATGTATTATTACACATATGACTGGCTAGTTCTAAACATGTTTAAATAAATATTGTTAAAGCTCTATTTAAGAATAAACACATCTATTTATTTTACCCAGAAACTCAAAACAACTAGCTTTTTGTTTGTGCTTGCAAAATTTCTGAAGACCCAAATACACCAATATTTTTTTGAAATGATGGTTGTTAAAAGCGAATAAAGAATTTATGACCAGAAATCTAATTGGTTGATCTCACATCGAGAACCAAAGGAGAAATATAAAATGACGACTGCATAAACAATGAGGACGGTGAGATAGATACAGAAACAGACCAAGTCCACTTTGTTGGCAAAGCGATGGTGTATAGCATTTTTGTGGTCTTGTGCAGCCATTTTGTTGAGAAACTTCACCACCTTCTGGAGGGCTGTATTCTTCTCTTCCTCTGAGGCTTTAATATCAGACTTGGATTCTAGACAAAGTAAAGGAGAGAAAAAAGGATAACCTATTATTAATATAACATGATTAAATAAAGATGTCAATCATTTTTACCTTTCTGTAAAATGACAGTTTTCAGTGACAGATCAAATGGAGTAGCTGTCCAGACCAGCGTAAACGCCAGACAAATGATGCTAACAAGAAAAGATGCTGGGAAAGACTGCAGCTAAAGGGTACGAATTAAAAGGTTGAGCATTAAAATACAACTTGACTAGTTTATGATGATGAAAGTCATTTATGGGGTCCCCAGTAAAACTAGTTGCAGTAACGTCATTATGACTTCATGGTCAGGTTATAAATGGTTGTATAAGGACGTTTTGTTAATGTCTTTGGAAACCATGAAAATATATCTTGCTCTGTGGATAACTGAGATGACAGAAGAATGAAAACGTTTACCCTCTTCATTGTCTGTGTCTTTAAGCAGTGAGTCTTTGGACTTAGAGAGGCTGCAGGGCCAGAGAGTGCCACACTTAGCCAGGCGTGTGAGCACCATAGACTGCAACGTGCTCAACACCAGGATGACCAAACAGAAACAGAAGTGCTTTCCTATGGAGAACGAGAGAGATGTGTGAGTGTTATATGGTGGCAGAGAGGTCCTGTATACATGAAACCGACATCAGTGTGCTGCTACCAGTATATCTTTCTTTACTGTCCCTGTAACATACCGGGCTGGAAATAGTGAAACTCTGCACCCAATGGATCACTAGGATCACTGTTGCTGTTCAGGATCACTGCTCCCAAATTGACAACATACCAAACTATTGAGCTGCAGAAAAATATCAAATTTGATAGCTCCCTTGGCGACATTTCAAGCTAGCTGTGAAATAAGTTTATGGAACATTCTTAACTCTGTTACATACACACCGTTTATAACAAAATGCTGTTTCATTCTGGTGCATTACACACAGGACACTCACGGATGATGGGGCTGCACTGGCCTCCTCCAGGCAGTAGGTCGTTGAGGATGATGAGGAACATGATGAAGCTGAGAACCAGTGTAACCTTGAATGAGATACGCTCGCCCCCTCCCAGTGGCAGGGAGAAGCTCACCACATCTGCCACAATGATCAGTATACTGGGCAGGACCAGGTACAGAAACGGGTTTTCAGACCTCATTTTCAGCGACACCTGTGAAGACAGATGGGTAGGCCAGACTGAAATAATTTGTTTTTCCGAGTTCTTGCGTCTAAACGTATTGCATTTGTTTAAAATTGAAAGGGAAGAGCATTACATTCCAAAATCAGACTGTCCGATGTTTTCAGAACTCAAAAGAAGCCTTATGTCAATCAGTCCACATCCTTCACCATCGGTTGTGCAGATCCAACTATGCCTTAACCCCAATTAATGGGAAAATAAACGCACTGCAAATTTGGAATTGTGGCATGTATGGATCTACACAATACATAGCCTGGGATGTGCAGGTATGGATCTACACAATACATAGCCTGGGATGTGCATGTATGGATCTACACAATACATAGCCTGGGATGTGCATGTATGGATCTACACAATACATAGCCTGGGATGTGCATGTATGGATCTACACAATACATAGCCTGGGATGTGCAGGTATGGATCTACACAATACATAGCCTGGGATGTGCAGGTATGGATCTACACAATACATAGCCTGGGATGTGCAGGTATGGATCTACACAATACATAGCCTGGGATGTGCAGGTATGGATCTACACAATACATAGCCTGGGATGTGCAGGTATAGATCTACACAATACATAGCCTGGGATGTGCAGGTACTACTTATTTCATACTACTTATGAAAGGTATAAAAACATCAGATACATCTTTATTTAGGTGTATTGTTTTTTTCTGTGTAAATGTTGTTTAAGCTCTGCCCTTAAAAACAGGAAGAGTAACGTATCTTTACATGTCCCACATAAACAACTGAAATCACCAGGAACACTCACTAAACCCATAGATAAAGATACTTTACTCTACATGTCCCACATAAACTACTGAAATCACCAGGAACACTCACTAACCCATAGATAAAGATACTTTACTCTACATGTCACAAACTACTGAAATCACCAGGAACACTCACTAACCCATAGATAAAGATACTTTACATGTCACACAAACTACTGAAATCACCAGGAGCACTCACTAACCCATAGATAAAGATACTTTACTCTACATGTCCCACATAAACTACTGAAATCATCAGGAACACTCACTAACCCATAGATAGATACTTTACTCTACATGTCATAAACTACTGAAATCATCAGGAGCACTCACTAACCCATAGATAAAGATACTTTACTCTACATGTCATAAACTACTGAAATCATCAGGAACACTCACTAACCCATAGATAGATACTTTACTCTACATGTCATAAACTACTGAAATCATCAGGAGCACTCACTAACCCATAGATAAAGATACTTTACTCTACATGTCACATAAACTACTGAAATCACCAGGAGCACTCACTAACCCATAGATAAAGATACTTTACTCTACATGTCACATAAACTACTGAAATCACCAGGAGCACTCACTAACCCATAGATAAAGATACTTTACTCTACATGTCACATAAACTACTGAAATCACCAGGAACACTCACTAACCCATAGATAAAGATACTTTACTCTACATGTCACATAAACTACTGAAATCACCAGGAACACTCACTAACCCATAGATAAAGATACTTTACTCTACATGTCACATAAACTACTGAAATCACCAGGAACACTCACTAACCCATAGATAAAGATACTTTACTCTACATGTCACATAAACTACTGAAATCACCAGGAACACTCACTAACCCATAGATAGAGATACTTTACTCTACATGTCATAAACTACTGAAATCATCAGGAACACTCACTAACCCATAGATAGATACTTTACTCTACATGTCATAAACTACTGAAATCATCAGGAGCACTCACTAACCCATAGATAAAGATACTTTACTCTACATGTCACATAAACTACTGAAATCATCAGGAGCACTCACTAACCCATAGATAAAGATACTTTACTCTACATGTCACATAAACTACTGAAATCATCAGGAGCACTCACTAACCCATAGATAAAGATACTTTACTCTACATGTCACATAAACTACTGAAATCACCAGGAGCACTCACTAACCCATAGATAGTTGCGATCATCTCTGCCTCCTTTAGCATTGAGTTCCACCTCCTCGGTTAGCCAGTCTCCGCGGTTTGCACTAGTTGTGCTCACTTTCCCAAAGTTCAGGAACATGCCACATCCTGTAAAAGCAGATATTTGATACTAATTCAGTCATTCAAAGATCATACCGTACGTAGCTTCACACCCCTAAAAATCTGGTGTTTTAGGGGTGTAAAGATTTACATTTTTTGTTCGGTTCATTTCTTGATATGACTCTTATTTTGGTTCTCAGAAGAGGATGGAAAAATGACCCATTTTGTTTTTACGTAATTTTTTTGTTTTTGAAATAATAATACAAAATCTATAATACTTCAGTGGTGGTAGCCTACTGTAACACATATCTCAGAGCCACTTTGGTGAAACAACCTCACTTTGATTCATTCTGGCAGCCATATCCTTTGTTTGTTAGCGTGGGGTCTCAGAGAGAAGTGCCACATCATTTGCAAAATGCAATAAAAAACAAGTGTCCAAATCACCATTAAGTAACGTCAAACTAAATATGGTTGATTTGGCCATGAAATGTTGACAATTGCCCCGATCACTCACGTTGATTTTTTTTGTTAGCGGTGGCTAATGTGATGACATGATGACTCCTTGCTGTCCCCAGTCCACCTGGCCGTGCTGCTGCTCCAGTTTCAACTGTTCTGCCTTATTATTATTCGATCATGCTGGTCATTTATGAACATTTGAACATCTTGGGCCATGTTCTGTTATAATCTCCACCCGGCACAGCCAGAAGAGGACTGGCCACCCCACATAGCCTGGTTCCTCTCTAGGTTTCTTCCTAGGTTTTGGCCTTTATAGGGAGTTTTTCCTAGCCACCGTGCTTCTACACCTGCATTGCTTGCTGTTTGGGGTTTTAGGCTGGGTTTCTGTACAGCACTTTGAGATATCAGCTGATGTACGAAGGGCTATATAAATACATTTGATTTGTTAGTAGTTGTTGTTCAGAGAGAACTGAACCATGGGTTAATGTTTCTCCAGGCCCATAGAATACTTTCAGGGTGAGGAACCATCTAACATCAAGTTGTAAAATCATGAACTTCCCCAATAAGGCTAAAGCTTAAGGAGAAATCAAATAAGAATATGGATTTCTAGAGTGTTCTTGCTTTCAGCATACACACTAATAAAACACTGCCTCCTCTCATGGTGTTTCATACCGCTCAGAACATAGTGTTGGTCTTCCTCCGGAAGCTCTTTATAACACCCCCAGTTCTCATGTCTATCGTCATGCAATACTGTTAAAACCATTCACCCCAGTATCTGTCTATTTCACTCTACTGACTTGAACTATACGACACATAAAATATGCTCTTTATAACACCCCCAGTTCTCATGTCTATCGTCATGCAATACTGCTAAAACCATTCACCCCAGTATCTGTCTATTTCACTCTGACTTGAACTATACAACACATACGCTTGCATTTGTTATGTTGTTTATATAATTCTTATTTGTGCTTAAAACCTGTTGGTAATAGGGGGCAGTATTTTCATTTTTGGAGAAAAAAAAACGTTCCCGTTTTAAACAGGATATTTTGTCAGGACAAGATGCTAGAATATGCATATAATTGACCGCTTTGGATAGAAAACGATCTAACGTTTCCAAAACGGTAAAGATATTGTCTGTGAGTATAACAGAACTGATGTTGCAGGCGTAAGCCTGAAAGAAATCCAATCCGGAAGTGCCCCAGGTTTTGAAAGTGCTGCGTTCCAATGAGTCTATTGAACTGTGAGTGTGCTATGAACCAGCTTACGCTTTCTACGTATTCCACAAGGTGTCTACAGCATTGTGACGTAGTTTTACGCATTTATGTTGAAGAATAGCCGTAGGCGGCCACATTGCGTAAGTGGTCACATGGTGGCTCCGAGAGAGATTCTCGCGTAAAATACAGAGGTAGCCATTACTCCAATCGGTCCTACTGAAAAACGAATTGTCCCGACGAATATATTATCAAATAGATATTAGAAAAACACTTTGAGGATTGATTATAAACAACGTTTGCCATGTTTCTGTCGATATTATGGAGCTAATTTGGAATATTCTTTGCCGTTTTCGTGACTGCAATTTCCGGTCGATTTCTCAGCCAAACGTGAAGAACAAATGGAGCCATTTCGCCTACAAAAATAATATTTTGGGAAAAAATGAACTTCAGCTATTTACCTGGGAGTCTCGTGAGTGAAAACATCTGAAGTTCATCAAAGGTAAACGATTTAATTTGATTGCTTTTCTGATTTGTGACAAGGTTGCCTGCTGCTAGCTGGACAAAATGCTATGCTAGGCTATCGATAAACTTACACAAATGCTTGTCTAGCTTTGGCTGTAAAGCATATTTTGAAAATCTGAGAGGACAGGGTGATTAACAAAAGGCTAAGCTCTGTCTCAATATATTTCATTTGTGATTTTCATGAATATTTTCTAGGGATATTTATGTCCGTTGCGTTATGCTACTTATTGTCAGGCGATGATTACACTCCCGCATGCGGGATGGGGAATATCAAGAGGTTTAACTTATTCATTTACCTTATTTAATGTGGGAGATAGCTTAAGCCTACATTAAAGATTGCCCATCGTTATCATTTACACAGGATGGTATAATGGTCATTTTTTCCCCTCCTGAAAATTGAGCAAAAAAATCGAGGACTGAACCAAATCAAAATGTTTGAACCATTACACCCCTAATATTCACTGTCCAGCCCAAAAGGCCAATTGGGTCTGCAGCATGCTACACCGGCCCAAACACACCTCTGTCACCACAAACCTGGAAGGGACAATGATGTATATATATATACACACACTGTACAGTAGATGACTGATGGGGGGCGCTGTGTTGAACCACCGTGCCTACATCTTGGCACCCCCCCCCCCCCCCCCATCATTGTATTTTTTTGGAAGAATTTATTAATGTCTACATTTGTTTTTGCTACATTTATTATTTTACAGACTCCATAGAAACACCTTGAATAACAGCTTCATACATGGATACACAGTATTTAACCCCATATTTTAGGCACTAAACTATCTCCATATATTCTTGCATACATTTTTTCTTTAAACTTAAACTAGGCTCGTGAGAGACTCACCTTTCCATAGAAGGGTCATAGTGTGTAGCCCAAACTGTTGGGATGCTACAGACAGAAGTTGGCATATCGGCAGTACTGACTTCAGACCAGTCCTGTGACTGTTGTGGGGGTCATAGAGCAAAAACGGAGAGAACCGTCATGTTCCTGAGAGTCTCATCTTAATAGTTTGTAGGCCAAACCGTATGGACTCTACAGACATTTGTGAGAAGACCGATTTTCGGGATGTCTCATGGTCTGATAAACACCGCCCTAGCTCTGGCACCTTTCATCGCAGATGCGGAAGGGCGATATTGGCAGGTGCAGTGGATTGAAACACATTTCATGAGAAAAACAGATATCTTAAATTGACAGATTTTTATGGGGATTATTATGCTAATTCGATGTCCACAGGGTCGTGGGCATAGACTTTAGGGGAGTTTCAAAGTATACTTTTTTGGAATTACAAATGTTACTGTCACCACAATAACAGAACAATACTTAAATGCATGTCATTTTGTCCTTGAAACATTTAATTGAAATACTGTATAATTACATTCATTCCTATGGAGCACTGCTCCTACTGGGGTATTGCTTCAATGCCTCTCAATGGCTAATACATAGCATCAGCAATCCAGGGTTTATATACCCCTTGATTTATTCTAAAAATAAATGTGTTACACATCTGATTTTTGGGGATTTTCTCCCATTTTTCCCTGCAGATTTTCAAGTTAGATGGGGAGTGGCGATGAACAGCAATTTAAGTTTTTTTCAATGAGATTCAAGTCTGGGCTTTGACTGGGCCACTCAGGGACTTTCACATTCTTGTTCTGAAGCCATTCCATCGTTGCTTTGGCTGCAAGTATTCACCCCCAGTCTAACGTCGTTTGCACTCTGAAGCAGGTGCTCATCAAGGATGTATTTGGCTCCATTCAATGTTCTCTCTATCCTTACCAGTCTCTCAATCTCTGCTGCTCAACAGGGTAGGGATGGCGTTAGAGAGTGATGAGCTGTGCCTGGTTCTCTCCAGACATAGTGGTTTGCATTCAGGCCAAAGAGTTCCATTTTTGTCTCATCAGAGCACAGAATATTTTTGCCTTATGCTCGAGTCTTTCAAATACCTTTTTGCAAACTCCAGACGTGCTGTCATGCGCCTTTTTCTCAGGAGTGGCTTCCGTCTGGCCACTCTCCTATAAACCCCAGATTGGTGAAGTGCTGTAGAGACTGTTGTCCTTCTGGCAGGTTCTCCCATCTCAGCCAAGAAACTCTATAGTTCTATCAGAGTGGTCATTGAGTTCTTGGTTACCTCCCTGACCAAGATCCTTCTTGCCCGGTTTCTCAGTTTGATTTGACAGCCAGCTCTAGGCAGAGTCTGGGTAGTTCCATGTTTTAATTTATTTCCCAATGATGTTGACCACTGTGCTCTTGGAAACTTTCAACACTCTAGAAATTATTTTATACCCTTCCCCAGATATGCCTCATCACAATTCCCGGAGATCTACGGACAGTTCCTAGGACCTTATGGTATAATTTCTGCTCTGACATGCACTGTCGACTATGGGACCTTACATAGACAGGTGGATAGTGACATATCAAGGATGATCAAAGGAAGTTGGATGCACCTGAGCTCAATTTGTAGTGTCATAGGAAAGGGGTGTGAATAATTATGTAAATTCGAGTTCTGTGTTTTTTTTGTAATGTATAAATATGCAAACATTTCTAAAGACTTTCTCATGATGGGGTATTGTGTGTAGATGGGTGAGAGAGAAACAATATATTTAATAATTTTGAATTCAGGCCATAACAACAAAATGTGGAATAAGTCAAGGGGTATGAATACTTTCTGAAGGCACTGTACATCATTGGTAGGGAGGACAGTCCGGGAGCATATAAAACTCCAAAGATTACAAAAACTGAATTGCTTCACAAACGGAATTGCAGTAGGCTATACAGATTTTAAAAAATATGTTTTAGTTGTTTTTGGTAACATCTTGTTTTTAATAAGATCTTTGGTAAGTAATAGTGCGCAATAGCTGTTTAGCAGACAGAATGAGGATTGAAATGAGGCACTTACCTTTAAGTGCCCATACATTGATGGCGATGGGGCAGAAATCTGAAGCGAAGGGGTAGTTGTACAGATTGACCTCACAGCCCACCACAGTGTTCATGATGACCATGTGCTCTATAGTCCCGTTGCTGTGCACCAGCAAATCCTTGTTGCCGTGCTTCATCGTTGTTTGCACTCTTTAGACATGAGCGGTTAAGAACAGACTGAGGATTGATCTACTAAACTGTCACACCTAAACATTTGGCCACTCCAAAAATAAATACTGTATCTCTGATTTCTGTAGATGTTTTACTCACTATTTAGAAGATCATGTTATAAAAGGAATCAAGAATAAGTTAAATATAACTTACTGGTAGGTTATTGTATTCTGTTGTAAGTGGACTCACCCATTAGTCACATGGAGTTCAGGAGTCCAGATTTTGCTGACAGGCAGGACCACCATATCATGATGATAGACTGATGTGTCCCATGATAAATCAGGGTCTTCCCAAGACTGTAGTGTATAATCATAATGAGTGGTTTTACAAAAATGTCCCATTTACTTGAATGTTTCTGGATTATTTTTTATGTGTACTTACCAACATGACTTGCAGATGACTCTCGAAGCGGAGATCTTTTGTGTCCTATTTAGAAGATAATAAGGGATAAATACCAACGTTCTGTACATTCCCTTGGAAAGAAACGGTGGAGCATGTGTTATATTGTAAGTATGTTGAAGAGAGGGACAGATGGAAGTGTAGGATCGTTGGGGGGGGATTTTGGGGATGGGAGAGGGTCTATTAGAAGTTAGTAGGGCTCTGTTTTTTCCACAGAAGTACTACATTTAGGTAGGATGATTTAGAAATGTTGTAAACCGTGATTGACCTCACACATTGACCTTACACGGCATGCACCTGTAACGTTGGTTTGCAGACCGCCATTATATCTGAGAAGATGATGATTACCTTGGAAATAATGGACGACGCGGCGGTGTCAAGTCCGTTTGCAGTTTATTTTTCCATTGTAATGTACAGAACTGAGGAGTTTATCCCACTTATATCACAGTTGCCAAAGAAAATACTAAAGCACACATTTACTGCTAGGCATAAAAATGTTTTAATATTTTCATAAAGATAATTCATACATTCACATATTTTTGTTGCTAGAGACCGTCGTTCGTTCGATTAGTTAGATATTTATGGTCGCGTTCTATTTGTTAGCTCGCTGCCAACGTTTTTGCAGTGGTGGAAAAAGTACTCAATAGTCATACTTGAGTAACTTTCTAATAAGGTATTCTTTACTTTTATACTATACTTTTACTCAAGTAAAAGTTAAAGTATTTGGTTTTAAATATATTTAAGTATCAAAAGTAAATGTAATTGCTAAAAATATACTTAAGTATCAAAAGAGAAAGTATAAATAGATTCCTTATTAAGCAAAGCAGATTGTCTTGGCACCATTGTCTTGTTTTTAAAATGGATGGACAGCCAGGGATACACTCCAACACTAAGACATCATTTACAAACGAAGCATTTGTGTTTAGTGAGTCTGCCAGATCAGAGGCAGTAGGGATGTGTTCTCTTGATGAGTGAGTGAATTTGTCCATTTTCGATCTCGATCGAAAATCACGATCTCTGCAGTCAGAATAACAGCAAAGTAGATTTGTTTGTTTAAGACTCTCTCTATTGACATTCATTTGGATACATCCATAAGTGAGCTCATCTCATTACGAGAAGATTGCATTGCATATCACACACTAGGCTATAAACTGGCTAAATAGTTTGTTGCTAGCAAGTCTGGGAACCTAAATCAAAAATACCAGTTGAAAACAGCTGGTCAAACTAGAAACGTGGGAAGATTTGACAGCATAGTGCCGCCGTCATGACTGCAAAATTGTAAGGTCATCAGATGCAAAAACAAATCAATGATATCTAGCGAAGTTTTTCCCCGTTGTACCTGCGTTTACAATGTATCCAATTTCGATTTGTGTGGTTGTTGGTTTAGCTTTTTGTAACTTTGTAGCAAGTACGGTCTGCATAATGCATCATGATTGCAAGGTGTCCCAATTTATTTTCCAACTGGCACAATATATTTTTCAACTCTCCCGTTAGCTGGTTTTAATATCCATTTTAGAATGCCCTTTCAGCCAATTAGAAATGAGTATTCAACAACGCTGTGGTATAATTAATCATCACATAATTATATATATGTCAATAGGTTATCTCTGAAACTCATCACATTGTACACAACTCAATTAAAAGGAACAGAAAGTGACTTACGACAGACAGAGTTTCATACACTATTAACGGCACACTGATATTTGAGATGCATGATGGAGACTGTGGCTGACTCAGAGCTTCTTTCGCAATCAGCATGCTGGCCAGACATCGACGTGTTGTACAGGAGGGTGTCGTTGCCCTGGGTGAAGTGGCTGTGTTGGATGGTTGGTTTGTACTGGCTGTGTTGGGTGGTTGGTTTGTACTGGCTGTGTTGGATGTATTGGGTGGTTGGCCTGCATTGGCTGTATTGGATGCATTGCCTGGAGTCATTTCACTAGCTAAAATGGCTGCATTGGATGGAGGGTCTGCTGCAGACACTGTGGAACCAGAGACAGGTATATCATTTCAGAATAATACATTGGATTTATATAGCGATGTTCTAGGAACCAATGATGCCTTCCAATATTTTAACAACCACAGTACCATAAATAAAACACTTAATCTAAATTCAATCGGATAAGATTGTTGACTTGCTTCATGGTAGCAGAAATACTTTAAGAAATGGGGAGATAGGAATCTCATTGGTCAATTAATGGATAACGTATAACGCTCCGCTCATTGACAATCGCGTTCACGTTGTCATATGTTGTCTCACGCGGTTGTTAAACTAATCGCGCCGAAATCCCTTGTAGAAAGTTAGTTTCCAGACGCATAACATGTTTATTTTCTTAAGTAAGTAATGTCACAAATAAAATAACTAGGTAAACAAGATACATATCTCAGAATATATTTCTAATGTTGTGCTTTTCCCGTGTAATTCATGCTAATGTTGGGTTTTTGAGCTAGCGCTCAATTGACTCCCATTCGCTCATTGAAGGAGTGCGCTCCTTGTCCCATATTTACCCATAATGCACTGTGCGGCAAATTGACAACGCGTGTACACGTTAATACGAATCAAATGGAGTTTCCCATCTCCCCATTTAGAGTATTTCTGATGGCTTCATAGTAGTGACTCAATAAGTCTGAAAAGTGATCTAAACCTGGTACTCTAAATCAGTTATATTGGAGTGATAATGGACTAGAGATAAGAGTACCATGTTTAGATCAAACAACATACTACATTGCCAGCTTTTAGTGCAACATGTTATAGAGCTTCAATACACTTAAAAAATGTATTTGAATATTTTTATTCTAATTGTTTTTCATGACTTTAGTAAGATAATCTGGGACGAGGCAATTTTAAACATGTTTTGAATATTTCAGCTTGCGCTAACCATTTTAAATGCTTGTTTCGCAATGTTTACTTAAAATCTGCTAATAGGAACGAGAAAGACGATATTCTTCTAGTGTAATCTGTGCCTGTTTTAAGAAGCGTAAAATGGAGCCCAAGGTCTTACCTGTTAGCAAGAGTAGAGAGAAGAGACAACATTTCAGCATGCTGTGGTCCATGGGTCTCATCCCTGCACGTCCTCCTGTCACAAAGTACATAGTCAGTTAGACATTGGTGCACAGTCTTAGTAGAAATAACGAGTTTCCTCCAATGAAACTGTTAGAAGCAGGACTGAAAACCTACCTTTTTAGATGCTTAGTGATGACCACTTGCCTTCTCCTTTCCTCTCAAGCCAAAGCCTCACCTGGGATGACCCTTTATAAAGGCTGCTCTGGAACATTTGGTCACGGCAGTCTTCCATGAGAACATACACACCCCCACAAACTGTCTACATTAGAATATTATCCTCGATATTGTACAGGATGTGCTTGGCTATAATCCCCAAATAATGAGTTTTTAAATTAACCTCCCAGGATTCATTTCACCATCTTGTGTAAACAACAACCCACAACAGACAGGTAATTACTGTGACTAGGCAGAAGTGGATATACTGCACCTCCACCTGCCTCCAAACCCTATAGTTGGCTATATGTTTCACTGGACCTCAATAGGACCGTAGGCTGTTATCATATTGTTGAGCATACAGACTTCATACAGACAATAATACAAAAGGGATTGAGTTGGTTTATTTGAAATGTCATCATGCATGGGCACCAGACAGCATTGTGGTTTCAGTGGTGCCGTCTCCTCTCTGGGTAATGGAGAAAGGTTGCTATCTCCTCACTAGTGGCTCATGAAGCAGCTTGTTTTGACAGCTGGTTGTGGACTAATTGTCTGGACATATGAAACTACCCACAGTTTAAATTAAAGAGTAATTCTGATGTAATAGTGTTTATGTATAGCATCAGAAGGGTTCAAATCAAAATTAAATCAAATTTATTGATATAGACCTTCTTACATCTAGCTGATATCTCAACGTGCTGTACAGAAACCCAGCCTAAAACCCCAAACAGCAAGCAATGCAGGTGTAGAAGCACGATGGCTAGGAAAAACTCCCTAGAAAGGCCAGAACTTAGGAAGAAACCTAGAGAGGAATCAGGCTATGAGGGGTGGCCAGTCCTCTTCTGGCTGTGCCGGGTGGAGATTATAACAGAACATGGCCAGTCCTCTTCTGGCTGTGCCAGGTGGAGATTATAACAGAACATGGCCAGTCCTCTTCTGGCTGTGCCAGGTGGAGATTATAACAGAACATGGCCAGTCCTCTTCTGGCTGTCCCAGGTGGAGATTATAACAGAACATGGCCAGTCCTCTTCTGGCTGTCCCAGGTGGAGATTATAACAGAACATGGCCAGTCCTCTTCTGGCTGTCCCAGGTGGAGATTATAACAGAACATGGCCAGTCCTCTTCTGGCTGTGCCAGGTGGAGATTATAACAGAACATGGCCAAGATGTTCAAAGATGTTCAAAATTGGTGTTTCCTTCCTCTGATGAAAGCATCAGGAACAACTGAATCATTTCCAGACTGTTGAGAATAACCAGATGTACTTTGGGGGTCCACATGTACACTGCACCTCTACCATGACCACAGGAGATGGGTCATGGATGATATGGTGTTCTGCGTTTCAGCAGAAATGTTCCATTACTGTGTGTTTGAGAGCCATAGAGAAGAGGATATACCATGCCATCTCTAGTCTGTAAACATGGCAGAATGACTCCCAGTTTCCCAGACACATGTTCTCCACAGTAATAGCTTCTTCTGTGTCTGGGAAACCGGCCCATTATGTATTTATCCATACACACCTCAGGAGGAATTTATAATAAGCACAATCCTTTAGAAAAAGACTATTTGTTGAGAAATGCATGCAGATATGTTACATGGATGTAGTTCTCAACAGAAGTCAGGAGAGTGTTTATGTAATCGTTGACAGGCTTTCACCCTGACCAATGCTGATGTTAGTGGCTGAAGCATTTTCTTTTTATCTATTACATTACTAGCAACAGACACATATTATTCCTGAGTTATGTCGGTCTGGTCCTACCAATAACTGAGGCTTATATAAACAGGCAGACATCCAAACGTGCCACTTTTAAAAGAAGACTTCTTCAGATACACACAGTTTTATTTTATTGTTACAATCATGTACTACTTATTCTATAGCTTAATTACATACAGGTAACTACCAAAATCAACTACCAGTAGCGAGGCATGGATAAAATGATGTGGCTGTTCAGTACTGATTTGTTTGTGTGTGGACGTGTTTAACTATACAAGAATAGTAAACCAACCAAAATTTGACCAACTGGGGACATTTTGTTGTCTCCACAAGTTCAACTGCTGTTTCTAGGGGGTTTAGGGTAAAGATTAGAATTAGTGTTAGGGTTAGAATTAGGGTTGGGAGCTAGGGTTAGGAGGTTTAGGGCTAAGGGTAGGTTTTCAGGTTAAGGTTAGAGTACGGGTTAGGGAAAATTGAATTTTGAATGAGACTGAATTGTGTGTCCCCACAAGGTTAGTTGTTCAAGACTGTGTGTGCGTGTGCATGCAAAGTTGAAAAAACATGTTGACTCACCCTACTTGTAGAGAAACGCCAATGCCATCCTCCTGTCTTTCATTACTCTGTCATACAGTACACACTTTTAGTTTCAGTTCTCCTAGGCTACCTGGCTAAAATACTTGCTCGCAACCGAACTTCCTTTCATGGGCAACGATGTGCCGCTAGTAAACATTGGCCTACATACATTAGCTACATATTGAACTTCCATCCTCTCAGGCCAGGGGCACAATGTATGAATTAATGGTTGTATCAGAATCGCTGGCATAATCATTGGTCAGTAAGGAGAATTAAATAAAACCACATGTCCAAATCCCTATCTCCATCCAAGGCTAATTTAGGAAAGAGACAATTCATTATTTTTATTTTTTTTACTGAGTTTTATGTTATTGGTGTTACCGCCTAGAAAAGAACTGCTCAAAGGCATGGTCCTAATCCTGGGTCAAGTCTAAAAAATGGCAGAATTGTAGTGTATGTACAGAATACCCATGTTGTACAATTTTTCACCCACTAGATGACAGTAATGTACTACCACCTCTACTGAAAGGTAATAGATCACACTTGTATGGAGCTGTTTGAAAATGTAACGTGAACAGAAAGCCCATTTTCCAGTTGTTTTTCGGTCAAGAGTAAAACAAAAAAAGAAAGTAAAACACAGTCCTAATTTCAATGTAGTAATTCTTGCTCATTTGCCCCTGGTTGTGAAACGGAGCCATATTCTTTGACCTATTAGCAACCTCAGTGCTAAAAGGTTCTTGCTGCTCCCACAGAATATCCTAATGTCAAAAGTGTACACCGCTGAACGTAGAGACTGGGTTTAAAAACTCTCGTAGGGTGTTTGACATTACAATTTTGGTGGGTGCTATGCTGACCCAAAGGTTCCATGGCCACAATAAAACTAAATAATGAATGAAAATGTCATGGTAATTTTAGTGGCAAGTTGGAGAATAGTTTGCCCACTATGGCTC
This sequence comes from Oncorhynchus mykiss, assembly GCF_013265735.2. Lineage (NCBI taxonomy): Eukaryota > Metazoa > Chordata > Actinopteri > Salmoniformes > Salmonidae > Oncorhynchus > Oncorhynchus mykiss. The sequence goes on from NC_048577.1 coordinate 63,465,013, forward strand.
TGTACCTACCTACACCTACTTAGTGTAATATTTCTGTTGCTGCTAATGGACACAGATTGAGGCTAGTCCTAGAGTAAAAATCAAGCTCAGTGGAGATGATTTATTGAAAGTGCTTTTTTTGTTGTTGTCTAGGACTAGGCTTAATCTGTGTCAGGGAAACCAGGGCTGCGGTCAGTACGTGTTTACGTTCTGGAACGTTCAATTGAATGGAAACGGTGCTGTGCTGCACGATCAGTAAAAAAATGAATGGGAGGGGTTGGGTTGGGGAACTCTGTCAGCATGGCCACTGCCCTTTAAACATGTCACTCATTGCTTCAATTCACACTTCGCCGCACCCACCAAACGGGAGCAAACATACCTAAAAAGTCTGTTCAAGAACGTACAACGGCATTTTTGGAAAACGTGTTGTTCGGTACAAACCGTTCTGCAACATAGCAAACAGAACGCACGTCTGCCCTTAATGTTTATTTAAATAGTTTTATTTAACTGGGCAAGTCAGTTAGGAACACATTCTTATTTACAATGACGACCTACCCCTGCCGTCCTATGGGACTCCCAATCACGGCCGGATGTAATACAGCTTGGATTCCAACCAGGAACTGTAGTGACGCCTCTTGCACTGAGATGCAGTGCCTTAGACCGCTGCACCACTTCAGTATATAATATGACTTGTACTTTATACTTTTAAAAAGTCTCTGTCAGTATGCCATCTACTGGCTTTTTTGGTACTTCAGTTATCCACTGGTGTCTGATGATCTCTGGCTCCTTGTCTGTTGTTTGTGGAGATGCTGTGAAAACAAAAAGTCAGGATTGAATGCATTGAGTTGCACATTCTACAAGTTGCGTTGGCTACTAGGCAGTATGTCTACAATAGGTGCCAGCACTAAAACTACCACTGCAGTGCTATAATATAATGCAATGAGTGGTTTGAAGCAATTATATTCACCTTCTAGTGCATTTCTTTAATGGAATTTATATCCATTACATCAGTCCAGAAATGAACACACATGCAAACACACGCACCAGGGACAGGCTTTTCCTGCCTCACCATAAGCTCTCACCATTGACCACACGTCCTTCTTTAATGAGCTTCAAAAAAACATTTTGGGGCAGATCGAGGATCCGTTTGGCTTTTTATATATTGTATTGACACGATTTGTCAGGCTTTGACACCGCACTCCTACATCGTCCAAGACTTTTATGTGTAAGTCTTCTGTTTGTGCCTGTAGGTTCGGTCCTCGTCTCCCTGAAACCAGTTGATCCTTCCACGGGAAGTGACTCGATGGGTATAAGGCTCTCGTTTTCATTTTTTTCACTCCGTTTTGACTCGGAAATCAAAATAACAAAATGTACACCCCATTGACCGAAAAGGAATTGCAAACATGATATTGATTTATAATTTGCCCATTGCATTTAAAATTGAATTTGTAAAAATACTTCTATAGTGGTTGGATAAATGATATGTTTCAAATACTGTAGCTGAAACTCTGAGGTGTACCATGTATGTTTTGATATCTACAGTAGCATTTTTCTGAATTTGTTGCCTTACAACCTGGAATTAAAATTGATTTTTGGGGGGGTTTGTATCATTTGACAACATGCCTACCAATTTCAAAATGCAAAATATTTTTGGGTGAAACAAACAAGAAATAAGACAACAACAAAAAACAGAACTTGAGTGTGCATAACTATTCACCCCTCCCCCAAAGTCAATACTTTGAAGAGCCACCATTTGCAGCAATTACAGCTGCAAGTCTCTTGGGGTATGTTGCTATCAGTTTAGCACATCTAGCCACTGGGATTTTTACCCATTCTTCAAAGCAAAACTAATCCAGCTCCTTCAAGTTGGATGGCTTCCGCTGGTGTTCAGCAATCTTTAAGTCATTCCACAGATTCTCAATTGGGATTGAGGTCTGGGCTTTGACTAGGCCATTCCAAGACATTTAAATGTTTCCCCTTAAACCACTTGAGTGTTGCTTTAGCAGTATGCTTAGGGTCATTGTCCTGCTGGAAGGTGAACCTCCGTCCCAGTCTCAAATCTCTGGAAGACTGAAACAGGTTTCCCTCAAGAATTTCCCTGTATTTAGCGCCATCAATCATTCCTTCAATTCTGACCAGTTTCCCAGTCCCTGCCGATGATAAACATCCCCACAGCATGATGCTGCCACCACCATGCTTCACTGTGGGGATGGTATTCTCAGGGTGATGAGAGGTGTTGGATTTGCACCAGACATAGCGTTTTTCTTGATGGCCAAAAAGCTCAATTTTAGTCTCATCTGATCAGAGTACCTTTTTCCATATGTTTGGGGAGTCCCCCACATGCCTTTTGGTGAACACCAAAAGTGTTTTCTTATTTTTTCTTGAAGCAATGGCTTTTTTCTGGCCAGTCTTCCGTAAAGCCCAGCTGTATGGAGTGTACGGCTTAAAGTGGTCCTTTGGGGTTATCTTTGGTCTCTTTGTTGCCTCTCTGATTAATGCCCTCCTTGCCTGGTCTGTGGGTTTTGGTGGGCGGCCCTCTCTTGGCAGGTTTGTTGTGGTGCCATATTCTTTCCATTTTTTTAATGGGATGTTCAAAATTTCTGATATTTTTTTATAACCCAACTCTGATATGTACTTCTCCAGAACTTTGTCCCTGACCTGTTTGGAAAGATCCTTGATCTTCATGGTGCCGCTTGCTTGGTGGTGCCCCTTGCTTAGTGGTGTTGCAGAATCTGGGCCCTTCAGAACAGGTGTGTAAATATACTGAGATCATGTGACACTTAGATTGCACACAGGTGGACTTTATTTGACTAATTATGTCACTTCTGAAGGTAATTGGTTGCACCAGATCTTATTTAGGGGCTTCATAGCCATTTCCGTTCTATATTTTTTACATTTGATTTATTCATTTCACTTCACCAATTTGGACTATTTTGTGTACGTCCATTACATGGAATCCAAATGAAAATCCATTTAAATTGCAGGTTGTAATGCAACAAAATAGGAAAAACGCCTAGGGGGATGAATACTTTTGCAAGGCACTGTATGTCAAGTATATTTTTAATTCACCACTGTTCAATATTGATGTGCAGTAAGAATTTCATACAGAACGCTGGTACAGTGATATTAATTTATTATGGTCCTTTACCTGTACTTTACACAGATGTGACCATGATTTCTCCAAACACCCTGAGAGATACCACAAATACAGCCCAGCGCAGGTGGAGGAGATGATCGAGAGACTATTTGATATCTCAGCCTGAGGTTGAGAACCTGCTTAGTTAGGAGATAATATAAGGCCTTCACACTGCCTCTATAGTAAATAACACACTGTTGATTTGTTTCCACACTACTAATACTACAGCTTCAGTCCCCATTACATGTATTCATTAGAGTTCTAGGCCTCTATTCTGGGGGATTATAGCACTACAGTCCCCATTACATGTATTCATTAGAATTCTAATTGCTAAATGCATTATTCCACATATGACTATCTATTTTTAAACATGTTGCAATTTAAAGCTCTAGTGAAGAATACACAAATACATTTTTTTTCCCACACAGAAGCTCAAACGGTAGCTTTTTGCTAGTTCTTGCCAAATTTGTGATGACCAAACCATAAAGAGTGATAGAGACCTCTTGTGGCCAAACGCCTGTATTAGCATTGGCAGCAGCATGGGACTTGAACCATTTTGAAGGAAGGACTAAGGAAGGATCACATGATTCCATTTGGGTCATCAGTAGGGATCAGCCAATTAATTATTGTGAGCAAACATTCCATAACTACATGTGGCAGTAAATCATCAACCTTAACTTTATACCTGTTCACTACATGTGGCAGTAAATCATCAACCTTAACTTTATACCTGTTCACTACATGTGGCAGTAAATCATCAACCTTAACTTTATACCTGTTCACTACATGTGGCAGTAAATCATCAACCTTAACTTTATACCTGTTCACTACATGTGGCAGTAAATCATCAACCTTAACTTTATACCTGTTCACTACATGTGGCAGTAAATCATCAACCTTAACTTTATACCTGTTCACTACATGTGGCAGTAAATCATCAACCTTAACTTTATACCTGTTCACTACATGTGGCAGGATGCACCCTTTCAGTTTGTTTACCAACTCATAGAAATAGTAGAAGAAGAAAATTGACTACTTCAAAATGGAGATTGCCTCAATGGCGCTGCCTGTGCTCTCACAGACACCATAATAGGAACGGTATAGGAATGCTTTCTCTATCATATGACCACCATTTCTTTTAATATTTTTGTTAAAAGCAAATTAACAATTTAGTATTCACAGAATTCTAAATGGTTGATCTCGCATGAAGAACCAAAGGAGAAATATAAAATGACGACTGCGTAAACAATGAGGACAGTGAGATAGATACAGAAACAGATCAAGTCCACTTTGTTGGCAAGGCGATGGCGTCTTGCTTTTTTCTGATCTTGTGCAGCCATTTTGTCGAGAAATTTCACCACCTTTTGGAGGGCTGTATTCTTCTTTTCCTCAGAGGCTTTCAGTTTGATGACAGTAATATCAGATTTGGATACTAGACAAAGTAAGAGAGAGGGAAAAAAAATATATAAGTTATTATAAAATAAGTGGTTCGAGCCCTGAATACTGATTTGGCTGACAGCCATGGTATATCAGACCGTATACCACGTGTATGACAAAACATACATTTTTACTGCACTAATTTAGTTGGTAACCAGTTTTATAATAGCAAAAAGGTCTCTCTGGGGTTTGTGGTATATGTCCAATATACCACGGGTAAGGGCACTCTGCGTTGTGACGTGCTTAAGAACAGCCCTTAGCCGTGATATATTGGCCATACAGTATACCACGTCCCCTCAGGCCTTATTACCTAAATATAACACTATTAAATAAGAGATAAAAAACGAAGACATTTTTGTAAAAACTATTTGTAACCGTATTCATTTTATCACAGTTGATTGTTGTAATCGGATTTACTCGAGATCAGAAAACCCAGACGTGTGCTTTAAATGCAGGTAAAGAAACATAACCTCATTCACAAATTACTGCGCCGTCACTCATTCACACAACTCACAACGCATCTGTATGTTCCTTCACTCATTCACACATTGATCAAAGCTAAGAAACGATCCCGACAGCTAAAAATGCACAGGATTTAGTGAGGAATTTAAGATGAATAATATTAAACTCATATCTGTTGATGACTTGTTAAACTGCCAGTATCAAATGTCTGCCAGTGTTGAATGTTATGGTTAAAGTTTGGCTCCATTCTGGGCCGGAAACACTGATAATGTATCTGTGACCCTGTGTGGTTCTATAGCAGCTGATGTTGTCTGTACGGCGCCAATAGCCAGGGTTGCTGTGCCTTGTTTAGAGTTCCTACATTATTTAGTGACATTGTTGACAGAACACTTGTTCCTGAAAGTGGTTAAAAGGTTCTTCTCTAGGTAGGTGTATAACACAGGAGGCAGCTGACCGGAGGACTCATAATAATGACCGGGAACAGAGCTAATGGAATGGAAACAATGTGTTGAATGTATTTGATACCATTCCGCTCATTCCGCTCCAGCCATTACCATGAGCATGTCCTCACCAATTAAGGTGCCACCAACCTCCCGTGTACAACTACAACAAGTTAGGAAGTATCGATAAGCACGTGAACCCGGCACATGTGTGACTGGTGCCGGGGAATGACAGTCAGGAAGTGAGAGAGGGAGAGATGCGCTTGTTCTAATCGTGACAGCAGCCTTATCCTATACCCCGCCCGTTTCTTTACAGGCGATTTAGTTAGGCTATTTACAACGCTTCACACTATTTGTGACACAGATGCGTGCTGGCAGCTGAACATGTTCTGATCACAGGTAACTACAAAAAAGACTTGTATCATTATTGCATTTGGAAGTTTCCATATCCGTTATGATATTCGTTTTGTCCGATATTCGTTTTGTACTCGGCACATCCTTCATTTAAACCTTAAACCATTCATGACATAGTTTTCAGTGACAGATGAAAGATGAAATGGAGTAGCGGTCTGGACCAGCGTAAACGCCAGACAAATGGAGTAGCGGTCCGGACCAGCGTAAACGCCAGACAAATGGAGTAGCGGTCCGGACCAGCGTAAACGCCAGACAAATGGAGTAGCGGTCCGGACCAGCGTAAACGCCAGACAAATGGAGTAGCGGTCCGGACCAGCGTAAACGCCAGACAAATGGAGTAGCGGTCCGGACCAGCGTAAACGCCAGACAAATGGAGTAGCGGTCCGGACCAGCGTAAACGCCAGACAAATGGAGTAGCGGTCCGGACCAGCGTAAACGCCAGACAAATGGAGTAGCGGTCCGGACCAGCGTAAACGCCAGACAAATGGAGTAGCGGTCTGGACCAGCGTAAACGCCAGACAAATGGAGTAGCGGTCCGGACCAGCGTAAACGCCAGACAAATGGAGTAGCGGTCTGGACCAGCGTAAACGCCAGACAAATGGAGTAGCGGTCCGGACCAGCGTAAACGCCAGACAAATGGAGTAGCGGTCTGGACCAGCGTAAACGCCAGACAAATGGAGTAGCGGTCTGGACCAGCGTAAACGCCAGACAAATGGAGTAGCGGTCTGGACCAGCGTAAACGCCAGACAAATGGAGTAGCGGTCCGGACCAGCGTAAACGCCAGACAAATGGAGTAGCTGTCCAGACCAGCGTAAACGCCAGACAAATGATGCTAACAAGAAAAGATGCTGGGAAAGACTGCAGCTAAAGGGTACGAATTAAAAGGTTGAGCATTAAAATACAACTTGACTAGTTTATGATGATGGTCATTTATGGGGTCCCCAGTAAAACTGGTTGCAGTAACGTCATTATGACTTCATGGTCAGGTTAACAATGGTTGTATAAGGACGTTTTGTTAATGTCTTTGGAAACCATGAAAATATATCTTGCTCTGTGGATAACTGAGATGACAGAAGAATGAAAACGTTTACCCTCTTCATTGTCTGTGTCTTTAAGCAGTGAGTCTTTGGACTTGGAGAGGCTGCAGGGCCAGAGAGTGCCACACTTAGCCAGACGTGTGAGCACCATAGACTGCAACGTGCTCAACACCAGGATGACCAAACAGAAACAGAAGTGCTTTCCTATGGAGAACGAGAGAGATGTGTGAGTGTTATATGGTGGCAGAGAGGTCCTGTATACATGAAACCGACATCAGTGTGCTGCTACCAGTATATCTTTCTTTACTGTCCCTGTAACATACCGGGCTGGAAATAGTGAAACTCTGCACCCAACGGATCACTAGGATCACTGTTGCTGTTCAGGATCACTGCTCCCAAATTGACAACATACCAAACAAACTATTGAGCTGCAGAAAAATATCAAATTCGATAGCTCCCTTGGCGACATTTCAAGCTAGCTGTGAAATAAGTTTATGGAACATTCTTAACTCTGTTACATACACACCGTTTATAACAAAATGCTGTTTCATTCTGGTGCATTACACACGGGATACTCACGGATGATGGGGCTGCACTGGCCTCCTCCAGGCAGTAGGTCGTTGAGGATGATGAGGAACATGATGAAGCTGAGAACCAGTGTAACCTTGAATGAGATACGCTCGCCCCCTCCCAGTGGCAGGGAGAAGCTCACCACATCTGCCACAATGATCAGTATACTGGGCAGGACCAGGGACAGAAACGGGTTTTCAGACCGCATTTTCAGCGACACCTGTGAAGACAGACAGGTAGGCAAGAGAGAAAGAGTTTTTGCATCTAAACGTTAGTTTGACATTGAAAGAGAAGAGCATTACACTTCAAAATCAAACTGTCAGGTGTTTTCAGAACTCTAATGTCAATGAGTCCACATCCTTCACCATTGGTTGTGTACATCTAGCTAATGTTGATTCAAGAGTATTGTCTTTTTTGGGTGTAATTGTTGTTCAAGCTTCGCCTTATAAAACAGGAAGAGTAAAGTATCTTTACATATCCCACATAAACTACTGAAATCACCAGGAACACTCACTAACCCATAGATAAAGATACTTTACTCTACATGTCACATAAACTACTGAAATCACCAGGAACACTCACTAACCCATAGATAAAGATACTTTACTCTACATAAACTACTGAAATCACCAGGAGCACTCACTAACCCATAGATAAAGATACTTTACTCTACATGTCCCACATAAACTACTGAAATCACCAGGAACACTCACTAACCCATAGATAAAGATACTTTGCTCTACATGTCCCACATAAACTACTGAAATCATCAGGAACACTCACTAACCCATATATAAAGATACTTTACTCTACATGTCCCACATAAACTACTGAAATCACCAGGAGCACTCACTAACCCATAGATAAAGATACTTTACTCTACATGTCCCACATAAACTACTGAAATCATCAGGAACACTCACTAACCCATAGATAAAGATACTTTACTCTACATGTCCCACATAAACTACTGAAATCACCAGGAACACTCACTAACCCATAGATAGATACTTTACTCTACATGTCACATAAACCACTGAAATCACCAGGAGCACTCACTAACCCATAGATAAAGATACTTTACTCTACATGTCACATAAACCACTGAAATCACCAGGAGCACTCACTAACCCATAGATAAAGATACTTTACTCTACATGTCACATAAACTACTGAAATCACCAGGAACACTCACTAACCTATAGATAAAGATACTTTACTCTACATGTCCCACATAAACTACTGAAATCACCAGGAACACTCACTAACCCATAGATAGATACTCTACATGTCACATAAACTACTGAAATCACCAGGAACACTCACTAACCCATAGATAGATACTCTACATGTCCCACATAAACTACTGAAATCACCAGGAACACTCACTAACCCATAGATAAAGATACTTTACTCTACATGTCCCACATAAACTACTGAAATCACCAGGAGCACTCACTAACCCATAGATAAAGATACTTTACTCTACATGTCACATAAACTACTGAAATCACCAGGAACACTCACTAACCCATAGATAAAGATACTTTACTCTACATGTCCCACATAAACTACTGAAATCATCAGGAACACTCACTAACCCATAGATAGATACTTTACTCTACATGTCACATAAACTACTGAAATCACCAGGAACACTCACTAACCCATAGATAGTTGCGATCATCTCTGCCTCCTTTAGCATTGAGTTCCACCTCCTCGGTTAGCCAGTCTCCGCGGTTTGCACTAGTTGTGCTCACTTTCCCAAAGTTCAGGAACATGCCACATCCTGGAAAGGCAGATATTTGAAACCAGTTCAGTCATTCATAGATCATAACATAGCTTATAACAACAAAAAAAATGTTTCTAACCATAGGCATTGTGGGTGTAACGATTCACAACATATTTGGTTCCTGTTCATTCCAATGATTTTTGGCTCTTGGTTCGGTTTTATCTGGGTTCTCAGGAGAGGATGGGAAAAACTAAATGGATGGAAAAACCATCACATTAAAAAAAACAGTTTTAAATGAGAAATGATTTTGAGTAAAGTAGTCAACGTTTTAAACCCTACTACAGTGGTAGTAGCCTAACTAATATTTCTGAGGGAGCCACTTTGGTGTAACAACATCACTGATAGGATCCATTCTTACAGTGGCTCTGGTATCAGGTTCTAAGGTCATTAATATCAAAGCAATGTTTCTCAAGTTCATACTAGCTGTCAATCATGGCCCTAAGAAGCTGTTTGATTAATTCTGGCAGGCGTTCATTTGGACGATAACTTGCAGTAAATATTGTCGATCATTATTATTATAATTTACAAACAAGGGTGTAATGGTATTTTTTTCCTTCCTGAAACGGAGAAAAAACAGCCAAAACTCCAAGGACTGATCCAATCCAACATGTTTGTGAACCATTATATTCACTGTGTCCAGCCCACTAATGAGCACCAAAATAATATCTCACTGTGTCCAACCCACTAATGAGCACCAAAATAATATTCACTGTGTCCAGCCCACTAATGAGCACCAAAATAATATTCACTGTGTCCAGCCCACTAATGAGCACCAAAATAATATTCACTGTGTCCAACCCACTAATGAGCACCAAAATAATATTCACTGTGTCCAGCCCACTAATGAGCACCAAAATAATATTCACTGTGTCCAGCCCACTAATGAGCACCAAAATAATATTCACTGTGTCCAGCCCACTAATGAGCACCAAAATAATATTCACTGTGTCCAGCCCACTAATGAGCACCAACATAATATTCACTGTGTCCAGCCCACTAATGAGCACCAAAATAATATTCACTGTGTCCAGCCCACTAATGAGCACCAAAATAATATTCACTGTGTCCAGCCAACTAATGAGCACCAAAATAATATTCACTGTGTCCAACCCACTAATGAGCACCAAAATAATATTCACTGTGTCCAGCCCACTAATGAGCACCAACATAATATTCACTGTGTCCAGCCCACTAATGAGCACCAAAATAATATTCACTGTGTGCAGCCCACTAACAAGTACCAAAATGATATTCACTGTTTCCAGCCCACTAATGAGCACCAAAATAATATTCACTGTGTCCAGCCCACTAATGAGCACCAACATAATATTCACTGTGTCCAGCCCACTAATGAGCACCAACATAATATTCACTGTGTCCAGCCCACTAATGAGCACCAAAATAATATTCACTGTGTCCAGCCAACCAATGAGCACCAAAATAATATTCACTGTGTCCAGCCCACTAATGAGCACCAACATAATATTCACTGTGTCCAGCCCACTAATGAGCACCAACATAATATTCACTGTGTCCAGCCCACTAATGAGCACCAAAATAATATTCACTGTGTCCAGCCAACCAATGAGCACCAAAATAATATTCACTGTGTCCAGCCCACTAATGAGCACCAACATAATATTCACTGTGTCCAGCCCACTAATGAGCACCAAAATAATATTCACTGTGTCCAACCCACTAATGAGCACCAAAATAATATTCACTGTGTCCAGCCCACTAATGAGCACCAACATAATATTCACTGTGTCCAGCCCACTAATGAGCACCAAAATAATATTCACTGTGTCCAGCCCACTAATGAGCACCAAAATAATATTCACTGTGTCCAGCCCACTAATGAGCACCAAAATAATATTCACTGTGTCCAGCCCACTAATGAGCACCAAAATAATATTCACTGTGTCCAGCCAACCAATGAGCACCAAAATAATATTCACTGTGTCCAGCCCACTAATGAGCACCAACATAATATTCACTGTGTCCAGCCCACTAATGAGCACCAAAATAATATTCACTGTGTCCAGCCCACTAATGAGCACCAAAATAATATTCACTGTGTCCAGCCCACTAATGAACACCAAAATAATATTCACTGTGTCCAGCCCACTAATGAGCACCAAAATAATATTCACTGTGTCCAGCCCACTAATGAGCACCAAAATAATATTCACTGTGTCCAGCCAACTAATGAGCACCAAAATAATATTCACTGTGTCCAGCCCACTAATGAGCACCAAAATAATATTCACTGTGTCCAGCCCACTAATGAGCACCAAAATAATATTCACTGTGTCCAGCCCACTAATGAGCACCAAAATAATATTCACTGTGTCCAGCCCACTAATGAGCACCAAAATAATATTCACTGTGTCCAGCCAACTAATGAGCACCAAAATAATATTCACTGTGTCCAGCCCACTAATGAGCACCAAAATAATATTCACTGTGTCCAGCCCACTAATGAGCACCAAAATAATATTCACTGTGTCCAGCCCACTAATGAGCACCAAAATAATATTCACTGTGTCCAACCAACTAATGAGCACCAAAATAATATTCACTGTGTCCAGCCCACTAATGAGCACCAAAATAATATTCACTGTGTCCAGCCAACTAATGAGCACCAAAATAATATTCACTGTGTCCAGCCCACTAATGAGCACCAAAATAATATTCACTGTGTCCAGCCCACTAATGAGCACCAAAATAATATTCACTGTGTCCAGCCCACTAATGAGCACCAAAATAATATTCACTGTGTCCAACCAACTAATGAGCACCAAAATAATATTCACTGTGTCCAGCCCACTAATGAGCACCAAAATAATATTCACTGTGTCCAGCCCACCAATGAGCACCAAAATAATATTCACTGTGTCCAGCCCACTAATGAGCACCAAAATAATATTCACTGTGTCCAGCCCACTAATGAGCACCAAAATAATATTCACTGTGTCCAGCCCACTAATGAGCACCAAAATAATATTCACTGTGTCCAACCAACTAATGAGCACCAAAATAATATTCACTGTGTCCAGCCCACTAATGAGCACCAAAATAATATTCACTGTGTCCAGCCCACCAATGAGCACCAAAATAATATTCACTGTGTCCAGCCCACTAATGAGCACCAAAATAATATTCACTGTGTCCAACCAACTAATGAGCACCAAAATAATATTCACTGTGTCCAGCCCACTAATGAGCACCAAAATAATATTCACTGTGTCCAGCCCACTAATGAGCACCAAAATAATATTCACTGTGTCCAGCCCACTAATGAGCACCAAAATAATATTCACTGTGTCCAGCCCACTAATGAGCACCAAAATAATATTCACTGTGTCCAACCAACTAATGAGCACCAAAATAATATTCACTGTGTCCAGCCCACTAATGAGCACCAAAATAATATTCACTGTGTCCAGCCCACTAATGAGCACCAAAATAATATTCACTGTGTCCAGCCCACTAATGAGCACCAAAATAATATTCACTGTGTCCAGCCCACTAATGAGCACCAAAATAATATTCACTGTGTGCAGCCCACTAAAAAGTACCAAAATTATATTCACTGTTTCCAGCCCCCTAACATGGCTCGATGGGTCAATTGAGGACGGTGAGGTTGAGCTATCAGGTTATAGCATTCATAGAGTTGACCGAAACAGTGGCGGTGTGTGTGTTTACTAGGAATTATATGCATTTTAACCCTCGTTCAGATCTGAAAATGGATGGTCTTGAGGTTGCATGGGTACATCTTCCTTAATGTCGTCCTATACTTGTTGGTGTGTGCTATCAGCCTCCTAAGCAGAACCATTTCTATGATTTACTTGAATCGAATTGTATTTTCTGATAGAGAATGTATTCTGTTTAGTGATTTTAATACAAATGTGCAGTTATCACCCAAGAAAAGTACACTAGTAAATGCCCTATATAACTTTAATCAGTTATTTGGACTAAAACAACTGATTGTTGAGCCAACCCGGGTGTGTATTGACAGTAAATCAACTTTGGATTTGATTATTGTATCAGATCAAGAGAACATCTGTCAGTCAGGAGTCTTAAATATTGGTTTTAGTGATCATACGGTAACCTACTGTACCCGTAAGAAATCCAAAATACTACTAGAGGCAGGTAATAAATACACATGAAGGTACGGTCTATGAAACAATACTCAAAATAACGTTTTGTAGAAGTACTTGAAATGTTGTATTGGTCTCCTGTACTAAACTGTGATGATGTTGATCAAGCTTGGTATCTTTTTAAAGATCTGTTTCTGTCTGCACTCGAATCTCTGGCTCCGATTTAAACAAATTCCAGTCAAACAGCGGTCAGGGAAATGCATCATTTCTGAGATCTTAGACCTCATACGGAAAAGGCATCGCTACCTGGCCAGATTCAGAAGGACAAATCTACAACAAGATTATGACAGTTATATTAACTGTAGAAACCAGGCAAGGTACAAAATGGAAAAGGCCAAATCCCAACATTATATAGACGCCGTTAATGACAACTTACATCTGTCTTGTAAACTATGGACATTTTTAAAGGACATTGGCTTAAAAACTCCCCATAAGGTAAAATCCTGTAGTATTGGCCTGGATATTGATGTTTTATGCTATCAGCAGGCAAAGGTTGCAAATGATTTTACCACATTTTTTTTTACCACTATAGCCTCATCTCTGGTTAAGAAGTTACCCACCTGTTCTGGACACTATGGCCAGTCCTTCATTAACAACTTTTACCATACCAAAGGTATCACAAATTATTTGTTTGAGCTGTGCATGGTAACAGAGGACAATGTTTCCAATCTACTATGCTTAATGAGCACAAACAAAGCAACTGGGCTGGATAACCTTCCTGCAAGATTCATAAAGGATAGTGCTTGTGTCACTGCTAAAATGATAACGCATATTGTAAACCTTTATATTAGTAGTGGTACATTTCCCAAGGATCTCAAAACAGCCCGGATGGTTCCGCTCCACAAGAAGAGCAGTAAAACAAATGGCCTGTGTCAATCCTCACCACCTTCCAAAGTTTTTAATCAACTTGAGGGATACCTTCTGGAGCACAAACTTCTTTATGAACTCCAATCTGGCTTTAGAACATCTCATTCCACTGATACTTGACTTATCCACCTATCTGACCAACAGAACACAAGTATGTAATGGTGATGTTTGTAATGGTGTATGTAATGGTGATGTTTGTAATGGTGTACGTAATGGTGATGTTTGTAATGGTGTATGTAATGGTGATGTTTGTAATGGTGTATGTAATGGTGATGTTTGTAATGGTGTACGTAATGGTGATGTTTGTAATGGTGTATGTAATGGTGATGTTTGTAATGGTGTATGTAATGGTGATGTTTGTAATGGTGTATGTAATGGTGATGTTTTGTCAGAGGCCAAAGAAATATCCTGTGGAGTACCGCAGGGATCAATTTTAGGACCTCTCTTATTTCTTAAGTTCATGATATGCCAGATACAGTAGTACAAACTCTTGCTTTATGCTGATGATTCAGCCATACTGGTATCAGCTTCTTTTCTCTGTATATATCAATGATGTTGCTCTTGCTGCGGGCGATTCCCTGATCCACCTCTACGCAGACGACACCATTCTGTATACTTCTGGCCCTTCCTTGGACACTGTGCTATCTAACCTCCAAACGAGCTTCAATGCCATACAACACTCCTTCCACGGCCTCCAACTGCTCTTAAACGCTAGTAAAACCAAACGCATGCTTTTCAACCGTTCGCTGCCTGCACCCGCACGCCCGACTAGCATCACCACCCTGGATGGTTCCGACCTAGAATATGTGGACATCTATAAGTACCCAGGTGTCACGCCGCCAAACTTACCCTAGTAAAACTGACTATCCTACCGATCCTCGACTTCGGCGATGTCATCTACAAAATAGCTTCCAATACTTTACTCAGCAAACTGGATGCAGTTTATCACAGTGCCATCCATTTTGTTACTAAAGCACCTTATACCACCCACCACTGCGACCTGTATGCTCTAGTCGGCTGGCCCTCGCTACATATTCGTCGCCAGACCCACTGGCTCCAGGTCATCTACAAGTCCATGCTAGGTAAAGCTCCACCTTATCTCAGTTCACTGGTCACGATGGCAACACCCACCCGTAGCACATGCTCCAGCAGGTGTATCTCACTGATCATCCCTAAAGCCAACACCTCATTTGGCCGCCTTCCAGTTCTCTGCTGCCTGTGACTGTAACGAATTGCAAAAATCGCTGAAGTTGGAGACTTTTATCTCCCTCACCAACTTCAAACATCTGCTATCTTAGCAGCTAACCGATCCCAGCAGCTGTACATAGTCCATCGGTAAATAGCCCACCCAATTTACCTACCTCATCCCCATACTGTTTTTATTTTTTTCTGCTCTTTTGCACACCAGTATCTCACCTATCTCTACCTGCACATGACCATCTGATCATTTATCACTCCAGTGTTAATCTGCAAAATTGTAATTATTCGCCTACCTCTCCTCATGCCTTTTGCACACAATGTATATAGACTCTTTTTTTCTTTTTTCTACTGTGTTATCGACTTGTTTATTGTTTACTCCATGTGTAACTTTGTGTTGTTGTCTGTTAACACTGCTATGCTTTATCTTGGCCAGGTCGCAGTTGTAAATGAGAACTTGTTCTCAACTAGCCTACCTGGTTAAATAAAGGTGAAATAAATAAATACAAATCAGGGAAGGATACAGTTTACATAAAGAAGACCCTGAGTAAGGAATTGCATTTTGTTCGAGATTGGTTGTCTGACAACAAATTGTCACTACATTTGTGAAAAACTGAATCGATTTTGTTTGGAACAAAACGTAGATTGTTTAGGGCTGACAAGATAACGGTAAACTGTGCAGGCAAGGAGATTGAATCTCAAACAAGTGTAACTTATCTTGGTGTGTTCCTAGATCAATCCCTTTCTGGAGACCTGATTGCTGCTAAAATTCTTTCTAAAATGGCAAACAAATTGACATTATTATATCGTAACACTAGATATTTTAACATTAAAGTTAAGAAACTGCTTCTCTCAACCTTGATTCAGTGTCATTTTGATTATGCCTGCTCTGCTTGGTATAGTGGGCTTTCAAAAAAAGCTGAAAAAGAGAATGCAGGGCATGCAAAATAATGTTATCAGGTATATGCTGAATGTCCCCGCTAGGACCCACATAGGGGTACAGGAGTTCTGGGAGGTGGGCTTGTTGCCTTTGGAGTCCAGAGTGGACCAACTTAAACTTAATCATATGTTTGACATCTTAAATAATCGTGCTCCAGGTTATATGAAAAAAACACATTGAAATGGTCTATAACCAACACAGTCTCAATACCAGAGCTAGTGTTATGTCTTGTAAAATCCCAAGAGTAAACAGTACTGCTAGGAGCACGTTTTTCCATACAGTCATTTGTCTATGGAATAGTCTTCTCTTGGAGATCAAGCAAATAAAAAGTAAAAATAGCTTTAAAAAGCAGGCAAAATGTTTCATTTGGAGAAGGTTGTCTAAGTAAAGGAAACCACTCCACTGCCCCTTGTGCCCCCTACTGCTGGTCAGGTGGATTTATTTGAAGGATCGCTGGTCAGGTGGATTTATTTGAAGGATCGGTATGATGTTCAATGAACAGATTGTTTTAATGTGAAATGAATATGGTTGATTTTTAAGGTTAGGGAGAAGGGCAGTGAATAGTGCCACTTTTCTGGGATGTCAATATAAATCAATGTATTTATGGTGGTTTATAATTTTGTCTGGTCTTTTAATCATTATATGTGTTAGTGGTTTTACCATTGAGGACCACTTTGGAAACGTTTTAATGAATACTTTCAAGTGATATCCTCTGGGTCCACATTGTACATTTTGTTGTATATGTCTGTTCCCCCAAATAAATTCAAATAAAAATCTATTTAAAAAAACCACCAAAAATAATATTTACTGTGTCCAGCCCAAAAATAAAAACTAGACAGTCAGGGAGCATAGAAAATTCCAAAGATGACAAATAAACTGAATTGCAGTAGGCTACACAGATTTAAAAATGTTTTAGTTGTTTTTAGTAACATCTTGTTTTTATTAAGATCTTTGGTAAGTAAGTAAGTGTGCAAGAGCGGTTTAGCAGACAGAATGAGGATTGAAGTGATGCACTTACCACTAAATACCCATACATTGATTCCGATGGCACAGAAATCTGAAGCGAAGGGGTAGTTGTACAGATTGACCTCACAGCCCACCACAGTGTTCATGATGACCATGTGCTCTATAGTCCCGTTTCTGTGCACCAGTACATCCTTGTTGCCGTGCTTCATCGTTGTTTGCACTCTTTAGACATGAGAGGTTGAGGACAGACTGAGGATTGATGTACTAAAACTGTCACACCTAAACATTTGGCCACTCTAAACAGACAACTGAAGATTGATCTAGTGAACATGTAAACGTCGGTTTGGCGTCTCTAGCTTGAACAGTTCAAGAGTTATTGTTGGTGAGTTTTATTTCATGCTAATTTATGCAATGCTTATAGTTGATAAACATTTTGAATAGCTTACTGTGTATTCCTATGGTTCTCATTCAAACCCATGTTAATTTAAATGGTTATAGTTCAGAAAGTATAAATAGTATAACAAATCTGTATAAAAACAATCTAAGTTGTCTCAGTTTGAACTTGTTGAACTTGCTGGTTGGTGTCGATAGCTTGACTGGTGTCAGAGCAGTGGCATATTTTAAAATACTTTCCATTCAACCCTATGGAGCTTTTATGATCATTTAAAATACTTTCCATTCAACCCTATGGAGCTTTTATGATCATTTTAAAATACTTTCCATTCAACCCTATGGAGCTTTTATGATCATTTTAAAATACTTTCCATTCAACCCTATGGAGCTTTTATGATCATTTTAAAATACTTTCCATTCAACCCTATGGAGCTTTTATGATCATTTAAAATGGTTATAGTTCAAAAAGTCTAAATGTTATAACAATTCTGAATGCAAGCACTCAGTCTGGACATTTGGAAGTTGGTTTCGTGTTAGTAACTTAAATCGTTTCAACTCTAGAGTAGGCAGAAGAAATATAATAACCATGATACTAATAAGACTGAGATAAATCTAGAAGTGTGCTTTTCCATCACCAAGCCTCCTAAAATGAATGAAACCTAACATAGGTTATTGTATTCTGTTGTAAGTGGACTCACCCATTAGTCACATGGAGTTCAGGAGTCCAGATTTTGCTGACAGGCAGGACCACCACATCATGATGATAGACTGATGTGTCCCATGATAAATCAGGGTCTTCCCAAGACTAGTTTTAAATCAAATCAAATGTTATTTGTCACATGCTCTGAATACAACAGCTTTAGACCTTACCGTGAAATGCTTACTTACGAGCCCTTTACCAACAATGCAGTTCAAGAGTTAAGAATATATTTACTAAATAAACTAAAGTAAAAAATAACACAATAAAATAACAATAACGAGGCTATATACAGGGTGTACCGGTACTGAGTCAGTGTGTGGGGGTACAGGTTAGTCTAGGTCATAGGTCATGTATAGATGTAGGTAGGGGTAAAGGTTGACATGCATAGATAATAAACAGTGAGTAACAACAGAGTAAAAACAAAAGGAGGGGGGTCAATGTAAACAGTCCGGCCGGCCGTTTGATTCAGTGTTCAGCAGTCTTATGGCTTGGGGGAAGAATCATAGTCATGAGAAGTATTACAAAATGCCACATTTACTTGAATGTCTCCCTTGATGTTTGATGTGTACTTACCAGTATGACCTGCAGACGACTCTCGAAGCGGAGGTTTTTTGTGTCCTATTAGGAAGAGAATAATTCCTCATCACATAATGATATATCTGTCAATAAGTTATCTCTGAAACTCATCACATTGTACAAAACTAAATTAAAAGGAACAGAAAGTGACTTACGACAGACAGAGTTTCATACACTATTAACGGCACACTGATATTTGAGATGCATGATGGAGACTGTGGCTGACTCAGAGCTTCTTTCGCAATCAGCATGCTGGCCAGACATCGACGTGTTGTACAGGAGGGTGTCGTTGCCCTGGGTGAAGTGGCTGTGTTGGATGGTTGGTTTGTACTGGCTGTGTTGGCTGTATTGGGTGCTTGGCCTGCATTGGCTGTATTGGATGCATTGCCTGGAGTCATTTCACTAGCTAAAATGGCTGCATTGGATAGAGGGTATGCTGCAGACACTGTGGAACCAGAGACAGGTATTTAATTTCAGAATAGTACATTGGATTTATATAGTGCTTTTCCAGGAACCAATGATGCCTTCCAATAGTTCAACAACACAGTGCAAGAAATGACCAACTTAATCTAAATTAAATGGGATAAGGTTGTTGCATGTCTTCATAGTAGTGACTCAATATCTGTCAAAAGTGACTTGATACTCTATCGCTAGTCCATTATCGCCCCAATACACTACATGACTAAAAGTATGTGGACATTTCATGAAGCTCGCGACAAACAGTTATTGTGCTGATGTTTCTTCCAGAGGCAGATTAGTGTTGCAACCGAGGACAGACCATTTTTAGACACTACACGCTTCTCGTTCTGTGTGCTGGTGTGGCCTAACACTTCGCGGCTGAGCCGTTGTTGCTCCTAGCTGTTTCCACTTTACAATAACAGCACTTACAGTTGACCGGAGCCACATTGAAAGGCACTGAGCTCATCAGTAAGGGCATTATACTGACAACGTCTGTCATGGCTGTGTGCTTGATTTTATACACCTGTCAGCAACAGGTGTGGCTGAAATAGCCGGAATACACTAATTTGAAGAGGTGCTCACATACCTTTGTACATACAGTGCATTCGGAAAGTATTCAGACAACTTTCCCTCATTCCACATTTTGTTATGTTTTCAAATGGATCAAATCAAATAAAATCCTCATCACCATAATGCACCATAATGACAAAGTGAAAACAGGTCTTTAGAAATGTTTGCAAATGTATAAATCATAAAAAACCTAACCTATTCAGGCGCTTCACTGTGAGACTCAAAATTGTGCTCAGGTGCATCCTCTTTCCATTGATCATCCTTGAGATGTTTCTACAACTTGATTGGAGTCAACCTGGGGTAAATTCAATTGATTGGACATGATTTTACTAGGCAAGTCAGTTAAGAACAAATTCTTATTTTCAATGACGGCCTAGGAACAGTGGGTTAACTGCCTGTTCAGGGGCAGAACGACAGATTTATACCTTGTCAGCTTGGGGATTTGAACTTGCAGCCTTTCGGTTACTAGTCCAACGCTCTAACCACTAGGCTACCCTGCCACCCCATATAAGGTCCCACAGTTGTCAGAGCAAAAACATGTCAGAGCAAAAACCAAGCCATGAGGTCGAAAGAATTGTCCGAAGAGCTCAGAGACAGGATTGTGTCAAGCACAGATCTGGGGAAGGGTAACAAAATTTCTGCAGCATGGAAGGTCCCCAATAACACAGTGGCCTCCATCATTCTTAAATGGAAGAAGTTTGGAATCATCAAGACTCTTCCTAGTGCTGGACGCCTGGCCAAACTGAGCAATTGGGGGAGAAGGGCCTTGGTCGGGGAGGTGACCAAAATCCAGATGGTCACTCTGACAGAGCTCCAGAGTTCCTCTGTGGAGACGAGAGAACCTTCCAGAAGGACAACCATCTCTGCAGGTGGCAGATGGAAGCCAATCCTCAGTAAAACACCCACTTGGGGTTTGCCAAAAGGCACCTAAAGGACTCTCAGACCATGAGAAACAAGATTCCCCTGTCTGATGAAACCAAGATTGAGCTCTTTGGCCTGAATGCCAATCGTCGCGTCTGGAGGAAACCTAGCACCATTCCTACGGTGAAGTATGGTGGTGGCAGCATCATGCTGTGGGGATGTTTTCCAGCGGCATGGACTGGGAGACTAATCAGGATTGAGGGAAAGATTAACGAATCAAAGTACACAGAGATCCTTGATGAAAAATTCCCCCAGAGCTTTCAGGACCTTTAGACTGCTGGGGTGAAGGTTCACCTTCCAACAAGACAACGACCCTAAGCACACAGCCAAGACAACGCAGGAGTGGCTTCGGGACAAGTCTCTGAATGTCCTCGAATGGCCCAGCCAGAGCCCGGACTTGAACCCGATCTAACATATCTGAAGAGACCTGAAAATAGCTGTGCAGCGATGCTCCCCATCCAACCTGACAGAGCTTGAGAGGATCTGCAGAGAAGAAAGGGAGAAACTCCCCAAATACAGGTGTGCCAAGCTTGTAGCTTCATACCCAAGAAGACTTCAGGCTGTGATCGCTGACAAAGGTGCTTCAACGAAGTACTGAGTAAAGGGTCTGAATACTTATGTAAATGTGATATTTCTTGTTTTTTGGGGGAGGGGGTCAAACATTTCTTAAAACCTGTTTTGGCTTTGTCATTATGGGGTATTGTGTGTAGATTGATGAGGGGGAAAAATAATTTAATCAATTTTAGAATAAGGCTGTAACGTAACAAAATGTGGAAAAAGTCAAGGGGTCTGAATACTTTACAAATGCTAATAGGAACAATAAAGATGACATTCTTCTGGTGCAATTTGTGTTGTTTTAAAAAGAGTAAAATGGAGCCCAATGTCTTACCTGTTAGCAAGAGTAGAGAGAAGAGACAACATTTCAGCACGCTGTGGTCCATGGGTCTCATCCCTGCACGTCCTCCTGTCACAAAGTACATGGTCAGTTAGACATTGTTGCACAGTCTTAGTAGAAATGACGAGTTTCCTCCAATGAAACGGTTAGATGAAGGACTGAAAACCAACCTTTAGATGCTTAGTGATCACCACTTGCCTTCTCCTTTCCTCTCAAGCCAAAGCCACACCTGGGCTGACCCTTATAAAGGCTGCTCTGGAACATTTGGTCACGGCAGTCTTCCATGAGAACATACACACCCCCACAAACTGTCTACACGTTATTATGATTCTTGATATTATACAGTGTGTGCTTGGCCATAATCCCCAAATAATGAGTTTTTAAATTAACCTCCCAGGATTCCTTTCACCATCCTGTGTAAACAACAACCACAACAGACATGTAATTACTACCTTTGACTGATCAGAAGCGGAAATACTGCCACCTGTCATTAAACCCTATAGATTATTAGGTTTAAAGGCCCAGTGTAGTTTTAAAAAAAAAAACGTTATTTCCCATTTTTTTCATGCTATTTCCACGTTATGAGGTCGAAATAACACTCTGGAATTCACGAAAATATGATAATGCCCTTTTTGTGTAAGGGCTGTTTTTTAAAAAAATGCTTGGAATTTCATCTGGCTCAGATGGGAAGTTTTTGGGCCCAAAGCATAAGGTCACAAGGCGATCTGATGATAATGGACCAATGAACAAGATGGTTCATTGTTTATTTACATATCTTCCTAGTTCTGGTGCTGGTCCCGCTCATAAGCAAGAGATTGTGCAGTGTCTTTGCACTGTCTTCCATTCAAGCAATCACTACGTCTGATTTGGCTTCGATTTGGTTTTCATAATAATTGTCAAGAGAAGTTCAGTCTGAAGTTCGGAACATTTGCATATGCACAGCACACTTTTCACCAGACTGCATTGCAAAACAGGCTAGGTACACACGTGGATTTTGAAACGGGCAGCAGCAGCAACCATTCATGAAGTAAGTGATTAGCTATTTATTTTTAGATTATAAGTAAAGGACATGCTATTCATGAGTTTTAGACAGCTACCATTAGTATTGCTAGCTATTTTTGACTAGCGGTTCTACCTGTTGTATGGCAATTGCCATCTTTCTAAAGTACATTTGACGATATGATAATGATGGCAAACTTGTTTTCTTACTAATTACTTGTCTACTTTATGTACATTTTTCCCTGTGTGTCTCCTCAGATAGCATTAGCTAGATTGCTAGCTGCAGTACGAAAGTCTGTGAGCTAACTAACGGTAGCTAGCTAGCCTGTTGGCTGTTCTTCAAAATTCTGTCAGTCACCCAAAACAGACCAAGGTAGCCTACTTGATTTAACTTGTGTCTTGTGGTTTTGATGCTAATGTTTTCTTTTGATGGCTGTACAAAGTAAAATGCTAAAATGTACAATTTGAAGAGTATTCATTAGTATTAGAGCTAAATACAAACTGGGATGTGATTGCATTAGTAGATACTAGCCTGACATCCAGAAAAAAAGAGAGAGGGTATAGTAATGTTATTAGCTAGGTAGATATCTCATTAGGTGTATGTTATGAGGATTCTGTGTTATGCACTATAGCCCGTTACTATATATGTGATTGAATATTATCTGCTGTTGGCTTGTGTGGATGTATGTAGGTGTTATGCAACATAGCTGACTTGAAACATTGTTAAGTTTCAGGGCCATGGGCCTTTCTCATGATGGAAAAATACAGAATAACAATAAGGACAGGAACTGTGCAATGAGTAGGGGGGGGACATTCAGAACGTAGTGTTGCGAGAACAAACGGTCTTTTGTTAGATAACAGGAGCCAGGTGCCTGATAACGGTATCGAGCATGAGCGCATAGATATTCTTCACAGCAACAGTTACATCTATCAACTGAAGCGCTTAGGGGGCTGGGACCAGCCTCTGCGCCAAGAATCAACGATAGGCTGGGTGAGTTTAAACCACGCCCAGTCTCTACTCTGACAGGCCGGCTCGGAAGCAGGAACTATTTCTGTCAGGGTATATTTATAATATCTTTGTCAAGAACAAGTCAGTTCTCTGTTTGCCCTGCGAGGTGGGACAGAGAGCCCGTATATACGAAAATTGCATTTACCACTTATTGCTTAGCTAATAAAAAATACATAGTATACAATCGGTGACTCATTGTCATATTTATCCTGATACCAGATTCGAATTGACGCGACTCTGACAATGTTTATCTGTGATATGATTCCAAAATAGTAAACCTTCTGGCTGTTAAATGCAAGAATGAATGTATAACCTTTATGATAGATCATAAGCCTTATGAAAGCTCAGGCTGGAGGTCAAGCTGGTTTGTCTTTGCTACAGGCATACATGATCATATTATTTCAGTTATGGAGTTTCAGATATACAATTATGTTAACTGTTTTCTCAAATGTTATAGAGAAAACATTAGAATTATAAAATGGAACTTTGTCACCTTACAAACAGGTTGATATCTTGTGTCTTCACAATTCCCTTAGATTCATCATCTTACGTGCTAAAGGGTCATCTCTGAGGAAGACCTGCAGGATAAGCAGGACCGAGAGGTCATGGACTTCTTGGAGGAAGATGCTTTTGATGAGAAGCTACTTGACGAGGACGAAGAGTATGAGACACACACACACACAGGACAGACAGGTTGACTGGCAGAGAAACAGCTGAACTGGTTCGTGATGCTGCTGGAAGTGGCTGCTGTACATACCAAGCTGGTGGTGCATGTCGTACAAATGTTCTAGCCTGGGCCCAGATCTGTGTAAGCTGCCATGCTAACTCCTAATGTATGATAGATGGCATGCAGTGTTACCATAGCAGTTGGCTATACATCAGTGGAGGCTCCTCAGAGGAGTAAGGGGAGGACCATCCTCCTCAGTGAATTTCATAAAAATGTAAATAGTGAAACATAAAAAGATAAAACTATACAAAATATATTCATGTCACCAAATAATTCATTAAAATACATTATTTTGCAATGGAGGTCTACAGTAGGCTCAACAGCACTCTATAGGGCAGCACCATGCTGTACATAGATTTTTCTACTGTATTATTGACTGTATGTTTGTTTACTCCATGTTGTTGTATGTGTCGAACTGCTTTGCTTTATCTGGGCCAGGTCGCAGTTGCAAATTAGAACTTGTTGTCAACTAGTCTACCTGGTTAAATAAAGGTGAAATTCAAAATTCAAAAACATGGTGTAGCCAGAGGACAGCTAGTTTCTGTCTTCCTCTGGCTACATTGACTTCAGTACAAAACCTAGGAGGCTTGTGGTTTTCACCCCATTCCTTAGACTTACACAATAATTATAACAACTTCAAGAGGACTTCCTCCAACCTATCAGAGCTCTTGCAACATGAACTGACATGTCCACCCAATCAAAGCACTGCGGTGCATAAAATGCGGTGAGTAGTTGACTCAAATAGAGAGGAAAAAAACAGTAGAACAGTTTTGAACAAATACATTTCTTAAAAAATGGAGAAGCAAGTGAGAGAGAGAGAGAGAAAGCTAGTTATATTTAGTATTTTTTTCACGTTCACTTAGCTAGCGAATGCAGCTAGCTAGTTTAGCCTATCCAAACACCTGGCTCAAACAGAGAGGGATGCTATGTTACCTAGTTACCAAGCAAAGGAAAAAGTTGAGTAGGACAGCAGGTAGATGCGAGAAGGAATTATATGATCTGGCTGCTATGAAATGTAACTGTCTTTACGTGTGATCAGGACTGCACCCATTCCGCCGATTCTGTTGAAAAACATTTCTGAAATGGAAGCAAACGGACTGAAATGAGGATAAACATATCTGAATCTGTCCAACAGAAACTCTCGTTTGCAACTGTTGGACTAATGATTACACCCTAGATCAGCAAATCAAATTGTATTGGTCACATACACATGGTTAGCAGATGGTATTTCGAGTGTAGCGAAATGCTTGTGCTTCTAGTTCTGACAGTGCAACAATATCTAACAAGTAATATCAAACAATTCCACAACAAATCTAAGTAAGGAATGTAATAAGAATATATAAATATATGGATGAGCAATGTCAGAGCAGCAGATGCTAAGATGCAATAGATAATATAGAATACAGTATACATATGAGATGAGTAATGCAAGATATGTAAACATTATTAAAATGCCATTATTAAAGTGACTAGTGTTCCATTTATTAAAGTGGTCAGTATGCTTGTGATGGCTGTTTAACAGTCTGATGGGCTTGAGATAAAAGCTGTTTTTCAGTGTCTCGTTCCCAGATTTGATGCACCTGTACTGACCTCGCCTTCTGGATGGTATCGTGGTGAACAGGCAGTGGCTCGGGTGGTTGATCTTTTTGGCCTTCCTGAGACATCGGGTGCTGGAGGTGTCCTGGAGGGCAGGTAGTTTGCCCCCGGTAATGTGTGTGTTTAAATGTATTTGGTTAAGGTGTATGTAAACTTCCCACTTCAACTGTATGTATATTATTAATTTGTTTAGGCAGGTCCTAAGAAACATGACGAATAAAAAGTATTTTTTTTAAAGAAAATAATAGCATATTTTGAGTTTATTTAGACCTATGTTACGGGGCTGTACATCCAAATAAAATCAATAGTTTGTTATTTTGTTCATTTAACAGACAAGACACACCTACCCGATCACAGTCAACATACATATACTTTATAGTAAGAATATAACAGAATAAAATACAAAGAGTATTTTTCCCACACAACTTGTCAAGGGAAAGTACGTGGAACCGCCATCATATAAAAAAAGTGATATTTTTAAACCGAGCCCATTTTTAAACGAGACTCAGTCCACTTTGTTAGGGAGCTGGTGTCTGGTCTTATCTTCATCGTGATACTGATAGAAAATAATAGTAATCCTATTTTCAAAAGCGTGTGAGTCTCGTGTTCATATTTCACAACCTCTGCGGGTTTTTGGAGTCGATCGAGCCAAACAATAGGCCAACTCTGGATTTAGACTACATCATTGCATGCTAAATGTTTCTGATCAGTGACAGATGACCAAACAAATAATTGAGCTAAAACACCTCCACTTATTTGCCCAAACAGAAATCATTTAACCAGATAGCCTATACAGACGGAGATTCAGTGAAACAAAATCACATTGATTGATTATCAGACAAGTCAGTGAAGGCACAGGATTCTGGTCAGGAGTAGGCCTGGGATACTAAGCGACCGCGAGTGAAGAGCAAAATAATCCACTTGTTAAACTAAATAACAAAATGTTCTAATAAATGAGCTAACTACACAAGATGATCATGAGCAGCACTCAATTTAGCTAACATTTCCTCCAGCCTAGTTGTAGCCTAACCAATATCCAAACGGAGATTCAGTGTAAACCAACATCTGTCTGATGGATTTATCAAGACTAGTCCCCATGCTTGTCTCCTTGGCTGGCTATTGTGAACATTTACAGCAGGATCCATCAGTCAGTAAATGGCCACTTAACTCTATTGTGCACAGCTTGGAAGAAAATTTCATTTACAGCTACTAATATCATATAATCAAAATAAACCACTATAATATTGATTGTTTTGACAGCTGAGTGTTGTTATGTATATTTTTTTGTCAACAATATTTTTTCGACAAAACCGTTTTCTACAGAAATTTGTTTCTTCTCCAGTAAGGGGAAGTGTTGCACAACAGATGTGTGGTCAACTGTAGTCTAGATTTAGGACATGTATATGTTAATGCACAACAGATGTGTGGTCAACTGTAGTCTAGATTTAGGACATGTATATGTTAATGCCCAACAGATGTGTGGTCAACTGTAGTCTAGATTTAGGACATGTATATGTTAATGCCCAACAGATGTGTGGTCAACTGTAGTCTAGATTTAGGACATGTATATGTTAATGCTCAATGCAACAGTAAAACACTGATTATAATTTCCCTTTTTGTCAGATATGATCATCATTTAACACTGTGTAAAATTCAACAATAACAAAAAGATTGTAGTAGGTTGCTGCATCACAGAATATATAGAAGTTATATTTCAAGGTTATTTTTTATCACACAATTGAATGTCCATGTTAAGAATGTAAAAGAATAGAAGATAAACCATGGAGGTACCCCCTAGGAATTTACTGTTGCAGAAAAGGTTGACCTTGAATGGCTGCTCTCTATACCTCAACTTGAACCACATTCCAGATTTACTCACAGACAATTACTCTGATTTGAATATGACCTGAATCAGTCAGAGGGGTCCATCACACTGCCAACTACTGTACAAATAAGTAGGGTCTCTCCAGTAGTGATGTGCAGTTTGCGAACAATTTGTTATTTTTAATGACTCTTTTTACTGACTCGAGAGTCATGACTAGTTTTTCTGAGAGACTCATTCATTTCGTTGTTCATTTGACCTGCTGGCTGCAATGACTACAACAGGATTAAAAGCCAATTTATGCTTGAACCGCCAATGTGGTCGGGTCGGAGGCTTCGTATGGAGGGTGTGCAGTTTAGCCTTGATGAATGGGCAAAAATCCCAGTGGCTAGATGTGCCAAGCTTATAGACACCCCAAGAGACTTGCAGCTGTAATTGCTGCAAAAGGTGGCTCTACAAAGTATTGACTTTGGGGAGGGTGAATAGTTATGCACGCTCAAGTTTTCTTTTTTTCTTGTTTGTTTCACAATAAAAAATATTTTGCATCTTCAAAGTGGTAGGCATGTTGTGTAAATCAAATGATACAAACCCCCCCAAAAATCTATTGTATGTCTGCTCTGACTTTTGCGGAGCCCGTATCGCAGTAAGTGCTGTACAACCACTGCAGCTGTCAGATTGACCATGCAGAGGCCTTTAATACAAACTCCTCCGGCTCAGCGGCTCTGGAGACCTGCTCCAACCAACAACTGTAAAAGAGATCATGCTGCAGGCAGTAATAACAGCATACTGTAGAGGATGAAAAATACATGTTTAGGATTGGTAATTGATCACATGGTGCAAGATGAAATGCAATTAATGTATTATTGAATGTTATGATGGACACAAAACATACACACAGTCTCTGCTCAAACTCAAACGAGAAGGAATCGTTTGGGGGGCTGCAGTTCGCCAGCTTTTAACATTCTCTTTAAATGAAGTTGTGGTCGGCATGGCTCTGACTTGCTGTCATAGTTTGTTCCACTCAACAGCACCGGTATATTTAATTAAAGCGTTCTCACCAGATAATACTCTTAAATTTGAAACAGGAAGGTTGAGAACCTGCTTAGTTAGGAGATAATATAAGGTCATCACACTGCATCTATTCTACAGCTACTGTCCCCTTTCCATGAATTCATTAAGGGTCAACCCCTGACTGCCATAGAGGACAAACGGAGCACGGTTTCGTCACAATCATGTTTGCACCTTTCCACTGCTGAAAACCGTGTGTCTGTAGCCCACACCGTTCAAAAGTTGTGCCCCATATTACACTCTTAGATAACAAGGCTGTCCCCATAGGATAACCCTTTGAAGAACCCATTTTGGCTCCAGGTACAATCCTTTAAGGTTCCATGTAGAACCCTTTCCACAAGGGGTTCTACCTGGAACCAAAAAGGGATCACCTATGGGGACAGCCGCAGAACCCTTTTGGAACCCTTTTCTCTAAGAGGCTACTTGTTATACTTGTTATGTGCATTGTATATAACCATGTTGTGGGTCGCTATTTTGGGGGTTTGATAACAAACAACATTCTCACTGGGCACAGATGTTAGTTCAATGTTTAGTTTTGATTTAAATTTGGTTGAGTTGTCAACTAACATGAATTCAACAACAAATGTCACCACATCATTGGATTTGGTTTAAAAGCTGGGTGAAAAAAAATATGAAATGCCCTTAATGTTGATGACTTTCTGCTGATCCTATCAGTTTTCCATGTTGATTCAATGTCATTACATTCATTTTTGGGGGGTTGAAATGACATGGAAACAACATTGATTCAACCAGTTTTTGCCCAGTGGATTGTTTAGTCATGTTACCTAGCTAGCTAACAACCTGGTAATGTAGAATAGTGAACATTCACTTCGTCTGAGGATGACAGAATTAGTGTAGGGGTCTATGACCCTACTATGATATACCACCTGACTCCATTATCATGTGAACACTATGGGCCCATTATCGGATCCAGTGGGTATTGCCAAGGTTGCAAGCCTTGCGTCACCATTCGGAATACTGTAAGACGTGTGTAGGTTTACCATTAGGCAGTCATTAAGAGGCTAAGGGACAAGGAGGTAATATCTTGCAATCGATGTCCTAGCATTACATTATTGAGTTAACCTTAGCTCAGAGATGCACAGTTAGAGATATATATGCTATGTATATTGTGAATACCATTTACCATTAGACATTCCACCAAATAATAATTCAAGGAATATTACTCAAATGTGAGGACTACGGTTTGTATCTATTTGAAAGTAATCCGATTTATTACAGTTACGCAATAAGAATACAATTAGCAAATGGTACATACCAGTAATCTTCACGATAAAGAGAATATAGAATATCCTAAGTCTTAAAAGCGTAGAAAAATACATAGCATAGTATTATAAAACATATAAAAATACATAGCCCTTTATGAACTCTTGAAATAATCCAAACATGACAATTTCATTCACACAGTAACATTCATTTAGTCGATTCAAGTTTCATCCGTCTTTACATCTTATCCTGGCGTCAGTGACCCCCAGGACTTCCATGGGAATGTGTTTTCATCGAGATTGCCACAGATAAGGTGTTTGACCCCTGTAATAGCCCCCAGATGGTCTGTCATTCAGACAATATCATAAATCGTGATTGAGTCATCATGCTGGGCCTCGGCACCAGCAAGTTGCTAGACGCATCTTCATCGCTGACCATCATCGTTCGCATTATTTTTGACTACAGTACGTTGACCAGTAGGCTATGCAGGAATTTGGATGGCACAGGAAGAATGGAAAATGGATAGATATGCAGAGGTGTTTCAAAGATATTGAAATAAATATTGTTAAATCTCTACTGAAGAATACACACATACTTTATGTTTATTTACATATCATTGTTAAACGCAAATAAAGAATTTAATGCCAGAATTCTAAATGGTTGATCTCACATCGAGAACCAAAGGAGAAAAATAAAATGACGACTGCATAAACGATGAGGACGGTGAGATAGATACAGAAACAGATCAAGTCCACTTTGTTGGCAAGGCGATGGTGTATAGCATTTTTGTGGTCTTGTGCAGCCATTTTGTTGAGAAACTTCACCACCTTCTGGAGGGCTGTATTCTTCTCTTCCTCTGAGGCTTTAATATCAGACAAAGTAAATGAGAGGAAAAGGGATAACATGATTAACATTATTATTTGTGGACATGCGAGAAATAGGCTGGGTAAGACGCCAACTGCAGCTAGAGAGTAAGAATGGTTGTGCATTAACAAAATACCCCGACTTGTTTATGGTGATGATTTTATTTTTTTAACCCTAAAAGTGCCAACAGGTGTCATATTTGACCACCAATTGGAAATGATGGCAAAAATAAAAACTCTCAAACAGTAACAGTGTCAGTAAATGGTTTAAGTAAATGGTTTAAATACCCCCTATAAGCATATATTTAAATGGGGTACCCCTTAATGTAGACTGATTGCAATAAAGTCATTATGACATCATGGTCAGGTTAGAAATGGTTGCATAAAGACTAGGGCTGTCAACAATTAACTGGGGGAGGGGAAATACATTCCAAAGGGAGCTGTAATTTTAGGATTTTTAAATACAAAGAAACATTAAGAATATTGACGTCTTGATTCTGTCTAATGTAATAGTTAGTCAAATTAGGTCAAAGAAAGGACGTTATTTCATCTCAATGTCCACTTGTTTTTACATGGTATTGTACATTTTTGCTGTATAGATTATGTATTTGATGTTTTCAGTGTATTCAACACTTTCACACAATGCGATTAATAGTAAATAAAATATTGTGCACTTAACTGATTAATTCTGGCTGCCCTAATAAGGAGGTTTGGTAACGTCTTCTTTGGCAACCAGAAAAAAATACATCTTGCCCTGTGGGTAACTGAGATGACAGAAGAATGAAAACGTTTACCCTCTTCATTGCCTGTGTCTTTAAGCAGTGAGTCTTTGGACTTGGAGAGGCTGCAGGGCCAGAGAGTGCCACACTTAGCCAGGCGTGTGAGCACCATAGACTGCAACGTGCTCAACACCAGGATGACCAAACAGAAACAGAAGTGCTTTCCTATGGAGAACAACGAGAGAGATGTGTGAGTGTTATATGGTGGCAGAGAGGTCCTGTATACATGAAACCAACATCAGTGTGCTGCTACCAGTATATCTTTCTTTACTGTCCCTGTGACATACCGGGCTGGAAATAGTGAAACTCTGCTCCCAACAGATCACTAGGATCACTGTTGCTGTTCAGGATCTCTGCTCCCAACGGATCACTAGGATCACTGTTCAGGATCTCTGCACCCAACGGATCACTAGGATCACTGTTGCTGTTCAGGATCTCTGCTCCCAACGGATCACTAGGATCACTGTTGCTGTTCAGGATCACTGCTCCCAAACACACATCAGCCGTCCACCTCGACACCGTACCAAACAATTGAGCTATAGAAAAATATCCAATTTGATAGCTCCCTCGGCAACATTTCAAGCTAGCTGTGGAGTGAGCTTTCTGCACATTCTTAAAGGGCGGCTGAAATTCCTGATTTGGCCTCGTTTTAGATTTGTCTCATTATGAAATGCTAGCGGTCGTGATTGAAGCCAAACAAAAGTTGTCTTTGGGTTGTGGTTTCACCCCACCTGAGTGACTCGCCATCTCAAGATGGTCATCTAATTCAGTTCTGTGTGTAGGCTAAAGTAGAAAAGAAGAGGCGAATAGAAACTCTTATCGACCATATGTTTTGCCAAACTGGGGGGAGCTGGCTAGCCTGTCTAACCTTAGGCTAGCCTGTCTAACCTTAGGCTAGCCTGTCTAACCTTAGGCTAGCATATAGTTCTCTGTCAAATCAAAAGTATGCCAAGATGGCAAGAACCAGTGTCTGGAATGTTTCATGTGATACTCGTTCTACATAACCTTGCTGCGAATGTACCTTGCAACATAGTTTCAAAGCTTCATCATGTGATGTAAATACATGTTACCGTGGAAACGATATCAACTACTGCGAGTTGAATGCCCGCGGTCTTCAGTCAGCTCAGCGGTCCTACAACACATTGTGTTTTGTGACAAAACTGCACATTTTAGAGTGGCCTTTTATTGTCCCCCGGCACAAGGTGCACCTGTGGAATTATGTTGTTTAATCAGCTTCTTTATATGCCACACCTGTCAGGTGGATGGATTATCTTGGCAAAGGAGAAATGCTCACTAACCGGGATGTAAACAAATTTGTGAACAACATTTGAGAGAAATAAGCTTTTTGTGCATGTGGAACGTTTCTGGGATCTTTTATTTCAGCTCTTGAAACCTGGGACCAACACTTTACATGTTGCCTTTTATATTTTTGTTCAGTATAGAACATCACAGGTTGTACTGTGCATGCCTGGCAGTGTGTTTATGAACTTGACATAACGTCATTAGATACTGTAGATATCAGCATATCGCCACATCTTCCCCTGAAGCAAGACGGCTGATCCCATAATGGTCTGAGACGAGCCACCCGGACAGCTGATGAAACTGTGGGTTTGCACAACCGAAGAATTTCTGCACAAGCTGTCAGAAACAGTCGAAGGGAAGCGCATCTGCCTGCTCGTTGTCTTTACCAGGGTCTTAACCTGACTGGCGTCGTAACCGACTTCATAGGGCAAATCCTATACCTTCGATGGCCACTGGCACACTGGAGAGGTGTGCTCTTCATGGATTAATCCTGGTTTCAGCTGTACCGGGCAGATGGCAGACAGCGTGTTTGGCGTTGTGTGGGTGAGCGGTTTGCAACGTTGTAAACAGAGTGCCCCATGGTGGAGGTGGGGTTATGGTATGGGCAGTCATAAGCTACGGACAACCAACACAATTGCATTTTATCGATGGTAATTTGAAATCAGAGTTACCGTGACGAGATCCTGAGGCCCATTGTCGTGCCATTCATCCGCCGCCATCACCATGTTTCAGAATGATAATGTCGCAAGAATCTGTACTCAATTCCTGGAAGCTGAACATTTCCCAGTTCTTCCATGGCCTGCATACTCACCAGACATGTCACGCATTGAGCATGTTTGGGATGCTCTGGATCAACTTGTGTTCCAACAGCATGTTCCAGTTCCCGCCAATATCCAGCAACTTTGCACAACCATTGAAGAGGAGTGGGACAAGATTCCACAGGCCACAAGCAACAGCCTGGTCAACTCTATGTGAAGGAGTGTTACACTGCATGAGGCAAATAGTGGTCACACCAGATACTGACTGGTTTTCTGATCCAAGTATCTGTGACCAACAGATGCTTATCTGTATTCCCAGTCATGTAAAATCCATAGATTAGGGCCTAATGAATTTATTTCAATTGACTGATTTCCTTATTTAAACTGTAACTCAGTAAAATCTCATTTTTACCTGTTTTTCTAGCTTGCTAGTCGCTTAATTTGCAAATCTGACTTGAAATTAGGTATAGTTAGTTAGTTAGCTAGCTAACATTCGCTAATGTTAACTAGCAGGGATATTTTGGCTTGCCAGTTGGAATTGAAAGATTATTGAAAGCAAGCTGGCTACATCCTAGCCAACCTGAAATGGCAATGAATAGGCTATATTTAGCAAGATCTGCCTTGATAGCCAATCAAGATCCCTTGCTAACAGCTTTTTTAACTGCAAGATCAAGGTAGCTAGCTTGCTAATGTTAGCTTTGTATTTAGCTAACTGTTAGTTACATGATAGTGTCATAGCTAGCCTGGCACATTAGCATTATCAAATAATGTAGCTAGCTAACTTTGCTTGCTAGTGTAACCAACTCACCACAAGTCACCAACAACACCAGGCAGTTTCAGGTTTAAGGGCCCACAGAAGTAGTAACTAGCATGAGATGTAACAGTTAATCCATATCCTGCCCAAGATTGTTGAACAATTTGATGGGTATTTATGGGTAGAGTATTTCGCGATCAATATGTGCATTGCACATCAAGCTCCTGCCAAACATAATATGTGGCAGACCACCCATCTACACCGTATTGTCTGAAGAAGACTGTTTCTCGGTGCACGAGGAAATATGAATAATTTGAAATGGCCTAGTTCCCCGGGTGGGCGGGTTCTCTCATTTTCGACCATTCCATTGGTTCATTTCCTACGAGTCAATTGCATGTTTATTAGATGCTCTTATCCAGAGCGACTTACAGTAATGAGTTCACACATTTTCAGATTTTATCCCCATACTGGTCCCCCATGGGAATCGAACCCACAACCCTGGCATTGCAAGCACCATGCTCTACCAACTGAGCTACACAGCATTGGAGAAATATCCACCCACCAGGGGCACCGGGCCATGCAAAACAAACTTGCCCACTCTTCCACAAACAACACGTTGCCACCTGGGCAAAAGGGGGCATGAATTGATGACATGATTGGAATACAAACCCAACCTTAATTTACGCTGTGACACACTTAGGTACCAAATTCAGTTTTGGAAGAGGCTGATTTTATGACAAAAATGTCAGTTTTTACACTAGAATAAATGTTTGATTGGCTGTTTGCAAAAGGAATGTTTTGTTTTTTGGCGCAGTCGCTCTATAACTCTGATACTTACACACCGTTTATAACAAAATGCTGTTTCATTCTGGTGCATTACACACAGGATACTCACGGATGATGGGGCTGCACTGGCCTCCTCCAGGCAGAAGGTCCTTGAGGATGTTGAGGAACATGATGAAGCTGAGAACCAGTTTAACCTTGAAGGGGATGCGCTTGCTCTCTCCCAGCGGCAGGGAGAAGCTGCCCACATCAGCCAAGATGATTAGTATACTGGGCAGGACCAGGGACAGAAACGGGTTTTCAGACCGCATTTTCAGCGACACCTGTGAAGACAGACAGATAAGCCGGCTAAGGAGTATTGGTGTCTCTGGGGGGTCTTTGGCCTGGTTTGCTAACTACCTCAGAGTGCAGTGTTTAAAGTCAGAAAATCTGCTGTCTCAGCTACTGCCTGTCACCAAGGGAGTACCCCAAGTCTCAATCCTAGGCCCCACGCTCTTCTCAATTTGCATCAACATAGCTCAGGCAGTAGGAAGCTCTCTCATCCATTTATATGGGGCGGCAGGGTAGCCTAGTGGTTAGAGCATTGGACTAGCAGTTGAAAGGTTGCAAGTTCAAATCCCAGAGCTGACAAGGTACAAATCTGTTGTTCTGCCCCTGTTAACCCACTGTTCCTAGGCCGTCATTGAAAATAAGGATTTGTTCTTAACTGACTTGCCTAGTTAAATAAAGGTAAAAAAATTCAATAAAATGTAGATGATAGTCTTATAGTCAGCTGGTCCCTCCCAGGAGTTTGTTAAATGCTCTACAACAAAGCTTTCTTAGTGTCCAGCAAGCTTTCCTTAACCTTGCCCCTCTACCTCTGAGGGGTTGAGGTAGTCACCTCATACAAGGGAGTATGGCTAGACGGTCCTGTCCTCCTTCTCTCAGCACATATCAAAGCTGCAGGCTAAAGTTAAATCTAGACTTTCTTCTATCGTAATCACTCCTCTTTCACCCCAGCTGCCAAACTAACCCTGATTCAGAGGACCATGCTAGATTACGGATACATAATTTATAGATCGGTAGGTAAGGGTTATCTCGAGATGTTCTTCATCAGTCGGCCATCAGATTTGCCATCAATGCTCCTTATAGGACACATCACTGCGCTCTATACTCCTCTGTAAACTGGTCATCTCTGTATACCCGTCACAAGACCCTCTGGTTGATGCTTATTTATAAAACCCTCTGAGGCCTCACACCCCCCTATCTGAGATATCTACTGCACTTCTCATCCTCCACATACAACACCTGTTCTGCCAGTCACATTCTGTTAAAGGTCCCCAAAGCACACACATCCCTGGGTCGCTCGTCTTTTCAGTTCCCTGCAGCTAGTGACCGGAACGAGCTGCAACAAACACTCAAACTAGACAGTTTTATCTCAATCTCTTCATTCAAAGACTCAATCACAGACACTTTTACTGACAGTTGTGGCTGCTTTGCATGATGTATTGTTGTCTGTACCTTCTTGCCCTTTGTGCTGTTGTCTGTGCCCAATAATGTTTGTACCATGTTTTGTGCTGCTACCATGTTGTGTTGCTACCATGATGTTGTGTTGCTACCATGTTGTGTTGTCATGTGTTGCTGGCTTGCTATGTTTTTGTCTTAGGTCTCTCTATATGTAGTGTTGTGTTTATCCCAGCCCCCGTCCACGCAGGAGGCCTTTTGCCTTTTGGAAGGCCGTCATTGTAAATAAGAATTTGTTCTAAACTGACTTGCCTAGTTAAATAAAGTTTAAATAAATAAAATAAAAAGCCAGGCAGAAATCATTTGTTTTGAATAAGTGTATTGTTTTTTTGAGTGTAAATGTTTAAGCTTTGCCCATAAAAATAAGAAGGTACCTTTACATGTCCCACATGAATAAAATACAACTGAAATCACCAGGAGCACTCACTAACCCATAGATAAAGATACTTTACTCTACATGCCCCACATAAACTACTGAAATCACCAGGAACACTCACTAACCCATAGATAAAGATACTTTACTCTACATGCCCCACATAAACTACTGAAATCACCAGGAACACTCACTAACCCATAGATAAAGATACTTTACTCTACATGCCCCACATAAACTACTGAAATCACCAGGAACACTCACTAACCCATAGATAAAGATACTTTACTCTACATGTCACATAAACTACTGAAATCACCAGGAACACTCACTAACCCATAGATAAAGATACTTTACTCTACATGCCCCACATAAACTACTGAAATCACCAGGAACACTCACTAACCCATAGATAAAGATACTTTACTCTACATGCCCCACATAAACTACTGAAATCACCAGGAACACTCACTAACCCATAGATAAAGATACTTTACATGTCCCACATAAATAAAATACAACTGAAATCACCAGGAACACTCACTAACCCATAGATAAAGATACTTTACTCTACATGCCCCACATAAACTACTGAAATCACCAGGAACACTCACTAACCCATAGATAAAGATACTTTACTCTACATGTCACATAAACTACTGAAATCACCAGGACCACTCACTAACCCATAGATAAAGATACTTTACTCTACATGTCACATAAACTACTGAAATCACCAGGAACACTCACTAACCCATAGATAAAGATACTTTACTCTACATGTCACATAAACTACTGAAATCACCAGGAACACTCACTAACCCATAGATAAAGATACTTTACATGTCACATAAACTACTGAAATCACCAGGAACACTCACTAACCCATAGATAAAGATACTTTACTCTACATGTCCCACATAAACTACTGAAATCACCAGGAACACTCACTAACCCATAGATAAAGATACTTTACTCTACATGTCCCACATAAACTACTGAAATCACCAGGAACACTCACTAACCCATAGATAGTTGCGATCATCTCTGCCTCCTTTAGCATTGAGTTCCACCTCCTCGGTTAGCCAGTCCCCACGGTTTGCACTAGTTTTGCTCACATTCCCAAAGTCCAGGAACATGCCACATCCTGGAAAGGCAGATATTTGATACTAGATCAGTCATTCATAGATCATAACATAGTTTATAACAAAAACAATGTTTTATATCAATAGGCATTAGGGGTGTAACGGTCCACAACATATTTGCTTTCGTTCATTCCTTGATTTTAGGCTCTTTGTTTGGTTTTAGCTTGGTTCTCAGGAGGGGATGGAAAAACTACCACAAATAAAAAAAATGGGGAAAAAAAATGATTTTGTAAAATTGACATTTTTGACAATTGCATGATTTCCCCTTTCACTCGCATAGATTTTTTGTTAGCGGTGGCTAAAGTTTGTAGTGGCTGTTCAGAGAAAACCGAACCATGGATTACAGTTTCTCCTTGCCCATACTACTTTTAGGGTGAGGAACCATCTAACATCAAGTTGTAAAATGCAGAACTTCCACTTTGAGGCTAGGTGAAAGCTTACCATTTACCCACGCATGTGTCTATTTCACGCCACCGCCTTCAACTAGGCTATACAACGAATTAGAGCTTGCATTTGTTATGTTGTTAATATAATTATGATTTGTTATTAACTTATGAATTAACATTATTTAATTTGGGAGATAACTTTAGTTAAAGATGGAATCTTTAGTAGGGGACAACAAAAAAGTTTTTGGGTTTGTTGTTTTTGGTTAGTAAGAGCTTTGGTAAATAATGGTGTGCAAGAGCCATTTAGCAGACAAAATGAGGTTTGAAATGATGCACTTACCACTAATTGCCCACACATTAAGGGCGATGGCACAGAAATCTGAAGCGAAGGGGTAGTTGTACAGATTGACCTCACAGCCCACCACAGTGTTCATGATGACCATGTGCTCTATAGTCCCGTTGCTGTGCACCAGCAAATCCTTGTTGCCGTGCTTCATCGTTGTTTGCACTCTTTAGACATGAGAGGTTGAGGACAGACAACTGAGGATTGATCTACTAAAACTGTCACAACTAAACATTTGGCCACTTAATTCTTAATTCTGTCCATGTTTCACTCGCTATTTAGAAGATTACACATAAATTGACAGTTATAAAATCTAAATGAAAAATTATAATGAAACATAACATAAGTTATTGTATTCTGTTAGTGGACTCACCCATTAGTCACATGGAGTTCAGGAGTCCAGATTTTGCTGACAGGCAGGACCACCACATCATGATGATAGACTGATGTGTTCCATGATAAATCAGGGTCTTCCCAAGACTGTAGTGTATAATCATAATGAGTGGTATTACAAAATGGCACATTTACTTGAATGTCTCTGGATGTTTTGTGCCTACACTCTTAGAATAAGGGTTTCCAAAAGGGTTCTTCAGCTGTCCTCATAGGAAAACTCGTTTTGGTTCCAGGTCAAACCCTCTGTGGAAAGGATTCTACATTGAACCCAAAAGGGTTCTACCTGGAATCAAATAGGGTTCTTCAAAAGGTTCTCCTATGAAGACAGCCGGAGAACCATTTTAGGTTATAGCACCTTTTTTTTTCTTCCTAAGAGGGTACTTACCAGCGGGACTTCCAGACGACTCTCGAAGCGGAGGTTTTTTGTATCCTTATTAGGAGGATAATTCATCACATAATGATAGAAATGTCAATATGTTATCTCTGAAACTCATCACATTGTAGAAAACTCAATGGAAAGGAAAGGGACTTACGACAGACAGAGTTTCGTACACGATTGACGGCACACGGATAATTGAGATGCACCGTGGAGACTGTGGCGGACTCCGAGCTTCTTTCGCAATCAGCATGCTGGCCAGACATCGACGTGTTGTACAGGAGGGTGTCGTTGCACTGGATGAAGTGGCTGTGTTGG
Organism: Oncorhynchus mykiss; assembly: GCF_013265735.2. NCBI lineage: Eukaryota > Metazoa > Chordata > Actinopteri > Salmoniformes > Salmonidae > Oncorhynchus > Oncorhynchus mykiss. Next base: position 63,505,448 of record NC_048577.1, read on the forward strand.
CTGGTTGGGAGGCACTGGCTGTATTAGATAGTGGTTGGATAGTAGGAACTGCTGAGTTGGATAGAGTGCCTGATGCAGATACTGTGGAACCAGAGACAGGTATTTAATTTCAGAATATAACATTGGATTTAAATAGCGCTTTTCTGGGAACCAAAGAGGCTTTTCAATAGTTCAACAACACAGTACAATAAATGATTTACACAGTCACAATGAAATGGGATGAGGTTGTTGCATGTCTTCAAAGTAGTGACTCACTGTGAAAAGTGATCATGCTCTCTGTATATTGCACTGTATCTAAACCTGATACTCTTATCACTAGTCCATTATCAGTTACGTTCTGAGAACAATATGTTTTTAGAGCTTGGTAAGTGCTTGATTGTCCTGTGGTTATTTTACAACCTTCCCACAACTTTTCTGGGAATGGTGCAGGATAGTTGCTTGGATTTGGAACGTTCTGAGAAAGTAATACAATTTTTTAAAAATACAAGAAAACTTTCTATAAAAACCACAAGAAAATTGTTGTAATGAGAATGTTTGAAGATTGTTATGTAAAAACATATAGATTTTGTTCTCAGCAATCAACAAAACTCTATCCTCTACCTTGTAAAGTGTGTTCAGGTGGGTTGGTCGCGCCCACTAATTGGCCACACCTGATCTTAATGAGTGCTTGTCACCTTTGAAATGGGGTCTGTTATATGAGTAAAAAATATGTGCATCCTCATCCCAAAAAATAATTTATTTTTGTTTTTGTCTATTTTCAATGGATAAAGCTAAGAACATTAACAACTTCATAGTTCAGAACAATATAACAATATAGAAGAAAATGAAACGTATTTTATAAGAAGAAATATTAATCCCTAAAAAAACAACCCCATGGAACAATCATTGAATAGCTTTTCAGAATTCTCCGATAAATTGGTCCATATGAAAATCTAAAAGAATGGAAACCATAAAATGATTTGATTTGATAAAATGACTTGCTAACAGGAAACTTATTTATTTCCATGACAGAATTAAAACGCAATGTTGGACTGACCAATGTAGATATTTTCAAATACCTGCAACTTAAAAGTTACATATCACGAAATTTAGATTTGAAATCTTTTGGACATCAGAGCAACCCTGAGGAAATCTATATGAGTCAAAAAATGATGTTCGTATGATATAAGATATACAAAACCTTGGAGAGAGCATATACAACTGTCAATCTCTTAAAATATATATATAAACTATTGGAACCAAGGCTTAAAAATAACTGATGTTGGCACAAGATAGAGGGAATGTACGAGCTTAATTAACGACATTACAGTTAATGAAAATGTATGCTTAAAAATTACACAAATTCAGTCATGTCTTAAGTGTAAAACTAACAATGACTCAATAATCCATGCTTTCTGGGAATGCTATAAAGTCCAAATGTTATGGACGGAGCTAGAAATTTGTCTGTCAGAGGCATTACAATGTAAACTAACTTTTAATCTGTCTGTCTGCATATTTAATCAAATACATTCGATATTATAATAAAAAATAACTCCCAGGAAAATGTTCAAGGAACCAGAGTAAAACGTTATCAGAACCTTCCTGCAACCTAAAAATAAATGTTCTCAGTACAGATAACATTTTCACTTCTGCTCTCAGAATGTTTAAAAAACGTTCAGTTTTACCAGTCAGGAAACGTATGGCTGCGTTCCCACAACCAATGTAAAACCAAAAACATACATTCCCGCAACTTCCAAGGAACCAAATGTGCTAGCTGGGTTATATTTATTCTATTTTTCATTGGACTTGTTTCTTTTTCATGACTTTAATAATATCTGTTTGTGACAAGAAATAAAAATGAAAATTGCTGTTTGCAATCGCATATAATAAAAATGTTTTACACTCTTTACTTCACACCTGCTAATAGGAACAAAGATGACATTATTCTAGCATAATTCGCGCCTGTTTTAAGAAGAGTAAAATGGAGCCCAATGTCTTACCTGTTAGCAAGAATAGGGAGAAGAGGCAACATTTCAGCACACTGTGGTCCATGGGTCTCATCCCTGCACGTCCTCCTGTCACAAAGCACATACTGTAGAGCTAGCACACGCAGTCTTAGTATAAATTAAGACGAGTTTCCTCTAATGAAACTGTTAGAAGGACTGAAAACCAACCTTTAGATGCTTAGTGATCACCGCTTGCCTTCTCCTTTCCTCTCAAGCCAAAGCCTCACCTGGGATGACCCTTTATAAAGGCTCTGCTCTTTAACATTGTTGCCCCAGTCTTCCACAGCCACACACACCCCCACAAACTGCCTACATTAGAATATTATCCTCGGTATTGTACAGGATGTGCTTGGCCATAATCCTCAAATAATGAGTTTTTAAATTAACCTCCCAGGATTCATTTCACCATCTTGTGTAAACAACAACCCACAACAGACAGGTAATTACTAATTACTGTGACTAGTCAGAAGTGGATATACTGCACCTCCACCTGCCTCTAAACCCTATAGTTGGCTATATGTTTCACTGGACCTCAATAGGACCGTAGGCTGTTATCATATTGTTGAGCATACAGACTTCATACAGACAATAATACAAAAGGGATTGAGTTGGTTTATTTGAAATGTCATCATGCATGGACACCAGACAGCATTGTGGTTTCAGTGGTGCTGTCTCCTCTCTGGGTAATGGAGAAAGGTTGCTATCTCCTCACTAGTGGCTCATGAAGCAGCTGGGTCAGTGTTTCGCAAAATATGTTTTGACCAAGACCCCGTGGTCTGAGACAATTAGGACTTGTGGATGTGGATGTACAGTACCAGTTAAACGTTTGGACTCATTCAAGGGTTTTTCTTCATTTGGACTATTTTCTACATTGTCAGAGGAAGGCCCTAAAAATTGTCAAAGACCCCAGTCATAGACTGTTCTCTCTACTACCGCATGGCAAGCGGTACCGGAGTGCCAAGTATAGGATAAAAAGGCTTCTCAACAGTTTTTACCCCCGAGCCATAAGACTCCTGGACAGGTAACCAAATGTCTACCCAGACTATTTGCATTGTGTCCCCCTCCCAACCCCTCTTTTACACTGCTGCTACTCTCTGTTCATCATATATGCATAGTCACTTTAACTATACGTTCATGTACCTACCTCCTCAATTGGCCCGACCAACCAGGGCTCCCACACATTGGCTAACCGGGCTATCTGCATTGTGTCCCACCACCCGCCAACCCCTCTTTTTACGCTACTGCTACTCTCTGTTCATCATATATGCATAGTCACTTTAACCATACAGGTACATACTACCTCAATAAGCCTGACTAACTGGTGTCTGTATATAGCCTTGCTACTGTTATTTTCAAATGTCTTTTTACTGTTTTATTTCCTTACACACACACCTTTTTTTCACACTATTGGTTAGAGCCTGTAAGTAAACATCTCACCTGTTGTATTCGGCGCACGTGACAAATAAACTCTGATTTGTAGAATAATACTGAAGGCATCAAAACTATGAAATACAACATATGGAATCATGTAGTAAACAAACTATTTAAATAAATCAAAATATGTTTTATATTTGCAATTCTTCAAAGTAGCCACCCTTTGCGTTGATGACAGCTTTGCACGCTATTGGGCATTCTCTCAACCAGCTTCATGAGGTAGTCACCTGGAATTTCAATTAACAGGTGTGCCTTGTTAAAGGTTAATCTGTTGAATTTCTTTCCTTCTTAATGCTTAATAGAGATGAAGTGCAGATCCAGCAAAGCCTGGATGAGTTGTAGGAAACCAGTTATGGAGGCTGAGGTTGGAGTGAGCTGGGTTGGGACAGGGTAAACAGGTCTGGAGGGGAATCCAAGGAAGTGATGAGTTGTAGGAAACCAGTTATGGAGGCTGAGGTTGGAGTGAGCTGGGTTGGGACAGGGTAAACAGGTCTGGAGGGGAATCCAAGGAAGTGATGAGTTGAATCCAGAACAGGGTAGCGAGATGTGGAACAGGAGACAGGAACCAGAGTTAGAGCGGCAAAACTGCAGTGAGAAGAGAAACAGTGTCAGGCAAGGAAATAGGCACAGCAGGATACAGGATCTTAAATAACAACAAATAGCTAGACGCATGACCGAGTGAACGGAGACTACGATCTGGCAGAGTGGAAGTGGCAGGACTGAGTATTTGTAGAGGTCTTGATTATGGAACGGGTTGCAGCTGGTGGGGAACTGCTCTGAGTCCAGCACACCTGTCTCCAACCACACAATCACACACAGAGAGAGAAGAAGAGGGAGAGAACTGGGGGAAAGGCTGCAGGTCAAGGAGACACCGGATGTCCACTAGGGGGAGTAGCAGGAGCAGATGTGACAGTATCATTCTGTGTGCTGCAGTCCACTGGATATATTAAGCCAACGAAGTCCTCTGGGGTGAAATGAGCAACGCATACAGTAGATGTGAGCACGGTTCCCTTACTCCAATATGTTCACTTCAACCCGACAAACCGGTCCCACTTCAAAACTAGCTTCTCATTTTTGTGCCACAAATGAGTCGTAACCCTGACCTGACCTGAATCAGTCAGAGGTGTCCAGCACACTGCCAAATACAGTACAAATTGGTTGGGCCTGAACCATCCCCTCTCCAGCCCAGTTCCTCTGAAGCTATTGCTACTGAAATACCACTGTTACACTTACAGTAGTAGATGTGTCAGGATTTGGGCAGAGATAAACTCAACTAACTTGGTATATCCTCTCTGACCAATTTTATAAACAAATATAAAACAAATATTGTAAATGGATTGATTAATCAGGGCCTTGTGCTGAGCAGTGCTTTACAGGAATGACAATTAGCTTTCCATGTGTACACTAAATGGTGAGGAAACCTAATGGGTTTGATTATTCAAGATCAAACCCAGCGTCTTATTTACACTTGGGTCATTCTTGAATTACAGTGGCATTTGGGTCCCTTCCATGAAAAACACTTTAAAATGACAAATAGTTACATATCATAACTGTCTTTGTTTGTATTGAACTGTTTATTAATGACCTAATGCAAGTCCTTTATACAGCACAACTGTATGTGTATGCATTGTTTTAAAAGCTCAGGGTCTGCAAATATCCTTGTTCCAGTATTGATGTGTAGAGTTGTAGTGATGTTTTGGGGATTTAGAGATATCTCTTATTTTATGCTAGACAGTCAGCTAAAGTATTTAATATTTTGTATAGATCAATAAAAAGTGTCAGCAGCGGTTACGAACCCGGGTCTCCGGAGTGAGAAACAGTCACTTAACCTACTGAGCCACGAATAGTCGGCAGAACCCAGAAGATGAGGCAGACACAGCAGTACTTGAGACGGTGTATTTAATGAAGTAAAAAGAGAAGTCCTTCAGGAAAACATGTAACTCCACAACCTCAAAAGGAATTCCACAAGAACAAAGGTAATCCTCCAAGACAAAAAGGTAAATCCACAAGGTGGTAGGAATAGCATAAAAAGCCTCAAAAGATACTCAAAAATAAATAAACAAGAACAAAAACAGAATTCCACAAGAGAGTCCACCGGGATCAACAAGAGTTCACAGAATACTAGGGCTGGGTGCTAACATACAAACACAGAGCAAAGAACTGAGGAAAACTAAGGGTTTAAATACAATCAGGGGAAACGAGGCACAGGTGCAAATAATAATGGGGATCAAGGGAAAACAAAAGGTCAAAAAGCACAATGGGGGCATCTAGTGACCAAAAACCGGAACAACCCTGGCCAAATCCTGACAGAATCCCCCCCCTAGGAACGGCTCCTGACGTTCCTACCAGCTCTCTCGGGGTGGAGGGCCCTGAACCGACAAATGAGGTCAGGGTCCAGTATGTCTTTGGCAGGAACACAGGAGCGCTCCTCGGGACCGTAGCCTTCCCAGTCCACCAGATACTGCCAGGACCGCTGCACCCGGCGGGAATCCAGTATCCGATGGACGGTATAAGCCGGCTGGCCTCCAATGACACGAGGGGGAGGTCTGTCTGCCGGGACAAGGGGAGAAAAAACAACAGGTTTTAATAAGGAAATGTGAAACGTCGGATTAATCTTAAGGGATCTGGGTAAGTGTAGGCGATAAGAAACTGGGTTAACTCTCTTGGCAACCTTAAAGGGACCGATGTATTTTTGGGACAGCTTGCGAGACTCCACCCGTAGTGGTAAGTCTCTTGTGGAGAGCCAGACTCTCTGGCCGGGGCGCAGGGTAGGCCCGGGACGGCGACGTCTGTTGGCTTGTTGTTGGTACCTCTGTGAGGAACGCATAAGATTAAGACGGGTCTTCCTCCACATAAGCCGACAGCGTCTGACAAACTTCAAGGCTGAAGGCACTCTGACTTCTGCCTCCTGGTCCGGGAACAATGGAGGGGCATAGCCAAACTGACACTCGTGCGGGGACATACCAGTGGAGGAGGAGCGCAAGGTGTTGTGCGCGTATTCGGCCCAAACAATGAAGGACGACCATGTGGACGGGTTGTTACGAGTCATACATCGGATGGTGGTTTCCAGCTCTTGATTCATCCTCTCTGTTTGACCGTTGGACTCCGGATGGTACCCTGAAGATAGACTGGCAGAAGCCCCCATGAGTTGGCAGAAGGCCTTCCAAAACCTTGAGGCGAACTGGGGACCTCTGTCAGAAACCATATCTTGAGGAATGCCGAAGACTCGGAACACATGATTAATTACCAACTCAGCAGTTTCCTTCGCAGAAGGTAACTTAGTCAGAGGGACGAACCTGGCCGCCTTAGAAAACCTGTCGATTATGACTAGGATAGTAGTATTGCTATGGGATGGAGGAAGGCCAGTAATAAAGTCCAACGAGATATGGGACCAGGGTCTGTGGGGAACAGGTAAAGGGTGAAGGAGTCCTTGAGGGCGGAGGTGAGAAGATTTGCCCTGGCAGCACACAGGGCAGGCATTGACGAAAAGGATTGATGACCTAGTGTACTACTCCTACTGTTGGCACAGTTATCATAATGGTAAAATAATTATTAAAAGTAATCATATGAGTTGATTTAAAATGGGAAGATGTACCCAAATACATTTTAAATCTAAAATAATCTAGAGAAATGAAGTGCCACCATAATTCAAGAACTTTCACCTTTAGAGATGTGTTAATTCAGGACTCAGATGTGTTAATTCAGGACTCAGATGTGTTAATTCAGGACTCAGATGTGTTAATTCAGGACTCAGATGTGTTAATTCAGGACTCAGATGTGTTAATTCAGGACTCAGATGTGTTAATTCAGGACTCAGATGTGTTAATTCAGGACTCAGATGTGTTAATTCAGGACTCAGATGTGTTCATTCAGGACTCAGATGTGTTCATTCAGGACTCAGATGTGTTAATTCAGGACACAGATGTGTTAATTCAGGACTCAGATGTGTTAATTCAGGACTCAGATGTGTTAATTCAGGACTCAGATGTGTTAATTCAGGACTCATATATACACAGGCATTTCTCTAGGCAGGACGTCCACATGTTTCTCTAATAACAACACTAAAGGAACACATAGATGCCATCTCCAGTCATGTTGTGTCCCGGTAACAGACTCTAATAACAACACTAAAGGAACACATAGATGCCATCTCCAGTCATGTTGTGTCCCGGTAACAGACTCTAATATCCATTAATAACAACACTAAAGGAACACATAGATGCCATCTCCAGTCATGTTGTGTCCCGGTAACAGACTATAATAACAACAATAAAGGAACACATAGATGCCATCTCCAGTCATGTTGTGTCCCAGTAACAGACTCTAATAACAACACTAAAGGAACACATAGATGCCATCTCCAGTCATGTTGTGTCCCAGTAACAGACTCTAATATCCATTAATAACAACACTAAAGGAACACATAGATGCCATCTCCAGTCATGTTGTGTCCCGGTAACAGACTCTAATAACAACACTAAAGGAACACATAGATGCCAACTCCAATCATGTTGTGTCCCAGTAACAGACTCTAATAACAACACTAAAGGAACACATAGATGCCATCTCCAGTCATGTTGTGTCCCAGTAACAGACTCTAATAACAACACTAAAGGAACACATAGATGCCATCTCCAGTCATGTTGTGTCTTGGTAACAGACTCTAATAACAACACTAAAGGAACACATAGATGCCATCTCCAGTCATGTTGTGTCCCGGTAACAGACTCTAATATCCATTAATAACAACACTAAAGGAACACATAGATGCCATCTCCAGTCATGTTGTGTCCTGGTAACAGACTCTAATAACAACACTAAAGGAACACATAGATGCCATCTCCAGTCATGTTGTGTCCCGGTAACAGACTCTAATATCCATTAATAACAACACTAAAGGAACATATAGATGCCATCTCCAGTCATGTTGTGTCCCGGTAACAGACTCTAATAACAACACTAAAGGAACACATAGATGCCATCTCCAGTCATGTTGTGTCCTGGTAACAGACTCTAATAACAACACTAAAGGAACACATAGATGCCATCTCCAGTCATGTTGTGTCCCGGTAACAGACTCTAATAACAACACTAAAGGAACACATAGATGCCATCTCCAGTCATGTTGTGTCCCAGTAACAGACTCTAATATCCATTAATAACAACACTAAAGGAACACATAGATGCCATCTCCAGTCATGTTGTGTCCCGGTAACAGACTCTAATAACAACACTAAAGGAACACATAGATGCCAACTCCAATCATGTTGTGTCCCGGTAACAGACTCTAATAACAACACTAAAGGAACACATAGATGCCATCTCCAGTCATGTTGTGTCCCAGTAACAGACTCTAATATCCATTAATAACAACACTAAAGGAACACATAGATGCCATCTCCAGTCATGTTGTGTCCCGGTAACAGACTCTAATAACAACACTAAAGGAACACATAGATGCCATCTCCAGTCATGTTGTGTCCCGGTAACAGACTCTAATAACAACACTAAAGGAACACATAGATGCCATCTCCAGTCATGTTGTGTCCCGGTAACAGACTCTAATAACAACACTAAAGGAACACATAGATGCCATCTCCAGTCATGTTGTGTCTTGGTAACAGACTCTAATATCCATTAATAACAACACTAAAGGAACACATAGATGCCATCTCCAGTCATGTTGTGTCCCGGTAACAGACTCTAATAACAACACTAAAGGAACACATAGATGCCATCTCCAGTCATGTTGTGTCCCAGTAACAGACTCTAATAACAACACTAAAGGAACACATAGATGCCATCTCCAGTCATGTTGTGTCCCGGTAACAGACTCTAATAACAACACTAAAGGAACACATAGATGCCATCTCCAGTCATGTTGTGTCCCGGTAACAGACTCTAATATCCATTAATAACAACACTAAAGGAACACATAGATGCCATCTCCAGTCATGTTGTGTCCCGGTAACAGACTCTAATATCCATTAATAACAACACTAAAGGAACACATAGATGCCATCTCCAGTCATGTTGTGTCCCGGTAACAGACTCTAATATCCATTAATAACAACACTAAAGGAACACATAGATGCCATCTCCAGTCATGTTGTGTCCCGGTAACAGACTCTAATAACAACACTAAAGGAACACATAGATGCCATCTCCAGTCATGTTGTGTCCCAGTAACAGACTCTAATAACAACACTAAAGGAACACATAGATGCCATCTCCAGTCATGTTGTGTCCCAGTAACAGACTCTAATATCCATTAATAACAACACTAAAGGAACACATAGATGCCATCTCCAGTCATGTTGTGTCCCGGTAACAGACTCTAATAACAACACTAAAGGAACACATAGATGCCATCTCCAGTCATGTTGTGTCCCGGTAACAGACTCTAATAACAACACTAAAGGAACACATAGATGCCATCTCCAGTCATGTTGTGTCCCGGTAACAGACTCTAATAACAACACTAAAGGAACACATAGATGCCATCTCCAGTCATGTTGTGTCTTGGTAACAGACTCTAATATCCATTAATAACAACACTAAAGGAACACATAGATGCCATCTCCAGTCATGTTGTGTCCCGGTAACAGACTCTAATAACAACACTAAAGGAACACATAGATGCCATCTCCAGTCATGTTGTGTCCCAGTAACAGACTCTAATAACAACACTAAAGGAACACATAGATGCCATCTCCAGTCATGTTGTGTCCCGGTAACAGACTCTAATAACAACACTAAAGGAACACATAGATGCCATCTCCAGTCATGTTGTGTCCTGGTAACAGACTCTAATAACAACACTAAAGGAACACATAGATGCCATCTCCAGTCATGTTGTGTCCCGGTAACAGACTCTAATATCCATTAATAACAACACTAAAGGAACATATAGATGCCATCTCCAGTCATGTTGTGTCCCGGTAACAGACTCTAATAACAACACTAAAGGAACACATAGATGCCATCTCCAGTCATGTTGTGTCCTGGTAACAGACTCTAATAACAACACTAAAGGAACACATAGATGCCATCTCCAGTCATGTTGTGTCCCAGTAACAGACTCTAATATCCATTAATAACAACACTAAAGGAACACATAGATGCCATCTCCAGTCATGTTGTGTCCCGGTAACAGACTCTAATAACAACACTAAAGGAACACATAGATGCCATCTCCAGTCATGTTGTGTCCCGGTAACAGACTCTAATAACAACACTAAAGGAACACATAGATGCCATCTCCAGTCATGTTGTGTCCCGGTAACAGACTCTAATAACAACACTAAAGGAACACATAGATGCCATCTCCAGTCATGTTGTGTCCCAGTAACAGACTCTAATAACAACACTAAAGGAACACATAGATGCCATCTCCAGTCATGTTGTGTCCCAGTAACAGACTCTAATATCCATTAATAACAACACTAAAGGAACACATAGATGCCATCTCCAGTCATGTTGTGTCCCGGTAACAGACTCTAATAACAACACTAAAGGAACACATAGATGCCATCTCCAGTCATGTTGTGTCCCGGTAACAGACTCTAATAACAACACTAAAGGAACACATAGATGCCATCTCCAGTCATGTTGTGTCCCGGTAACAGACTCTAATAACAACACTAAAGGAACACATAGATGCCATCTCCAGTCATGTTGTGTCTTGGTAACAGACTCTAATATCCATTAATAACAACACTAAAGGAACACATAGATGCCATCTCCAGTCATGTTGTGTCCCGGTAACAGACTCTAATAACAACACTAAAGGAACACATAGATGCCATCTCCAGTCATGTTGTGTCCCAGTAACAGACTCTAATAACAACACTAAAGGAACACATAGATGCCATCTCCAGTCATGTTGTGTCCCGGTAACAGACTCTAATAACAACACTAAAGGAACACATAGATGCCATCTCCAGTCATGTTGTGTCCTGGTAACAGACTCTAATAACAACACTAAAGGAACACATAGATGCCATCTCCAGTCATGTTGTGTCCCGGTAACAGACTCTAATATCCATTAATAACAACACTAAAGGAACATATAGATGCCATCTCCAGTCATGTTGTGTCCCGGTAACAGACTCTAATAACAACACTAAAGGAACACATAGATGCCATCTCCAGTCATGTTGTGTCCTGGTAACAGACTCTAATAACAACACTAAAGGAACACATAGATGCCATCTCCAGTCATGTTGTGTCCCAGTAACAGACTCTAATATCCATTAATAACAACACTAAAGGAACACATAGATGCCATCTCCAGTCATGTTGTGTCCCGGTAACAGACTCTAATAACAACACTAAAGGAACACATAGATGCCATCTCCAGTCATGTTGTGTCCCGGTAACAGACTCTAATAACAACACTAAAGGAACACATAGATGCCATCTCCAGTCATGTTGTGTCCCGGTAACAGACTCTAATAACAACACTAAAGGAACACATAGATGCCATCTCCAGTCATGTTGTGTCTTGGTAACAGACTCTAATATCCATTAATAACAACACTAAAGGAACACATAGATGCCATCTCCAGTCATGTTGTGTCCCGGTAACAGACTCTAATAACAACACTAAAGGAACACATAGATGCCATCTCCAGTCATGTTGTGTCCCAGTAACAGACTCTAATAACAACACTAAAGGAACACATAGATGCCATCTCCAGTCATGTTGTGTCCCGGTAACAGACTCTAATAACAACACTAAAGGAACACATAGATGCCATCTCCAGTCATGTTGTGTCCCGGTAACAGACTCTAATATCCATTAATAACAACACTAAAGGAACACATAGATGCCATCTCCAGTCATGTTGTGTCCCGGTAACAGACTCTAATATCCATTAATAACAACACTAAAGGAACACATAGATGCCATCTCCAGTCATGTTGTGTCCCGGTAACAGACTCTAATATCCATTAATAACAACACTAAAGGAACACATAGATGCCATCTCCAGTCATGTTGTGTCCCGGTAACAGACTCTAATAACAACACTAAAGGAACACATAGATGCCATCTCCAGTCATGTTGTGTCCCAGTAACAGACTCTAATAACAACACTAAAGGAACACATAGATGCCATCTCCAGTCATGTTGTGTCCCAGTAACAGACTCTAATATCCATTAATAACAACACTAAAGGAACACATAGATGCCATCTCCAGTCATGTTGTGTCCCGGTAACAGACTCTAATAACAACACTAAAGGAACACATAGATGCCATCTCCAGTCATGTTGTGTCCCGGTAACAGACTCTAATATCCATTAATAACAACACTAAAGGAACACATAGATGCCATCTCCAGTCATGTTGTGTCCCGGTAACAGACTCTAATATCCATTAATAACAACACTAAAGGAACACATAGATGCCATCTCCAGTCATGTTGTGTCCCGGTAACAGACTCTAATATCCATTAATAACAACACTAAAGGAACACATAGATGCCATCTCCAGTCATGTTGTGTCCTGGTAACAGACTCTAATATCCATTAATAACAACACTAAAGGAACACATAGATGCCATCTCCAGTCATGTTGTGTCCCGGTAACAGACTCTAATAACAACACTAAAGGAACACATAGATGCCATCTCCAGTCATGTTGTGTCCCGGTAACAGACTCTAATAACAACACTAAAGGAACACATAGATGCCATCTCCAGTCATGTTGTGTCCCGGATAACAGACTCTTATATCTATTAACAACAACACTAAAGGAACACATAGATGAGATAGAACTTTACTCTAAAGCAATTATTTGGCTTCCTTACTGTCAACTCATCAGTTAAATATTCATGGAACAAGACATACTGTCCTTCATATGGCTTCCGCTGTTCTTGAACTTCCTGTAAAACATTATTGAGAGGGAGAGTTCAGTTTATAGGTTCAGTATGTACTGTAATGAAACATTTCCTGTCTGTCCTACTTTATACAACCTTGTTTTCGCTCTGTCATACTGCTGTTGATGCCTGTTAAGACCAGTTGATGATGACCTGTTAACTAACACCAGTCAGTGATGACCTGCTGTTAAGACCGGTCAGTGATGACCTGCTGTTAAGACCGGTCAGTGATGACCTGCTGTTAAGACCGGTCAGTGATGACCTGCTGTCAATGCACCTCATGGGTTGTTACTACGGATTATCAATAAGAATATCCATTACTGTTATCTTTCTTCACTCACCTGCAGAACTATCAGTAAGAATATCCATAACTGTTATCTTTCTTCACACACCTGCAGAACTATCAGTAAGAATATCCATAACTGTTATCTTTCTTCAGACACCTGCAGAACTATCAGTAAGAATATCCATTACTGTTATCTTTCTTCACACACCTGCAGAACTATCAGTAAGAATATCCATAACTGTTATCTTCCTTCACACACCTGCAGAACTATCAGTAAGAATATCCATAACTGTTATCTTTCTTCACTCACCTGCAGAACTATCAGTAAGAATATCCATAACTGTTATCTTTCTTCACTCACCTGCAGAACTATCAGTAAGAATATCCATAACTGTTATCTTTCTTCAGACACCTGCAGAACTATCAGTAAGAATATCCATAACTGTTATCTTTCTTCACTCACCTGCAGAACTATCAGTAAGAATATCCATAACTGTTATCTTTCTTCACTCACCTGCAGAACTATCAGTAAGAATATCCATAACTGTTATCTTTCTTCACTCACCTGCAGAACTATCAGTAAGAATATCCATAACTGTTATCTTTCTTCACTCACCTGCAGAACTATCAGTAAGAATATCCATAACTGTTATCTTTCTTCACTCACCTGCAGAACTATCAGTAAGAATATCCATTACTGTTATCTTTCTTCACTCACCTGCAGAACTATCACTAAGAATATCTATAACTGTTATCTTTCTTCTCTCAGCTAGGAAAACCAATATGCTGTGCAAGGTGTTGACTTAACAAGGAAGCAGAATAATGGTGCTAGCTATCTATTTTAGGAAACACTTCTTTGGATGACCAGGGTCTATTAGTGCTGCTGTTATTATGGTCTCTGTAGTAATTGCTTAGTGTTTTGTTATGGACCCTTTGAAAGCATGTGAAGTGTTAATGCTGCTCTGTGGCTCTGTTGTGTTCTTTCTTCCTTATCTTAACAACTATTTATTAGGCCCTAATTGGGAACACTGGAGACAAAGGAATCCCTTATTGTTGCGCTAATGGTGCCATCAATGGAACCGTGCTCCCACCCATCCAGGACATCTACTCCACACGGTGTCTGTGGAAGGCCCGCAGTACCATCCAGGACATCTACTCCACACGGTGTCTGTGGAAAGCCCACAGCACCATCCAGGACATCTACTCCACACGGTGTCTGTGGAAAGCCCACAGCACCATCCAGGACATCTACTCCACACGGTGTCTGTGGAAGGCCCGCAGCACCATCCAGGACATCTACTCCACACGGTGTCTGTGGAAGGCACACAGCACCTTCCAGGACATCTACTCCACACAGTGTCTGTGGAAGGCCCTCAGCACCATCCAGGACATCTACTCCACACGGTGTCTGTGGAAGGCCCGCAGCACCATCCAGGACATCTACTCCACACGGTGTCTGTGGAAGGCCCGCAGCACCATCCAGGACATCTACTCCACACGGTGTCTGTTGAAGGCCCGCAGTATCATCAAGGACCCCAGCCACGAGTTTCTTTCTACAAGCCTTCAGACTGCTGAACACGGAGCACTTGCACTGACTGTCCACACCTTAGCACATATGCACTCACTCACACACACTACACACACATCACAACTACTGCTTATAATTATCACCAAGTACTGAATCATTTAAACACTTGACCCCAATCCCCCCTCCCCAAAACATCTGTAAATATTGTAATATACATTGTGCCTTCCTGTATTATACTTAAGCAAAAATGTCTTATCTTGTATTATTTCTTATTGTTGCATTGTTGAGAAGGAATCTGCAAGTAAGGATTTTATTGGGTGGTGAATACCATGTCTACATAAAACCAATAAAACGTTAAACTAATGACCAAGAGCACAGTCTCCCAGTTGCATAGGGCAAAGGTTAACTAGCTGACTAATGAATAATGAGAATATAAAGTGGAGGTATTACGAAACCAATAACTAGTCTACTGGGTTTGCTGTACTCATTATGTCTAGGGGTCCTAGCTGCATGGTCTGTAAGCTGACTCATTGTGTCTAGGGGTCCTAGCTACATGGTCTGTAACCTGACTCATTATGTCTAGGGGCCCTAGCTACATGGTCTGTAACCTGACTCATTATGTCTAGGGGTCCTAGCTACATGTAACCTGACTCATTATGTCTAGGGGTCTTAGGCCTAGCTACATGGTCTATAATGTGATTGGATGTTTGCGTAAATGTGAGAAGTAAACATGTGTGTCACACCCTGATCTGTTGTTTCACCTGTCTGTGTGCTTGTCTCCACCCCCTCCAGGTGTCGCCCATCTTCCCCATTATTCCCTATCCCTGTGTATTTATACCTGCGTTCTCTGTTTGTTTGTTGCCAGTTCGTTTTGTTTCGTGAAACCTACCAGCGTTTGTTCCCCTGCTTCTGTCTATTCTTGCTCCTGTTTTCTAGTCCTTCCCGGTTTTGACCGTTCTGCCCTGACCCTGACCCTGACCCTGAGCCTGCCTGCCGTTCTATAACTTGCCACACCTCTGTGTGACCTCTGTGTGACCTCTGTGTGACCCCTGCTTGCCTCTACCCTGAGACTGCCTGCCGTTCTGGACCTTTGCACCAGAGACATCTGTTCACATATTGCCAAGCAATCCTGATCGCTACCACCTGTTGTGCTTATCAAGGCTTCCTGGCAGAGCCTTTGACCAGGTTGGTGCTGCCATGGGGATGGGGTGTAGAAGTGTATCCTGGTAGTGTGTTGCCTAACGGTGTGCTAACACTAAACTAACCCCCACATCATAACAGGATAAATTCTCTAAAACATCCCAAGAAGTAAAAACAGGAACATGGGATGTCCCCACGCAGGAGTTTTCATTTACCAAATGACCTTTTCCTGCTCAGGTCACTTATGGTGAGGAAAACCTCCTGGCCCTATGCCAACTGCAATAAAAACGTGTTTCAACAAAACCTTCTTCCATATTGAAAATCGAAACAGCATTGACATCTAGCCAGTAATCTTTAATTTGTCTGTAAATATATTACACCTGTCATAAAATCTTATGGATCGACACAATAGGGTTTTTCTCAGGGGTGGTGTGATTGGCCCAATATCATCAGACTCAATGACATGGGACTTTGCCTCTGGGCCAGTCCTGCCCTCAGAGGGTCACACTCACCTGTAAATAGGTTATAAGTGAGAGACTGACCGTAACAACTCTTAGCAGCCCGGATTTACCTGTTTGTCTGTGTTGTGTTTCAGTGACAACAACCTCACGTCTCAAACACACACCTACCACTGAAGTAAGTGTCTTATCATTAAGTAACAGAAATTAGATAAGGTGTGACTTTTTTTATATAGGCAGTGTTGTATCCAAGTGATTTTTGGTTTCTTTCTGGGCTTATTGTGGAGAGCTTTTATGTGGACACATTTTGCAATGCTGTGTGTGTGGCAGGCACAGCTGTGTTTGTGTAAACAGGATATCTTCTTGTCTTTCACCCACACATCCAATGTGTGTAAAAAATGTGTCAGTGGAGCGTTTGTTACAGGTTAATCTAAACATACCAGAAACATTATTCATACACTAGTTCAATTAAACATTCATATCTTCTTTATACTCGGCTTATTATACAACAAAAGTCTAATGTTTCAATTTAATTAAACATTTCTGAATCACTACTTTACTACTACAAATAAATGTGGTTCCACTTTAGTTGGATACTCCATCTGTAGATGCTCTGTAGACTATCAGTAATATTTCATCTATCTACAACCATAACCCTAGCTCTAACCCTTACCTGAACCCTTATCCTAACCCTAAACTTAACCCTTATCCTAACCCTAAACTTAACCCTCACCCTAACCCTTATCCTAACCCTAAACTTAACCCTCACCCTAACGCTTATTCTAACCGTAACCGTAACCTTAGCAAGCAATTGATAATCAACAGAGTTTGTTGATAGTATGACCATCTGTCGAGCATCTACAGATGGAAAATCTGGACTGTCCAAATAAAGTGGGACAGTAAGTTTTGTTTGTAAATTCAGTCGTGGCCAAAAGCTTTGAGAATGAAACAAATATTAATTTTCACAAAGTTTGCTGCTTCAGTGTCTTTACATTTGTTTGTACTTTTTGTACTGTGGAATACTGAAGTATAATTACAAGCATTTCATAAGTGTCAACGGCTTTTATTGACAATTACATGAAGTTGATGCAAAGAGTCAATATTTGCAGTGTTGACCCTTCTTTTTCAAGACCTCTGCAATCCGCCCTGGCATGCTGTCAATTAACTTCTGGGCCACATTCCGACTGATGGCAGCCCATTCTTGCATAATCCATGCTTGGAGTTTGTCAGAATTTGTGGGGTTTTGTTTGTCCACCCGCCTCTTGAGGATTGACCACAAGTTCTCAATGGGATTAAAGTCTGGGGCGTTTCCTGGCCATGGACCCAAAACATCAATGTTTTGTTCCCCGAGCCACTTAGTTATAACTTTTGCCTTATGGCAAGGTGCTCCATCATGCTGGAAAAGGCGTTGTTCGTCACCAACCTGTTCCTGGATGGTTGAGAGAAGTTGCTTTTGGAGGATGTGTTGGTACCATTCTTTATTCATGGCTGTGATCTTAGGCAAAATTGTGAGTGAGTCCACTCCCTTGGCTGAGAAGCAACCCCACACATGAATGGTCTCAGGATGCTTTACTGTTGGCATGACACAGGACTGATGGTAGTACTCACCTTGTCTTCTCCGGACAAGCTTTTTTCCGGATGCCACAAACAATCGGAAAGGGGATTCATCAGAGAAAACGACTTTGCCCCAGTCCTCAGCAGTCCAATCCTTGTACCCTTTGCAGAATATCAGTCTGTCCCTGATGTTTTTCCCGGAGAGAAGAGGCTTCTTTGCCGCCCTTCTTGACACCAGGCCATCCTCCAAAGGTCTTCACCTCACTGTGCATGCAGATGCACTCACACCTGCCTGCTGCCATTCCTGAGCGAGCTCTGTACTGGTGGTGCCCCGATCCCGCAGCTGAATCAACTTTAGGAGACGGTCCTGGCGCTTGCTGTACTTTCTTGGGTGCCCTGAAGCCTTCTTCACAACAATTGAGCCGCTCTCCTTGAAATTCTTGAGGATCCGATAAATGGTTGATTTAGGTGCTATCTTACTGGCAGCAATATCCTTGCCTGTGAAGCCCTTTTTGTGCAAAGCAATGATGACGGAACGTGTTTCCTTGCATGTAACCGTGTTTGACGGAGGAAGAACAATGATTCCAAGCACCACCCTCCTTTTGAAGCTTCCAGTCTGTTATTCGAACTCCGTAAACATGACAGAGTGATCTCCAGGCTTGTCCTGGTCAACACTCACACCTGTGTTAACGAGAGAATCACTGACATGATGTCAGCTGGTCCTTTTGTGGCAGGGCTGAAATGCAGTGGGAATTTTTTGGGGGGGGGATTCAGTTCATTTGCATGGCAAAGAGGGACTTTGCAATTAATTTCAATTGATCTGATCACCCTTCATAACATTCTGGAGTATATGCAAATTGCCATCATACAAACTGAGGCAGCAGACTTTGTGAAAATTCATATTTGTGTCATTCTCAAAACTTTTGGCCACGACTGTAGGCTATTGGAACCTGAAGATCTTTCCAAAGGTGATATTTCTTGGAAATTAATACACAGTTGTAAAACAGGAGCTGTAAAATAGTTTTTTTGTGATGCCATTAATCAGTGGTGGAAAAGTCTCCCATTGACACACTTGAGTGAAAGGAAAGATACCTTAATAGAAAATGACTCATGTAAAAGTGAGAGTCACCCAGTAAAATACTACTTGAGTAAAAGTATTTGGTTTTAAATATATTTAAGTATCAAAAGTAAAAGTATAATGCATCGTGTGATGTGAAATGCAGCATCATTTGATGCAAAATGCATCATACGGGAGGATTTCTGTATTTTGAAAGATACATATCTTGAAAACTTTACTGCTGAAATACCAAAACATAGTTTTTGTTTGGAGTTTTCCTTTAAGCAAACTAGACGGCACAAGTACTTTTGTGTGTCAGGGAAAATATATGGAGTAAAAATGTATTATTTTTTTTAGGAATGTAATGACGTCAAATTAAAAGTTGTCAAAAATTTAAGTAGTAAAGTACAGAGTAGTACCTTAAACTATTTTTACTTACAGTGCATTCGGAAAGTATTCAGACCCCTTGACTTTTTCCACATTTTGTTACGTTACAGCCTTATTCTAAAATTGATTAAATAGTTTTTTTTCTCATCAATCTACACACAATGCCCCATAATAACAAAGCAAAAACAGGTTTTTAGAAATAAAAATAAAAAACAGAAATACCTTATTTACATACAGTAAGTATTCAGACCCTTTGTTATGAGACTCGAAATTGAGCTCAGATGCATCCTGTTTCCATTGATCATCCTTGAGATGTTTCTACAACTTGATTGGAGACCATCTGTGGTAAATTCAACTGACTGGACATGATTTGGAAAGGCACACACCTGTCTATATAAGGTCCCACAGTTGACAGTGCATGTCATATTCGTCGCCAGACCCACTGGCTACAGGTCATCTACAAGTCCATGCTAGGTAAAGCTCTGCCTTATCTCAGTTCACTGGTCACGATGGCAACACCTACCCGTAGCACGCGCTCCAGCAGGTGTATCTCACTGACCATCCCTAAAGCCAACACCTCATTTGGCTGCCTTTCCTTCCAGTTCTCTGCTGCATGTGACTGGAACGAATTGCAAAAATCGCTGAAGTTGGAGACTTTTATCTCCCTCACCAACTTTAAACATCTGCTATCTGAGCAGCTAACCGATCGCTGCAGCTGTACGTAGTCCATCGGTAAATAGCCCACCCAATTTACCTACCTCATCCCCATACTGTTTTTATTTATTTAGTTTTCTGCTCTTTTGCACACCAGTATCTCTACCTGCACATGACCATTTGATCATTTCACTCCAGTGTTAATCTGCTAAATTGTAATTATTCACCTACCTCCTCATGCTTTTCCACACAATGTATATAGACTCTTTTTCTACTGTGTTATTGACTTGTTTATTGTTTACTCCATGTGTAACTCTGTGTTGTTGTCTGTTCACACTGCTATGTTTTATCTTGGCCAGGTCGCAGTTGTAAATGAGAACTTGTTCTCAACTAGCCTACCTGGTTAAATAAAGGTGAAATAAAAAAAATAAAATTAAAAAAAAATAGCAAAAACCAAGACATGAGGTTGAAGGAATTGTTCATAGAGCTCTGAAACAGGATTGTGTCGAGGCACAGATATGGGGAAGGGTACCCAAGAACACAGTGGCCTCCATCATTCTTAAATGGAAGAAGTTTGGAACCACCAAGACTCTTCCTAGAGCTGGACACCTGGCCAAACTGAGCAATCGGGGGAGAAGGGCCTTGGTCAGGGAGGTGACCAAGATCCTGATGGTCACTCTGACAGAGCTCCAGAGTTCCTCTGTGGAGACGGGAGAACCTTCCAGAATGACAACCATCTCTACAGCACTCCAATCAGGCTTTTATGGTAGTGGCCAGACAGAAGCCACTCCTCAGTAAAGGGCACATGATAGCCCACTTGGAGTTTGCCAAAAGGAACCTAAAGGACTCTGACCATGAGAAACAAAATTCTCTGGTCTGATGAAACCAAGATTGACCTCTTTGGCCTAATCGCCAAGCGTCACGTCTGGAGGAAACCTGGCACCATCGCTACAGTGAAGCATGGTGGTGGCAGCATCATGCTGTGGGATGTTTTTCAGCACCAGGGACTGGGAGACTATTCAGGATCAACGGAAAGATGAACAGAGCAAAGTACAGAGAGATCCTTGATGAAAACCTGCTCCAGAGCGCTCAGGACCTCAGACTGGGGTGACGGTTCACCTTCCAACAGGACAACGACCCTAAGCACACAGCCAAGACAACGCAGGAATGGCTTCAGGACAGGTCTCTGAATGTTCTTGAGTGGCCTAGCCAGAGCCCTGACTTGAACCCGATCTAACATCTCCGTAGAGACCTGAAAATAGCTGTGCAGCGACACTCCCCATCCAACCTGACAGAGGTTGAGAGATTCTGCAGAGAAGAATGGGAGAAACTCCCCAAATACAGGTGTGCCAAGCTTGAAGACTCGAGGCTGTAATTTCTGCCAAAGGTGCTTCAGAAAGTACTGAGTAAAGGTTCTGAATACTTATGTAAATGTGATATTTCTCGTTTTTTATTTGTAAAAAATGTGCACAAAAAAAATCTAAAAACCTGTTTTTGCTTTGTCATTATGGGGTGTTTATGTGTGTAGATGAGGGGGGGAACAATTTTATGTAAAGTGACAAAATGTGGAAGAATTCAAGAGGTCTGAATAATTTCAGAAGGCAATGTAAGTACTTTACATCACTGCCATTAATGATTATAAACCAGAGATAAGCATAAGTGTTCAGACTCAATAAAGTCATAAATCCACTAGATGAAACACTTTTTAAAATATATTTTATTACACATGTTTAAAGGTAGACTTTGCTCTCACACAGTCAAACACAGTATCAGTATGTTCAGGGGTTCTCTTCATGCTGTTCACTGGGTGGTAGCCACGGGACCAAAACAGCAGAGAAGTTGAGCCTCATGCGTCACCCTGTTAGTTGTTGTGGTAATGTACCCAATAAATTGTTTACTTTCTGCATCACCATCATATCGATGAGTCTACCTATAAAGGACAGCATTGTAACTATAATGCAATTAAAGGACATGGAAGCATGGTCATACATCTACAATTCGAATATCAACAATTATCTTAAATATTTAGAAGTCATACTTTTGAGTGCTGTTCATATGCAATAATCAGAACTAAACGTCATATCTCTGCTCACTGGTCACCATAGCAGCACCCACCCGTAGCACGCGCTCCAGCAGGTATATTTCACTGGTCATCCCCAAAGCCAATTCCTCCTTTGGCTGCCTTTCCTTCCATTTCTCTGCTGCTAATGACTGGAACGAATTGCAAAAATCACTGAAGCTGGTGACCCATATCTCCCTCACTAAATTTAAGCACCAGCTGTCAGAGCAGCTCACAGATCACTGCATCTGTAAATAGCCCATCTGTAAATAGCCCATCCAACTACCTCATCCCCATACTGTTATTTATTTATTTTCTCCTTTGCACCCCGGTATCTCTACTTGCACATTCATATTCTGCACATCTATCACTCCAGTGTTAAATTGCTAAATTGTAATTATTTCGCCACTATGGCCTTACCTCCCTTATCTTACCTCATTTGCGCATGCTGTATACAGACTTTTTTTCTCTATTGTATTATTGACTGTATGCTTGTTTATTCCATGTGTAACTCTGTGTTGTTGTTTGTGTCACACTGCTTTGCTTTATCTTGGCCAGGTCACAGTTGACCTGCAAACTTAAATAAAGGTGTTCTCAACTGTCCTACCTGGTTAAATAAAGGTGTTCTCAACTGTCCTACCTGGTTAAATAAAGGTGTTCTCAACTGGCCTACCTGGTTAAATAAAGGTGTTCTCAACTAGCCTACCTGGTTAAATAAAGGTGTTCTCAACTGTCCTACCTGGTTAAATAAAGGTGTTCTCAACTGGCCTACCTGGTTAAATAAAGGTGTTCTCAACTAGCCTACCTGGTTAAATAAAGGTGTTCTCAACTAGCCTACCTGGTTAAATAAAGGTGTTCTCAACTGTCCTACCTGGTTAAATAAAGGTGTTCTCAACTAGCCTACCTGGTTAAATAAAGGTGTTCTCAACTAGCCTACCTGGTTAAATAAAGGTGTTCTCAACTAGCCTACCTGGTTAAATAAAGGTGTTCTCAACTAGCCTCCCTGGTTAAATAAAGGTGTTCTCAACTAGCCTACCTGGTTAAATAAAGGTGTTCTCAACTGTCCTACCTGGTTAAATAAAGGTGTTCTCAACTGTCCTACCTGGTTAAATAAAGGTGTTCTCAACTGTCCTACCTGGTTAAATAAAGGTGTTCTCAACTGGCCTACCTGGTTAAATAAAGGTGTTCTCAACTAGCCTACCTGGTTAAATAAAGGTGTTCTCAACTAGCCTACCTGGTTAAATAAAGGTGTTCTCAACTAGCCTACCTGGTTAAATAAAGGTGTTCTCAACTGGCCTACCTGGTTAAATAAAGGTGTTCTCAACTAGCCTACCTGGTTAAATAAAGGTGTTCTCAACTAGTCTACCTGGTTAAATAAAGGTGTTCTCAACTGTCCTACCTGGTTAAATAAAGGTGTTCTCAACTGGCCTACCTGGTTAAATAAAGGTGTTCTCAACTAGCCTACCTGGTTAAATAAAGGTGTTCTCAACTAGCCTACCTGGTTAAATAAAGGTGTTCTCAACTGGCCTACCTGGTTAAATAAAGGTGTTCTCAACTAGCCTACCTGGTTAAATAAAGGTGTTCTCAACTAGCCTACCTGGTTAAATAAAGGTGTTCTCAACTAGCCTACCTGGTTAAATAAAGGTGTTCTCAACTGGCCTACCTGGTTAAATAAAGGTGTTCTCAACTAGCCTACCTGGTTAAATAAAGGTGTTCTCAACTAGCCTACCTGGTTAAATAAAGGTGTTCTCCACTGGCCTACCTGGTTAAATAAAGGTGTTCTCAACTAGCCTACCTGGTTAAATAAAGGTGTTCTCAACTAGCCTACCTGGTTAAATAAAGGTGTTCTCCACTGGCCTACCTGGTTAAATAAAGGTGTTCTCAACTAGCCTACCTGGTTAAATAAAGGTGTTCTCACCTGGCCTACCTGGTTAAATAAAGGTGTTCTCACCTGGCCTACCTGGTTAAATAAAGGTGAAATAAAAATACAAAATAAAAAAGAGATAGTTCAGCCAAATGAAAAAATGACATATTGGTTTCCTTACCCTGTAAACCAGGGGTGTTTTTTCCTTTCAATTTAAACCTAAACAACCAGGTGAGGGGAGTTCCATACTCATCAGTGACCTTAATTCATCAATCAAGTACAAGGGAAAACCCACAGACAATCGTGGATTGAGCTTGACACTTGCTGTAAACAGTCTATGGACAAAGTATGACAGCAATCAATCCGTTGCTTTTGTTTACCTGACCACTATTTACAAATGCTAACTTCTTAGCTTTTGTGGCACAAATCAAGTCAATTGTCTTGATATTAGCATTTTTTACTGGGTAAGGATACCAGTATGTAATTTTGTAATTTGGGTAAATATCCCTTTTAACATGTCATTGTATGCATTAGTGTGAGTTTGTTTGGTGAGATTGTTTGTGCTGTCAAGAAAAACTCAAATCCTGCAATAAAAGGGTTATTGTTATTGGAGAACGTAAGGCCTTCGAGTAAGCCGCATTTCTACGTACCCAGTGTCAGATGAACTGGTGGATACCATTTTTATGTCCGTGCGTGCAGTATTAAGAAAGTTAGAGGTAGTTTGGCGAGCCAATGCTAGCTAGCGTTAGCGCAATGACCAGAAGTCTGCAGGTATGGTAGCGTGCGCTAGAGACGTCATAGTGCACGCAGAGACATTAATATGGTATCCACGAGTTCATCTGACCCTGGGTACGTAGAAAAACAATCTACTTGCCAGAATCTAGTTGTATCCCTGTAAAGATGGAATTTTATGGAAACATTTAGAGGAGAATGCTATTCGTGGTAAATGCAGGATAATAATTTATCCTCAAAGTCAAAAGAGCTTAATAACTACACAGAGCTCAGGGTTACAGTTAATGACCCAATAGAATTATTCTCAATGCAGGGAAAGAGAAGTTGGAACGGACTCTAGACTGACAGTGTTTAAATATTCAGTTGCTTTATGAATTGGCACCTTGATTGCGATATAATGGCACCGGTTAGCTGACTAATCATTAATATAGTCACCAGGTTAGCTCAATCATTTAAAGTCTGATGAACACACTGTAGGTGTGAAGAAAGGAATAAGTGCTGAGTAATTAACGAAAGGCGTAGTTAGCTGTTTTGAAGTTGTAACTTGTCAGTAAAAAACTTTAGTAAGTAAAAACAAAAAAAATCTACAATGTAAATATTATAATGATGCTTGATAAAGAAACACAGGTTTTAGTGAAATTCTCAGCTCAGTGTGTCATCCACCTCAAGTAATCTTAAATTGTAGCAGTGTTTTAAATAGACATGCACATTGTCCTCTGTTTTCCATTGTTCTGGGGCAGAGCAGGGTAAAACATTTTAATCAGACAGGCCAAGTCTGTCTGATTAAAATGAGGTCCTTTCCTGGTAAGAAAAAATGATGATCTCTTTCCCCACCCAGCCTAAATCCTAGTTGAATCTTTATAGATGTGTTCTGATAATGCCCAGATATAGATCAATACCCCACCCAGCCTAAATCTTAGTTGAATCTTTATAGATGTGTTCTGATAAGGCCCAGATATAGATCAAAGGCCCCACCCAGCCTAAATCCTAGTTGAATCTTTATAGATGTGTTCTGATAATGCCCAGATATAGATCAATACCCCACCCAGCCTAAATCTTAGTTGAATCTTTATAGATGTGTTCTGATAATGCCCAGATATAGATCAATACCCCACCCAGCCTAAATCCTAGTTGAATCTTTATAGATGTGTTCTGATAAGGCCCAGATATAGATCAATACCCCACCCAGCCTAAATCCTAGTTGAATCTTTATAGATGTGTTCTGATAATGCCCAGATATAGATCAAAGGTCCCACCCAGCCTAAATCCTAGTTGAATCTTTATAGATGTGTTCTGATAAGGCCCAGATATAGATCAATACCCCACCCAGCCTAAATCCTAGTTGAATCTTTATAGATGTGTTCTGATAAGGCCCAGATATAGATCAAAGGCCCCACCCAGCCTAAATCCTAGTTGAATCTTTATAGATGTGTTCTGATAAGGCCCAGATATAGATCAAAGGGTGAAAGGATCAATACTTGGACTAGGTGAGGGATTTAAGGTCTATTTCCTTGGTTACTGTTGATCTGTGAGGTATGACAGAATCCGTACTAGGTCAGTAAGATGGCATGGTGAAACTAAACAAGGAAAGGTTGTATAAGGCTTGTTTTTTTTTCCAGAAAACTCTTCAATGTTTACATTGAGAGTCACTAGATCAAGTTTGAGGGCACAATGAAGAAGGCTCCAGTTTTTCAAAGTAGGCCATCTAGAGAAACCTGCAATGAAGGAAAGTACAACTTTGACGTTAAACATGACGTTAAACTTTTGTTGCCAATGGGAGTAGGCAATGCATGTGTTATGGTTGTATAGCATGTTAGGACAAATGAATGGAACTTTCTGGACGACTAGTGAAGCAAACACAAAGGAAGGGAAAACCCAGAAGTCTCTCTCCTTTTGGCTGTCTTAGTTACAGCAATCATATTGCACATGAAGTTTCACAAAGGCATGTTAATTTGACATCTGATTTTGCCTTTCATTTTGACTCATCCTGTCTTCATTTCTGTAAAATTATGGAAAATATTTATTGAAATGAATGAATGTGGATATAATTTGGACTATCATTAAATGTAATTGCACAGCTTTTTACTGTGTTCCCCCTAGCAAATCACAGTTCTCGTAAATAATCAGCCAACAAGATAATGTGTTTTCACAGCATGGGTATGACATTGTCACGGTCATTCAGGTGCTGATAGCCTCAGGCAAGGTGTGACCTAGCCTGTTTCCTCAAACATGGAGGCTTCTCTTCAACAAACACAGAAGCAACCTGATGACATTAAGCTGGCTTGTAATGGAGATGGTCTCTCACCAGTAACATCCTTTCCTAACCTAAACCCTTGTAAAAAGAGACTAAACTTGACCTAATAAAAGCACTTTACTTTACGTGTACTTCTACCTATAGGACTGTGTACAGTATATATTATTTTCTGTTTAACTAATCACACTAACCTCACAAATATATATATTTTTCAGGGGGAGGCACGGCACAAAATAAGTCCAGGCATGGACCAGCAGCAGTGTATCATTGATACCCACCACATCACGACACACACCATGGGCAGAGGAGATCTTGGCCGGGGGGAGGGGGAGAAGAAGCTGCGCTACATGCTGAAGGACGGTAGCTGCCCCGTGGTGTTCCACCAGTCCCCGGGCCAGTGGAGCTTCTTCCTGGCCGACATCTTCACCACGCTGGTGGAGCTCCGCTGGAGGGTCATGCTCCTCATCTTCTGCCTCTCCTACATCCTCTCCTGGCTCTTCTTCAGCGTCCTCTACTTCCTGATCGCCTACGTCCACAAAGACCTGGAGGACCATGACACGGCTCCGTGTGTGGCGAACGTCCGCAGTTTCACTTCCGCCTTCCTGTACTCCATGTCGACCCAGACGACTATCGGCTACGGCTTCCGGGTGATGACGGAGAACTGCATGGTGGCCATCGTGGTGGTGACTATCCAGGCCCTGATGAGTTGCTTCATCGACACAGTTGTCATCGGCATCACCGTGGCCAAAATGGCGTGCGCGAGCAAGAGGGCGCAGACAGTGGGCTTCAGCAGCTCCGCCGTGGTCAACGCGCGCAACGGCGCCCTGTGCCTTGTGTGGCGTATCGCCGACTTCCGCAGGAACCACATCCTGGAAGGCACCGCCCGGGCGCAGCTGGTCCGCCCCACGAAGCACCCCTCTGGGATGATCTCCGTGACCTACCAGGACCTAGACATCCAGAGTAGACACCTCATCCTGGCCACCCCGGCCAGCATCGTTCACAAGCTGGAGCCTGGGAGCCCCCTCTACAGCCTGGGACCGGACAGCCTGACGGAGGAGGACTTTGACCTGGTAGTGTCCTTCACCTACACCGGTGACTCCACAGGCATCCTGCACCAGACACGCACGTCTTACACCCCAGCAGACATCCGCTGGGGCCAGCGCTTCCAGGACATGGTGCAGGTGGGGAGGAGGCACTACAAGGTAGACTATGCCCTCTTTCATCAGACCACCTGGGTGCAGACACCCATGGTCAGCGCCCAGGAGGGTGACAGGGGGAGACCGCCGACCACAGAGTCTATCGTCCAATCGCAGCAGCCGTTTGTGAGATCGAGCAGGAAATTCCGGAGGTCCTTGGCTGATGTCAGTGAGGAGGTGGTTCAGGAGGCGTGGCTCTGATGACCCTGTGAAAATCCCAAAACAGCAGAGACAGATAACTACATTGTTACATTATCGTTATATAGTACATTATCACACAGGACTTCAGGAAAGGACTTGAGTAAGTGCAATAGGGTAGCTTCATTGTAAATAACTATTTTATATCATATTTTATACTCCTTTGTTATATCCTTTATGAATGTAATAATTGAACTGTTATTAAATAAATAAACAAAGCGTACGTTGTTGAAGTCACATCTGACGTCCAAAAGGTCGTCCTCATTGGAACGTCTGTGTTGTGATGGACAGACTGCACCAAATCTAAAATAAATATACTTTTTTTCCTGATGTGATGGTCATAAAGTTTTATTCAAATACAAAAATAGCTCCCATGTTTCTTTAGTGAAAAGTCAAAAAGATGAAGATTGATTATTGTGCATTGTAGTGAAGTCATATGCAAGATATTTACAGTTCCATTGTAAACCATGTGTTTAATTCAACCTGCATCACATTCTACACTGGGGTTAAATCACAGAGCTGTTCGTTATCACTGACGACTGCGCCAGTACCTCTATATCACCACCTTGTGTTCAGTGTGTGTGTTTGCGTGCGTGCTGTACTGTAGACAACTATACTCAAAAAAGTATAGATGACCTAATAAACGGATTACTTAGTGTAAGGTTGATTAAAATAAAGTATATATTTTTTAAATAATGTATATTATTATAACAAAATTGTAGTATTATTTTTAATAGCCCTTTTATCAGTCTATTATTATTATTATCGTGTGCGCGCATGGGCTTTGAACATGATGAACTATTTGATGCTGGAGTCCAAACAAGCGCTGTAGCTTTCTATTGGTCGACTACAACGACAGGGCGGGGGATAGGCACATGTGTTTTCAAAGTCCGCCCGTGCAAAGCAAAGTATCTTCTTCAGCTGAAGAGGTTGATGGCAGTAATTACGATGTCTATCCGGATATCAAATATGAACGGTGGAACCCAAATATGGATATTAACGCAAAAACCTACCTGGATGCATGGGATGTATTAGAATAAATTACCGCTGATTTGCTCTCGAAAGATCAACAGGTAAACAATGTCCCGTTACTTCGTTCTAACGGTGTAGTCTACGTGGGAATAACGGTTCAACCGTGAATAACGAGTCTTCTGTATAATGTTAGCCTACAAATTGAACCGGACATACCCTACTTTATTTCTACAAAGAGTGATCATCTAAAATATAACCAAAGAGGCCCAGACAGTGTTCATGCTAAAATATTGTTATTTATTTCAGTTTTACTGTCTTTGATGAGGCTGTCTCATATGTATAGTGTTCAACAAGCACTTTTTTCGATATACTTCAGAGAGTTAATTAAGGAGTTAAGTATTCTGTGGGTTATAGGCTACTAATTGTGTGGGTATCGATGCGTCAGCGAGATTCAAGTATGTTTAATTTAAGCTACTCATATCCAATGAATAGCCGAGGTAATGCTCCCTTATCAGTTGGAAAGTGTTTTGACTTGACAACGAAACATAAACCGTTACTTTCTTCCTTTCCACCTGTCACGCAGAGAAAAAAGGAGCCTGTAGGCCAGCCCAGGTTGATATGATTATGCCCAGTAGCCTACACCCATTGCTTCAGAAAATAAATAAATAAATATAATTAATTGAACAGTGTTTATTCATCGCTGTTTCTTATAGTGTGTTTCTATATTTGATTATTCAATTGGCGGTTATAGACCTATGCATGAATTATGACAGTCGGCCTAGCCTACCTAAATATATTAGGCTACACTTATTTGATTAAGATTCGAATTTAAAGTTAGACTAGGAAAAATATTTCTCTCAATCATAATGTTAATTCTGACAACCCTGATTCAAAACAATGAATTAAAGCCAACTGTCAACCCTGACATCCCATAGTAGCAGGTCATTCCATAATGAATGGTGCTGCAGTGCTGCTGAATATTGGATAGAAATTATTGATCTATTTTTTGCAATAATATATATTTTTTAAAGGCGCAGGTTTATGCAACCAGTTTCCATCTGTCTCAGCTGGTCCTAATTGCACGCAGGCAAAATAAACAGTTGCAGTCTGTGTGATGCAGCTAAGCCCAGTGCATACAGTCACACTCTGATGACCTGGTTAGATAAGGGTTGATGTGGAATCTAATGAATGGACTTCACAATGACAGATTTAATTTCAGGAAACAGATTGGGCGTAACTGAGGCGTGCTGTTTGTTGATTTCCAGCCCAGTCTTATTTGTTGTCCCTGACTTTCTGGACTCGGTAGACAGTATCAATTTGATACTGTAGCCAGCGTCTCTGCCGGTGTCTGATGTTCATGTTCTCGGTCTGTCATATTATGTCAGTGTGTATACAGGATATCGTTCCATTGGTTTATCCTTTCATCATTACGCTTGTTTTAGCCTTGAATGTATTTAGTGGTGTTGTGATACAACGCAGGTATTGGTAGATGGTCAGTGGGGCCAAACGACTTGTTAGATAGCAAGGAAGCATAGTGATTATGAGGTGGTTGCGGTCTGATTTGGCCTGTTAATTGTAATTGTAATGTGTGGTGTGTGGTGGTGTAGTTAGTTAGCTGGAGAAGATTAGGACGTCCCATAGGAAGCTCATTCACAGTGAACCAGCCTCTATATCTCTCAGGATAGTAGGCCTGGCCTATGGGTCATACGTCGCTACATGAAATATTCACCGATAACCTCATGAAGTGCAGATGTAAAAATAGATCCAAGTTATTTTTATTTTGTAGTTTTATTTCAGGTGTTTCACTGATCTAGTGGTATCTCAAGACTTCAGCTGTCTTGTGTGTTCACCACAAACATGATGGATTCATCATGATACATTACATTTTAAGTAGGACTTTGTCCATTTAAAATAAATACTTGTTGAATTACTTTTTTGTTGTTGAAAGAGAGTATTGTATATGGAATTAAAAGGGGATGCAGAAAGGTGGGAGGGATAGTTTGGGAGGTGGAGTTGGGGACTAAACCCCAGTCTCCGGAGGGAACAGTATAAATGCATAGCTCCCCTGGAGTTAGAACAAATTAAGTCCCAAACTCCCAATAATGCATCACGCAAATCAACACTAGTTTCTATTCCTAGTCAACCTGACAGTGACATCACTGGATGAGTAAAACAGAGATGAGGGACTTGGATGAGATGGAGCTTTCAAGACAACTGGGAACTCTGGGAAAAAAAATCATGATGTCAGTGATCTTCATGTCGGAAAGTCTGAGTTCTAGAAAGATGCTTGAGTTTCCCGACTTGGAATTCCAAGTTGGATGCTTGTTTTTCTCCCCAGAGTTCCCTGTTGTCTTGAACGCACCTCTGTGCGTTTTCAAAGTCACATTCAGTGAAGAGTGCAATATTTTCAAGGGATAATAAAATGAATTAAATTATACACGCTGATTTCTTCTACTTTAGAGCTTTTATCTTTTACAATCAAAAGGCCGACTTAGTGTACATCAATTGGTAATAGCCTACTCTAAATACCAAGCGTTTACACCAAGGGAATTTGAGTGTGGACACGTATTCACTATCCAATATGTTTCATTGGACAAGACAGATCACACTTCATAACGAGACACAAATGTGTCTTCTCAACCCGCAAGGGCCAACCAAAATAACCATAGTGTGCAACCGACTGCCTCTCACACGGGACTTCATCCGAATGACATCTTGACCTTCTCTCTGTGACAGTGGTTCAAATCACTGTTAGTTGTTTTGGCATTAGGGTGGAAGTATGCCGGCAGACAATAATTCATACCCTGTGGTGCATTCTAATGGCTCTCTCAGGCCACACAGATGCAGTCGATAGTTACTGGGTTTTCTAGTTCAGTTGTCCTTGTTGCTCTGTTGCATGCACTGCAAGGTTATGGTTGCTTTAAAAGAGACCGTCCTGTATAGAGCTTGTTTACAGGCTGGCCCTTTAAACCTGATTACATGACTACGTTGTAGAAGTTGTTGAGTTAAGAGTAGAAGAAGAAACTGAACAGGTGTTATTCTATTCCCCTAGTAGATCATTGAAAGATCCCACAGAAAATATGGACTAAAATATGTCTACTTAACTGTTACAGTGGGGGACAAGCATTGGACATTAGCACTATGTAAATAAACAATTGGGGGAAAACTATCAAGTAAAAAGATATTGGGAAAAGGTATGATCACTGATCTTTTTTGCAGAAACCCACATACATGGACACCACAGGAGAACGGCTTATAATAATGTCAGAAACGGAGCAAATGGAATGGCATCAAACACCTGGAAACCATGGAAACCATGTGTTTGATGTATTTGATATCATTCCACCGATTAAGCTCCAGTCATTGCCATGAGCCCGTCCTCCCCAATTCAGGTGCCACCAACCTCCTATGATGGATACACATAGTGGTTCCTTTGTGCTCCAATGACTTGTTTGATTAACATGAACCTGATCTGTAATGTGACTTTCAATTGGCTGGTCTAGCCTAATTAATACCAGCACTAAGCAGAGCTGAGAGGATCTGTTATCTTGTCAGCTGACACAGAACTGGAATAAAACATGTCTGTCATGTCTACAATCCCAGAGCCCAACATTTACTTAAATATTCTACAATGTACAGTAGAATGTATTTGCTTCCGTGTGAATGGTCAGGTTGTGGCGCTGGCACATTTGAGTGTTGAATGCATCATTTAGACAACAGGTTGAACGCCGCTGATCTTTCCTTGTGGTTCCACCGATTAGTCTTAACCCAGACTTTTCTTTTTGCTTGTCCTTTCCACAGCCCACTTCACTGATGAGGTCCGAGACACCCATAAGAGAGGAGGACTGAGCAGGCCCCTCGCCAGCACGGCTCTCCTCTGGAGAAGCCCAGGTGCAACAGCAGCAGGGGCAGCTTTTCCCCATCCGACTCCCTAGGACCCAAAAGTCCTAAACTCCACATTTCCTCTCTTAGTGGGTCCCCGCGAGCGTTCAAAACTGTTTCTCCAACGCTTCTACCAAAAACTCAGACTGTTTTCCAGAGCAGAAGCAGCGGTTGGGCCCAGCTGCTCCTCCTCCCAGGGGGAAGCCATGGGGAGCGTGCGAAGCCACCGCTACAGCATTGTCTCCTCCGAGGAAGACGGCATGAAGCTGGCCGCCATCGCTGCCGTGCCCAACGGCTACGCCAACGGCACGGTGGCCAAGGTTCACGCGGCGCAGCAGCCGGCTGTGAGCCGCTTCGTCCAGAAGGACGGCCACTGCAACGTGCAGTTCATCAACATGAGCGAGAAGGGCCAGCGTTACCTTGCCGACCTGTTCACCACCTGTGTGGACATCCGCTGGCGCTGGATGTTGATCATCTTCTGCCTGTCCTTCCTCCTCTCCTGGCTCTTCTTCGGCTTCGTCTTCTGGCTAGTAGCGCTCTCCTACGGCGACCTGGAGAACGAGACGCAGATGTGCGTGTCTAACGTCAACAGCTTCACCGCTGCCTTCCTCTTCTCCGTGGAGACACAGACCACCATTGGCTACGGCTACCGCTACGTCACCGAGGAGTGTCCCGTGGCCGTCTTCATGGTGGTCTTCCAGAGC
The DNA here is from genome assembly GCF_013265735.2 of Oncorhynchus mykiss. Classification (NCBI taxonomy): domain Eukaryota; kingdom Metazoa; phylum Chordata; class Actinopteri; order Salmoniformes; family Salmonidae; genus Oncorhynchus; species Oncorhynchus mykiss. The sequence continues at coordinate 63,539,675 of NC_048577.1, forward strand.
ATCTTCGGCTGCATCATCGACGCCTTCATCATTGGCGCCGTCATGGCTAAGATGGCCAAGCCCAAGAAGAGGAACGAGACACTGATCTTCAGCCACTACGCTACGGTGGCCATGCGGGACAGCAAGCTGTGCCTGATGTGGCGCGTGGGGAACCTGCGCAAGAGCCACCTGGTGGAGGCCCATGTGCGCGCCCACCTCCTCAGGTCGCGAACCACGGCCGAAGGCGAGTATATCCCCCTGGACCAGATGGACATCGACGTGGGCTTCGACAGCGGCGTCGACCGCGTCTTCCTGGTGTCGCCCATCACCATTGTCCATGAGATCGACGAGGACAGCCCCTTGTATGAGATGAGCAAACAGGAGCTGGAAACGTCCCAGTTTGAGATGGTGGTGATCCTGGAAGGTATGGTGGAAGCCACGGCCATGACCACCCAGTGCCGCAGCTCCTACGTGGCCAGCGAGGTTCTCTGGGGCCACCGCTTCGAGCCAGTCCTGTTCGAGGAGAATAACTACTACAAGGTGGACTACTCGCGCTTTGAGAAAACCTACGAGGTGAGCAGCACACCCCAGTGTAGTGCCAGGGACCTGGCCGAGAAGAAGTCTCTGGTCTCTTGCTCCAACTCCTTCTGTTACGAGAACGAGGTGGCCCTTGAAAAAGTGGAGATGGAGGAGACGTTTGACGAGGAGAAAGAGGAGGATGGGGAGGAGAAGGAGGAGGTAAAAATGGAGGATCAGGGTGCTACTGAGAACGACATTGAGAACGCAACACTGGAGGAGACAAACACAGACACAGTCTCTGTACATTCTGAACACAATCAGGATACCAGGAGTCTGACGATGCCTTCAGAAGCAAGGCCTCTAAGACGAGAATCAGAAATATGACTGCAGAGATGTTAGGGGGGAAATACTACATGAAATACTATTATGATAGGTTTGACCTTTGCTCCTAACGTCTGTCTGTACTACTGCAGGATGGCTTGACTGTGAGGTGAGTGTCATTTTCTGAGGAAGACACTCAGGCACAAGCAAAGACAGAATTAACAGACCAGAGAAAATGATGCAATATTATTTATTCTCTTTACACAAGTCCCTCATCTGGTGGGAAGCGATGGTAGATTGACTGAGAGGAGTTGATGGCTCTTCTGGCCCGTGGCACTATAGGAATGAGACGGGTTAGGTAGCATTTTATACAGTGTGTGTGTGTGTGTGTGTGTGTGTGTGTGTGTGTGTGTGTGTGTGTGTGTGTGTGTGTGTGTGTGTGTGTGTGTGTGTGTGTGTGTGTGTGCGTGTGTGCGTGCGTGTGTGCGTGCGTGCGTGCGTGAGCCTTTGAAAGTTGCAAGAGAACATTGGAAAGTTGTCACATTGAGACACTCCACATGAAAAAATGATATAAACCTATACTTTAGAAGTATTACTATATTTATATACTATAGTATTTACTGTAGTGTTTTTGTGGATCTGTCTGTAGTATACTGTAGTATTTTCTGTAGTGTTTTTGCAGACATTACTCTAGTATACTGTAGTATTTACAGTAGCGTTTTGCTAGACATTACTGTATTATACTGTAGTATTTACTATAGTGTTTTTGCAGACATTACTGTAGTATACTGTAGTTTTTACTGTAGTGTTTTGCAGACATTACTGTAGTATACTGTAGTATTTACTATAGTGTTTATGCAGACATTACTGTAGTATACTGTAGTATTTACTATAGTGTTTTTGCAGACATTACTGTAGTATACTGTAGTTTTTACTGTAGTGTTTTGCAGACATTACTGTAGTATACTGTAGTTTTTACTGTAGTGTTTTGCAGACATTACTGTAGTATACTGTAGTTTTTACTGTAGTGTTTTGCAGACATTACTGTAGTATACTGTAGTTTTTACTGTAGTGTTTTGCAGACATTACTGTAGTATACTGTAGTTTTTACTGTAGTGTTTTGCAGACATTACTGTAGTATACTGTAGTTTTTACTGTAGTGTTTTGCAGACATTACTGTAGTATACTGTAGTATTTACTGTAGTGTTTTGCAGACATTACTGTAGTATACTGTAGTTTTTACTGTAGTGTTTTGCAGACATTACTGTAGTATACTGTAGTATTTACTGTAGCGTTTTGCAGACATTACTGTAGTATACTGTAGTTTTTACTGTAGTGTTTTGCAGACATTACTGTAGTATACTGTAGTATTTACTGTAGTGTTTTGCAGACATTACTGTAGTATACTGTAGTATTTACTGTAGTGTTTTGCAGACATTACTGTAGTATACAGTATAGTATTTACTATAGTATTTTTGTTTTATTCTCATTTTTATTCTCTTTTGTTATCTGTCTGTGGCACAAATTGGGATGTGGGGGAAGGGAATGTGCAGGACATATACAAATGCAATATTAGCATACCAATACCATGTGTACTGTAGTATTCTACTGTATTCAAAAAATTATATAGTAAGCACTAAATCAGGGTTCCCCAATTAGTGGCCCTCGGGCCGAATTTATTTGGCCCCCCAAGTTTTCATTATTTATCATTTTCATTGTTGGACATAAAAGACTGTAAAAACACCAGGAAATCAGTTACAAGTTATTTTTATTTGGGAAATCTGTTGCCAACTATTCTCCTTGCACCACATGATCGAGGGATACTACAGTGTATAGTATAGTACTCTACATTATACTACAACATTCCGTAGTACGCACTATACGATCAAGGGATACTACAGTGTGGAGTACAGTATTCTACAGTATACTACAATTTGCTACAGTTTAATCGCTGTAAACGCAACAACCAAAGAGATGTTTCTATTAGCATATTTTGTAAATATGAGCTGCCCCGATATTTTGAATTAGCTTAGTGAATTAGCTTAGTGTTGTTTCCTTGGACTAATTAAGGGTGGCTGGAGAGGGATAGTGTTCGTAGCAGGGAAGGAGTGTTGTATTCCCAATCAACCAGCCTCTCCTATTGTGTTCTCAACTTTCCAAATAGCTGTGGAAATATAGGACATGTATGTCACCCAGAACAAAGGGAAGAGATCATTTTTTGTGTAAAAGATTGTGTCAGTTAGATTTGAAGAGATGTAGCTACAGCATGTAGTTATTTTCTTCATTTTACTGTTGCACAGTTTGAGAATCTAAAATTATACACAGCTTAATCTCTGTACAAAAAGTATATTTAATTTTTCACCCTTTGAAAATAATCTTTGAAGATTACATGTAATACTACTAATTTGGCCACAGTTTTCCAACAGGTAGTCTTCCTCCATGAAAACAACCCCCATCTATGGTGTGTGTGTGTGTGTGTGTGTGTGTGTGTGTGTGTGTGTGTGTGTGTGTGTGTGTGTGTGTGTGTGTGTGTGTGTGTGTGTGTGTGTGTGTGTGTGTGTGTGTGTGGGGGGCGTGCATCTGTGCATGTGTGTATCTAGCGCTGCATAGCTCATATTAGTGTGGTACTGTACATTATGCTTCAGTCCATCTTCTTGTTGTCTTAGTACAGATGTAGGATCTTAATTTGACCGGTATTGTCACAGCAAAATAATCCTGCAGCAACCAGATTTAAGCATTTAGTCTTTTTCGCCAATGTAATGTGGTTAGGCTATTAGCTGGCCAAAGTTAGGCTACATGAAAAGTGCAATACTGATAATATGTTAGTGTGGGTTTTCAGTGAATGTATGTAAATCGCCAAGCTCATCTGCGTTCCTCCAGCCCAGTAATATTTTCAGCGGCAACAGAGTGGTGAAATTAAGATCCTACATATTTATAGCATCTTTTGCAACGTGAGTCTTAACTCAAGTCTCAGTAACATGAGCCATCACTTGAGATCTGGCTTTAAAACAGCTCACAGTGCAAGAGGTGTCATATAAACCGTCAGGAAGATACATCTCAACGGTCCAGGGATGTCTAGTACCGGGGTTCCCAAACCTTTTTGGCCCACGACCCCATTTTGATATTTTGGCCCGTGACTCCATTTTGATATTTTGGCCCACGACCCCATTTTGATATTTTGGCCCACAACCCCACCATGTGAAAAAAGTGATGTAATCAGCGGCCAATGTTTACTTTTTAAATTTGGGCTATGACAGTCTATTACAAATCAGTCTGACAGGACTTTTGAAGGCAGTATAGTTTGAAGTGACTGAAATGCATCATAACGGTATTGGGAAGTTCAGAAGATCATCAGGCAATAATTCTGTACGATCTTCTGTGTAGAAAAGAACATTTCATTGACGATGTTCTTGTCACCCAGTCTGATTTAGTGCCTGGTCTTGTCATAATGAGTCCTGCGCTGATTTTGGTCAGAAGGAAACATAAGACACATGCAGGATGTGCTCCTGAGTGTCTTATCTCTCAGTGATGGGGTCATAATATTGTGTAGCTTAAACGTTTAAAAAGATAGAGCCTCATTTGGAGGAAGAAAACACAAACCGCTCTGCTTATTACAACCGCATCTAGCGCCAAACGGAGGTTACTGACCTAACCCCGGTTCTATGAACCAAGCGCGATTTAGTTCATTTAATTTCAGTTTCTCTCATGACCCCATTTTAAAATCAGGCAACCACACATGAGGTAGCAATCCCTACTTAGGTAAACGCTGACCTAGGATGAGATGAAGAAGGATAAGACAGTGATTTCATTCAACGGAACTCCCACTGAATAGATGTGTTAAACAGGTCAATTGAACTGGACCAAAGCAATGGAATTGCCATGGAAATGCGTGGGGGAAAGAGCCGTGGGGGAAAGCTCCCGAGTCTCCTCATTGCCCCCCAGAAAAATGTGCCTACATTAAGGCAATATTTTATGTGTACAGTGCCTTCAGAAAGTATTCATACCCCTTGACTTATTTCTCATTTTGTTGTGTTACAGCCTGAATTCGAAATTTATTAAATGTATGTTTTTTTCTCACCCATCTACCAGGTATCCCTCTTCCCCTTTCCCTTAAACACCATACCTCAAAATGACATCTACTAGGTATCCCTCTTCCCCTTTCCTTCACACACCATACCTCAAAATGACATCTACTAGGTATCCCTCTTCCCCTTTCCCTTCACACACCATACCTCAAAATGACATCTACTAGGTATCCCCTTCCCTTTACACACCATACCTCAAAATTACATCTACCAGGTATCCCTCTTCCCCTTTCCCTTACACACCATACCTCAAAATGACATCTACCAGGTATCCCTCTTCCCCTTTCCCTTACACACCATACCTCAAAATGACAAAGTGAAACTTGTTTTTAGAAATGTCTGCTAATTTATTGAAAATGAAATAAATAAATATCTAATTTACAAGTATTCACACCCCTGAGTCAATACATTTCAGAATCAGATTACAAATGAATTAATTTGTTAAAAATTCCACTTTGACATTATGGGGTATTGTATGTAGATCAGAGAGACAAAATCAACATTTTATCAATTTACAATTCAGGCTAAACACAGCAAAATGTGGGAAAAGTGTGAATACTTATTGAAGGCTCTGTATTTCACCCTGTGTTGAGGTAATAATCAGAGTATATTGTTTGTATGGATGTCAACCCCAACACATGTTGATGTCATCGTCACCAATCAACTGCATTACAGTTAAAAAACAAATTTGACTACCAGCACAGATTTCTGTATGCTAGCTATGCTTATCAGCTTATACGAACGGCATTTAGAAGTCACTTCTTCCAGACTTCTACGAAAACAGCCAAATATATCAAAATCGGACTTAATCCTTGCGTCAATCTAAGTATTTCACCTGTTTGTCTATCTAAGTAACATAATAAACAAAACCACATCAAAATCCCTCACTTTAAACTAGAGATACATTTTTTGTAAGACGGAAAATCGGTCTTTTCACGAAAACGGCTGTAGCAGAAAACAGCTGTAGCATCCGAATGGTTTGGCCTACAAACTAATATGACCGTTCTATGGAAACACAATGGTGATCTCCGTTTTGCTCTACGACCCCCATAATCCCCATGGGACTTGTCTGAAGTCAGTAACGCTGATGTGCCAACTTCTATCGGTAGTGTCTGAACCATTTGGGCTACAAACTAATATCCTTTACCGCATCTATGGACGAATGAATTGGATTAGAACACTTGGTTCCCATCTTTTTTGACATCATCTCTGTCTCCTTCTGTATGTCAGCCTGGGCTTGTGTGTCAGGCCAGACCTCTCAGGATCCAGACCCCTCAGGATCCAGACACCCTGAGCTAGAAAGCTGGAAGGGAGTGTGCAGGTGAATGTAGGTAATAAAGTGCTGCTAAGTTACATGTGTACATATGGTTAGAATGAAACGTAGGAGTCAAAATGTATTGTTTGTCTATTAAAAGTATCCATTCTGAACAACAGTAAAAATGTGGAGGTACTTATTTCATTGAAAACCATGTAGAAAGACCTGATTCTATCAGTGTTATCAGTTATCCAAAGCTACAGTGCACTTTCCTCTTCAAGAGAACCCCCCCCCCCCCCTCCAATTCCATGACACTGACACTAGAAACCTTTTATTTATTCAGTTTTTGCGTAAAGCCAAATGTACATAAAACTTTTTTCTGTTCTTTGTTTTGTTGTTGATTTGAAACCATCTGTTATCACATAATGTCGACTACTACTGTGTATTTAGATCAGTGTTTTGGCCTTGTCTGACTGGGGACATTACAAACCTTGTTACTTTGCTGTGTGTGATTAGTCTCCTTAGGCAGACGGGTTTACCTCCCACAATGTTCAGTGCTGTTGCCCGAGGTCTGGGAAGACTAGTGTGTGCTGGGTCTTGTGAAGAGGGAGCAAAGCTGTTGTTTTGTCACTTCTGAAAGGACCAGCACTTTGTGTTGTCACATTGCTTTAAGGCATGGTGCATAGAGAACGAGGCGGACAAGTTCTCTTATCTTTCAGACACAGACAGTGCGGCACACAAAAGCTGAACAGACAGACAGAAATGTGTGCACACATACAGGCACACAAACGTACACACTAATGCACACGCACTAAAGAGCTATAGTCATACAAAAATATGGAGCTTTTTATTCTGGCTATATACAGTAGGCCTAACCAATCTTCACAATTTGTTACCGTAGACATGCACAAATTCTACTCCGAATGTACGTTTATTGTTGAAATTGTTTGCAACTTGCTCAAAAGTGTCACTTTTTATTGCCTATGTCGTTAACATAGACAAATACAAAATGTTGTATTTTTTATTGTTAGCAAATTCTTCATAAGAAAATGTGTATCAGATGATATATAAGAGAATGTCCATGGAGATCTGACACACTGAATCCCCATGACAGAGTTTGTGTGTATTGGGTTGTCATACAGGGATGCCAGGTCAGTGTGTATTGGGTTGTCATACAGGGATGCCAGGTCAGTGTGTATTGGGTTGTCATACGGGGATGCCAGGTCAGTGTGTATTGGGTTGTCATAAGGGGATGCCAGGTCAGTGTGTATTGGGTTGTCATACAGGGATGCCAGGTCAGCCACTGGAACGTCCCGTTTCGTTCTTCCCTTCTATGTTCCTTTCATCTTCTTCTTTTGAGTCTATTTTTCTATCAGAGTCTTCCTATAATGTCCTGCACAAACCAGAAGTTGTACAGATTTTTTTTATTTTGTGAATTATATTGTAGATATATATTAATATTGCAGTTGTTGATAATAATATTATTATTATGTCTGTGACAATTTTGTTGAGTCTTTTTCAATAAAAAGTAACATAAATCCTCAAAAACATCCGTTCTGAATGATTGGTGTTTGTTGACTGTGAACCTTTACCACATCAACTACAAGTGGTTCAGTTACAGTACAGGTATATACACATTTGAGCCTTTGTCTCACAACAGCAGGCCCCGGCCTATGCAATCCAGTCAGAAAGACAAAGCATCTAGCTATGTTTGTTACGCTATCTATGTTTACATAAGGTGTGGAAAATATCGGATTTCTAAGGGGGTTGATTTTTCCAAAGATGTCAGTTTATGACCTACATAATACATGAGAGAGAGAGAGAGAGAGAGAGAGAGATAGACAGAGACAGACAGAGAGAGAGAGAGAGACAGAGAGAGAGAGAGAGAGAGACAGGGAGACAGAGCGACAGAGACAGACATAGAGAGAGAGAGAGATAGAGAGAGAGAGAGAAAGAGAGAGAGAGAGAGAGACAGAGAGAGAGAGAGAGAGAGACAGGGAGACAGAGCGACAGAGACAGACAGAGAGAGAGAGAGAGAGAGAGAGAGAGAGAGAGAGAGAGAGAGAGAGAGAGAGAGAGAGAGAGAGAGAGAGAGAGAGAGAGAGAGAGAGAGAGAGAGAGAGGAGCCCTGATAGAATGAACTGAACGGGGGCTGGTTGTGTTGGAGGCTCCCTCAAATTTAGACCAATGGCCCAGATTCCAAGCCATTCGCTGTCAGAGCTCACACCATCCATTTATTCACCAAACTTGACTGACTGAAAAGTTTAGCGAAGCCCACAGAGACACCAAGCTATTTTAATCCCCCTCCTCTGTTGGATGTCATTTTGAATGGCAGGCATGGAAGGAACGCTTCACTTTGGTAAACTATGGAAAAAGGACAGCTGTAATGTGGTCCTGAACTGCAGACTACTGACAGGGGACAATGTCATGCTTTTACAATGAATTCAGTTGTACCAAAAGCTTTCTTTGGAGTTATATTGCGCTCATTTGTAAATTGTATTGATTGGTACACAAGCATGTCGATATGAATCTTAACATATAGTCAACGTCTAAAAGAGAGAGGGGACAGAGAGACTCCGAAAGAGAACAGTCCCAAACCTTTTTTATGAGGACTCTTCATTCAAGGTTCATATTAAATTCACAGGTCATTCGCTTAATTCATAGATTGTGTTGATAATAGCAGCTGTGGGCTCTGATGCCGTTTTATCCTCTGCACGACAGGCAAGCACATATTATGTAACCACCTCCCCAGAGTCCACAACTCCAGAGGGGATAGAAAGGCTACTGAGTGGTTGTTAGAGTCACAGTAGAAAGAGACAACGCCTACATCGACTCAGGAAGACATTCCAAATATATTCATTCATCATCAGTACACCTGGAAATAAGAGTGTTCCTATCTTCCATGGAAACACATTGAGTCAACACAATTCAGATGAGTTTCCAACTGTGGGCAGGAGTCTGACAGCATGAGGGGAAGTCAGAAGATCGATCAGACAGCCAGGGAGGCAGTGAGTCCATTTGATTTGGTTCTACTTCTGGAGTGGGTACAGCCCTGGGGCTTTTTCCACATTATCTAATAAAACATCACCAGAGATCACGCTCTGAATGATGAAGGTAATCGTGTTACATTACCTTTTGTTTGACTTTTTTACTTTTACAGATCCTCTAAGAAAATCCTCCGTTAGACCACCCTCACATGGATCACATGGATCCTCACATTGCCCTCACATGGATCAAGAACCTCACATTGCCCTCACATGGATCAAGAACCTCACATTGCCCTCACATGGATCAAGAACCTCACATTGCCCTCACATGGATCAAGAACCTCACATTGCCCTCACATGGATCAAGAACCTCACATTGCCCTCACATGGATCAAGAACCTCACATTGCCCTCGCATGGATCAAGAACCTCACATTGCCCTCACATGGATCAAGAACCTCACATTGCCCTCACATGGATCAAGAACCTCACATTGCCCTCACATGGATCAAGAACCTCACATTGCCCTCGCATGGATCAAGAACCTCACATTGTCCTCACATGGATCAAGAACCTCACATTGCCCTCACATGGATCAAGAACCTCACATTGTCCTCACATGGATCAAGAACCTCACATTGCCCTCACATGGATCAAGAACCTCACATTGTCCTCACATGGATCAAGAACCTCACATTGTCCTCACATGGATCAAGAACCTCACATTGCCCTCACATGGATCAAGAACCTCACATTGCCCTCACATGGATCAAGAACCTCACATTGCCCTCACATGGATCAAGAACCTCACATTGCCCTCACATGGATCAAGAACCTCACATTGCCCTCACATGGATCAAGAACCTCACATTGCCCTCACATGGATCAAGAACCTCACATTGCCCTCACATGGATCAAGAACCTCACATTGCCCTCACATGGATCAAGAACCTCACATTGCCCTCACATGGATCAAGAACCTCACATTGCCCTCACATGGATCAAGAACCTCACATTGCCCTCACATGGATCAAGAACCTCACATTGCCCTCACATGGATCAAGAACCTCACATTGTCCTCACATGGATCAAGAACCTCACATTGCCCTCACATGGATCAAGAACCTCACATTGCCCTCACATGGATCAAGAACCTCACATTGCCCTCACATGGATCAAGAACCTCACATTGCCCTCACATGGATCAAGAACCTCACATTGCCCTCACATGGATCAAGAACCTCACATTGCCCTCGCATGGATCAAGAACCTCACATTGCCCTCACATGGATCAAGAACCTCACATTGCCCTCACATGGATCAAGAACCTCACATTGCCCTCACATGGATCAAGAACCTCACATTGCCCTCGCATGGATCAAGAACCTCACATTGTCCTCACATGGATCAAGAACCTCACATTGCCCTCACATGGATCAAGAACCTCACATTGTCCTCACATGGATCAAGAACCTCACATTGCCCTCACATGGATCAAGAACCTCACATTGTCCTCACATGGATCAAGAACCTCACATTGTCCTCACATGGATCAAGAACCTCACATTGCCCTCGCATGGATCAAGAACCTCACATTGCCCTCACATGGATCAAGAACCTCACATTGCCCTCACATGGATCAAGAACCTCACATTGCCCTCACATGGATCAAGAACCTCACATTGCCCTCACATTGATCAAGAACCTCACATTGCCCTCACATGGATCAAGAACCTCACATTGCCCTCACATGGATCAAGAACCTCACATTGCCCTCACATGGATCAAGAACCTCACATTGCCCTCACATGGATCAAGAACCTCACATTGCCCTCACATGGATCAAGAACCTCACATTGCCCTCACATGGATCAAGAACCTCACATTGCCCTCGCATGGATCAAGAACCTCACATTGCCCTCACATGGATCAAGAACCTCACATTGCCCTCACATGGATCAAGAACCTCACATTGCCCTCACATGGATCAAGAACCTCACATTGCCCTCGCATGGATCAAGAACCTCACATTGTCCTCACATGGATCAAGAACCTCACATTGCCCTCACATGGATCAAGAACCTCACATTGTCCTCACATGGATCAAGAACCTCACATTGCCCTCACATGGATCAAGAACCTCACATTGTCCTCACATGGATCAAGAACCTCACATTGTCCTCACATGGATCAAGAACCTCACATTGCCCTCACATTGATCAAGAACCTCACATTGCCCTCACATGGATCAAGAACCTCACATTGCCCTCACATTGATCAAGAACCTCACATTGCCCTCACATGGATCAAGAACCTCACATTGCCCTCACATGGATCAAGAACCTCACATTACTAGACTTCCTGCCATGTGTTACTAGACTTATACTAGTTTCCCAAAATATCCAGCATCAGGATTGTCACAACCATGAGGGGAGGTCCCAGGTCCTAGGTCCTGTGTGCTGGGTCACCCCATCAACTCATTGATATTGACATGTGATCGTGCCACAGCAGGGTATGTGAGTAAGGCCCTGGGTCAATTCTAGTGCTTACATCTCTCTGAGCACTTTGTTAGTTGTGAGTGAGTGTGAACCGTCATGTTAGAGGGATTCAGTTTCCACCCTCTGCGTTCAGGAGTAGGAACACTAACACTCTGTTTGCCTAGAAGACAAACAACCCACAGCCTCTTCATGACCTTTGATGTCACCGTAAAACATTGACTATGTGGTATTTCAGTTTGTCCCTCAGGCATAGTTTGGAACAAGGCCCCTGGCTCTGTGCTGTGCATGCTGACAGAGGCTGTAGCCCTCCGTATGAATCAGGTGGAAGTCTAAGCAGGAGAATGAGGCCGGATTGCACACACAGCAGGATTGGGGTCAATTCGAATGGAAGGCAGGCAATTCAGGAAGTAAACTGAAATTTAAATTCAATGATTGAAAAAATCTCAATAAACTGAAAAAGACAACCCTGACACATAGCCTTCTGCTCTGCTTCTCTTTCACTGTGAAAGAGAAAAGCTGACATAGAGAACTCTCCTAAGAAGTAGTTGTCTGCTTACTCCTGGGTCATACCACTACTGTGTCTCCCTCTGACTTGATCCCTACAGAACAGGGAGTGTCCTGGGTCATACCACTACTGTGTCTCCCTCTGACTTGATCCCTACAGAACAGGGGGTGTCCTGGGTCATACCACTACTGTGTCTCCCTCTAACTTGATCCCTACAGAACAGGAAGTGTCCTGGGTCATACCACTACTGTGTCTCCCTCTGACTTGATCCCTACAGAACAGGGAGTGTCCTGGGTCATACCCCTACTGTACCTCCCTCTGACTTGATCCCTACAGAACAGGGAGTGTTTTCAGCCCGGTCACTGGTCCGAAAAGGAAAGATGGCCTGTCTGTGGCAGAAGTTACAAAAATATGACTATAATATGAAAATATATTAGAAGAAACGGTTCTATAAATATAGGTTCTAGATCTAGAAACCACCTTATTTAGCAGTGTAGGCTACCCTGCCTCTAGCCACACACACATGTTGTAAATTAATTTGTGACATCATTGCCAAGTTTAGCTTACCACTTCCCATCGTTGACAGACGATTTGAGGATATGTGCTGGATATGTGCTGTGTGTGTGTGTGTGTGTGCGTGTGCGTGTGCGTGTGTGTGTGTTTGTGTGTGTGTGTGTGTGTGTGTTTGTGTGTGTGTGTGTGTGTGTGTGACTGGCAGACTTCCTGTGTCAATGACTAACCTCTTCACCTCTCTACACAGCATGATGGGGTGGTATCAATACGGCTGCCAATTGCCCACAGACTTTATAGAGGAGCTGAACTGACTTGATTTAGCCTCCGTTTCAAACCTCCACATTAGGAAATGTGCCTGAGAACAAGATTTGGGTCCCGCATGCTCTTGTGTGTGTGTTCGACACGTGGGAAGAGTTCTGCACCCAAAGGCATTATGATCGGGTCATGTGGGGCTGCGGTCTGAATTGATGATGACTTCAGTGCTGCCAGCTGTGGGCATGATGGAAATGAAAATAAACCCAACTCAAGGACAACTGTGACGTACACTAGATTCCTTACATCTCAACTGTGACGTACACTAGATTCCTTACATCTCAACTGTGACGTACACTAGATTCCTTACATCTCACTAATCTCAATTTTTGGACAATACTGACTTTATAACCAAAATAATCCCATTTACATTTTGTACTCAATTTTGACAGAGTAAAAGTTTCTGGCACATACCGATGCCACATGGGTCGTTTTCTAACAGAGAAGTTGTTTTTCCCTTCAGTCGCTCTGTTAATGATCCCTGCCCATAGATCATACACATAGTAAATGTGGCAGAAAGACGGGAAGAATCCCAACTTGACATGCACACATTTAAGTTGCTGATCTCATCGCTTAATGCAAAAAACTAAACGTGCACCCAGGGGGCGGCCCCAGGACCGAGTTAGGGAAACCCTGGCCGAATGCATGCATCAATGTCACTAGACAACTTGAGCTTACATGTGTGCAAATCTAAGGTTAAGATTCGAACCTTCGGGGACACATACTACAGAGTATGTACTATGAAAAAAACGGAAAACGTTTGACCTCTGTCATTGCCAATGTAACGGATGTGAAACGGTTAGCTTAGTTAGCGGTGGTGCGCGCTAAATAGCGTTTCAATCGGTGACGTCACTTGCTCTGAGACCTTGAAGTAGTAGTTCCCCTTGCTCTGCAAGTGCCGCGGCTTTTGTGGAGCGATGGGTAACGATGCTTCGTGGGTGTCAGTTGTTGATGTGTGCAGAGGGTCCCAGGTTCGCGCCCGGGTATGGGCGAGGGGATGGTCTAAAGTTATACTGTTACACCAACAAAGGGTATATAACAAAGTATTGAGATAAACTTTTGTTATTGACCAAATACTTATTTTCCACCATAATTTGCAAATAAATTCATTAAAAAAAATCTTCTCATTTTGTCTGTCATAGTTGAAGTGTACCTATGATGAAAATTACAGGCCTCTCTCATCTTTTTGAGTGGGAGAACTTGCACAATTGGTGGCTGACTAAATACTTTTTTGCCCCACTGTATCTAAACTGAGCAACTGCGTTTATTTTCAGCAAAATCAGCAAACGTGTAAATATTCGTATGAACATAAGATTCAACAACTGAGACATAAACTGAACAAGTTCCACACACATGTGACTAACAGAAATGGAATAATGTGTCCCTGAACAAAGAGGGGGTCAAAATCAAAAGTAACAGCCAGTGTCTGGTGTGGCCACCAGCTGCATTAAGTACTGCAGTGCATCTCCTCTTCATGGACTGCATGGACTGCATATTTGCCAGTTCTTTCAGTGAGATGTTACCCCTCTCTTCCTCCAAGGCACCTTCCTGGACATTTCTGGGGGGTTTGGCCCTAGCCCTCACCCTCCGATCACACAGGTCCCAGACGTGCTCAATGGGATTGAGATCCGGGCTCTTCGCTGGCCATGGCAGAACACTGACATTCCTGTCTTGCAGGAAATCATGCACAGAACAAGCAGTATGGCTGGTGGCGTTGTCATGCTGGAGGGTCATGTCAGGATGAGCCTGCAGGAAGGGTTCCACATGAAGGAGGAGGATGTCTTCCCTGTAACGCACAGCGTTGCAATGACAACAAGCTCAGTCCGATGATGCTGTGACACACCGCCCCAGACCATGATGGATCCTCCAACTCCAAATCAACCCCGCTCCAGAGTACAGTCCTCGGTGTAACACTCATTCCTTCTACGATAAACGTGAATCTGACCATCACCCTTGGTGAGACAAATGCCTAAGGCATGTTCACGCAGATGAGCAGGGACCCTGGGCATCTTTCTTTTGGTGTTTTTCAGAGTCAGTAGAAAGGCCTCTTTAGTGTCCTAAGTTTTCATAACTGTGACCTTAATTGCCTACCATCTGTAAGCTGTTAGTGTCGTAATGACCGTTCCACAGGTGCATGTTCATTAAGCAAATCAGGTGTCGCCTTTTCCTGATTGAAATTGAGTCTTTACTCCATTTTAGCTTACAAATTGCAAGTCAGATCAATGTAGTTACATTTCACTTGACAAAGACCATGACACAACTGATTGATCAAGTCATGAAAGATGAACAGTGTCTATATAAACTCAGCAATGGTTTATTGAACAAGCATGGGAAACAGTGTTTAAACCCTTTACAATGAAGATCTGTGAAGTTATTTGTATTTTTACAAATTATCTTTGAAAGACAGGGTCCTGAAAAAGGGATGTTTCTTTTTTTTGCTGAGTTTATATAGACACTGTTCATCTTTCATGTCTTGATCAATCAGTTGTGTCATGGTCTTTGTCAAGTGAAATGTAACTACATTGATCTGACTTGCAATTTGTAAGCTAAAATGGAGTAAAGACTCAATTTCAATCAGGAAAAGGCGACACCTGATTTTCCATAGAACAAGGTTCTTTAACTGGCGGCCTATGGGCCAGATTTGGCCCCTCTGGAACCGATATGACGTGGCTCGCCAGGGTCGTCTTGAAAAGAAAATGCTGTGACCCAAAATGCCATAGAAGCATCTCAATAAATCATGTTTCTTTCCTGCTCCACTTTTACTTCTATGTGAAAGTTGTGAATACATCTGGCTCATTTCGTTTTGACATATTTATACACCGTGTTGAAATCACAGACACATTTATTACGCAGGAAGAGACAGATATCTGGACAATTTCTTGTCCTGACATATTTAGATTTGTAACGACGTTCGTCTGTAGGAAGAGAAGCGGACCAAAAAGCAGCGTGGTGGTTATTCATGTTCTTTAATGGAAAACTGAACGATACATGAAATAACTCAAATCTACAAAACAACAAACGGAACGTGAAAACCTATACAGCCTATCCTGTGACAACAAACACAGTGACAGGAACAATCACCCACAAACACACAGTGAAACCCAGGCTACCTAAGTATGATTCTCAATCAGAGACAACTAATGACACCTGCCTCTGATTGAGAACCATACTAGGCCGAAAACATAGAAATGCCCCAAAACATAGAAAAACAAACATAGACTGCCCACCCAACTCACGCCCTGACCATACTAAATAAATACAAAACAACAGAAATAGAGGTCAGAACGTGACAAGATTGAATTAAATGTGTCATTCAAGGGGGGGATCCTGAACTCTTTACCAGGAATTTTAAGGTCAGAGAATTCCCTGTTCTAGACCATGCTCACCAGACACCAGCTCTAACGAAGATCAGTCAATGTGTGTGTGTGGAGTTGAGATATTGGGTCGCCAAGCTCGGGTTGCCCCTTTCAAAACATACAGTTTGCTCCATGAAATGTACAAGTATTTATTTGTGCCATAGTTTCTGAGCACAGGACTGCATTGGTCCATAACCAAAGGATGACATCAAGGTTAGAAAAAGACTGTAATGTAACAACGTGGAAAAAGGGAAGGGGTCTGAATAGTTTCCAAATGCACTGTACATATCCCAATATAATATACAGGTACTAATTCAGGTGTCTGATACACTGATTCTGCTGATACAGACACTGTACATATAATATAATATACAGGTACTAATGCAGGTGTCTGATACACTGATTCTACTGATACAGACACTAATAAAGATGTCTGATACACTAATACTGCTGATACAGACACTTATAAAGGTGTCTGATAAACTAATACTGCTAATACAGACACTAATAAAGGTGTCTGATAAACGAATACTGCTGATACAGACACTAATAAAGGTGTCTGATAAACTAATACTGCTGATACAGACACTAATAAAGGTGTCTGATAAACTAATACTGCTGATACAGACACTAATAAAGGTGGCTGATAAACTAATACTGCTGATACAGACACTAATAAAGGTGTCTGATAAACTAATACTGCTCATACAGATACTAATAAAGGTGTCTGATAAACTAATACTGCTAATACAGACACTAATAAAGGTGTCTGATAAACTAATACAGATACTAATAAAGGTGTCTGATAAACTAATACTGCTCATACAGATACTAATAAAGGTGTCTGATAAACTAATACTGCTGATACAGACACTAATAAAGGTGTCTGATAAACTAATACTGCTGATACAGACACTAATAAAGGTGTCTGATAAACTAATACAGATACTAATAAAGGTGTCTGATAAACTAATACTGCTCATACAGATACTAATAAAGGTGTCTGATAAACTAATACTGCTCATACAGATACTAATAAAGGAGTCTCATCCATATTGTTTTACCTTTATTTAACTAGGCAAGTCAGTTAACAACAAATTCTTATTTTGAATGACGGCCCAGGAATAGTGGGTTAGCTGCCTTGTTCAGGGGCAGAACAACAGATTTTCACCTTGTCAGCTCGGGGATTTTGATCTTACAACCTTCTGGTTACTAGTCCAACGCTCTAATGGTTGGCTACCTGCTGCCCCAAATAAAGGTGTCTGATACACTAATACTGCTGATACAGACACTTATAAAGGTGTCTGATAAACTAATACTGCTGATACATATACTAATAAAGGTGTCTGATACACTAATACTGCTGATACAGACACTAATAAAGGTGTCTGATAAACTAATACTGCTGATACAGACACTAATAAAGGTGTCTGATACAGTAATACTGCTGATACAGACACTAATAAAGGTGTCTGATACACTAATACTGCTGATACAGACACTAATAAAGGTGTCTGATACACTAATACTGCTGATACAGACACTAATAAAGGTGTCTGATACACTAATAAATAGGTGTGTATGAAGGACATGAAACGTTGATGGTTGAACATCTTCAGTACTAACCCAGCGGGCAGATGGTTGAACATCTTCAGTACTAACCCAGCGGGCAGATGGTTGAACATCTTCAGTACTAACCCAGCGGGCAGATGGTTGAACATCTTCAGTACTAACCCAGCGGGCAGATGGTTGAACATCTTCAGGACTAACCCAGCGGGCAGATGGTTGAACATCTTCAGTACTAACCCAGCGGGCAGATGGTTGAACATCTTCAGTACTAACCCAGCGGGCAGATGGTTGAACATCTTCAGTACTAACCCAGCGGGCAGATGGTTGAACATCTTCAATACTAACCCAGCGGGCAGATGGTTGAACATCTTCAGTACTAACCCAGCGGGCAGATGGTTGAACATCTTCAGTACTAACCCAGCGGGCAGATGGTTGAACATCTTCAGTACTAACCCAGCGGGCAGATGGTTGAACATCTTCAGTACTAACCCAGCGGCAGATGGTTGAACATCTTCAGTACTAACCCAGCGGGCAGATGGTTGAACATCTTCAGTACTAACCCAGCGGGCAGATGGTTGAACATCTTCAGTACTAACCCAGCGGGCAGATGGTTGAACATCTTCAATACTAACCCAGCGGGCAGATGGTTGAACATCTTCAGTACTAACCCAGCGGGCAGATGGTTGAACATCTTCAATACTAACCCAGCGGGCAGATGCTGGGTTGTGAGGTCATTTCAACCTGTTTTTCACAGTTTTGCCCCCTGCAAAGTGCGAAGTATTCAGCTTTTTACATAATAAACCATTGCTTATGAGCCAGGTTTATTGGTGTCATGACCTCTGGGCCTGTCTGATTCAGATTTGCTGGGCCGGAGTAAAGCTGTGCCACAGGGGCAACGCTCCATGGATTACAGACGAATCATCCTTTCTGCAGCAGGTGTATTGAAGACGGCCCGAGGGACTGACTGACACGGAACTGGTCAAAGCAAGAATCAGTCCAACAGTGCTGTTGTACCTTGTTTCTGTCTTTGTGTGTGGCCTCGTGCTGCTGTTGATTTAGGCCTAGATTCAATCCGGACTGCAGACGATCCGCGCTATAGCGTGATTGAAATTTAAAGGCAATGTTCCCTCATTCGCAGAGACTGCATTTAAGGTAACACTGGATATGTCGGCTCAATCAGAAATTACCTTTAATCTTCAATCATGCTATGATGTGGATCTTGTTTGGTCCGCATTGAATCCATCCCTTAAACTTTCAGACTTGAGCTTTTTCTATTCTGATAGCAGCAGAGCTTTGGATCTCTGTGAAGACAGACAATGACGACAGATGTCAATGATTTTTAGCTACTCCAAATAAAGGAGAGCTGTGCCTGTTTCCCTCCCATGTGAATGTTGTATTTTGTCTGCACCTTGACTCTGTTCTCATATTGACTGATACTGACCCAGATGAGGCATCAGGGAGAAGTGCAAAAGGAAAGTGATTCAACAGCATCAGTGATAAGGATCCCTCTTCAGAGATCTTACCCATGTCACCCAACCACCAAATTAGAATGTCTGATCTTGCGTTCCAGTTAAAATCTTAAATCAGACCAAATACACTTGGTCAGAGGATATAAATAACAACATGTGACAGATATGAAATCTGGGCTAAAATTTCACTTACTGACAGTGCCTTCAGGAAGTATTCACACCATTCGACTTTTTCAACATTTTGTTGTGTTACAGGCTGAATTTAAAATGGATTAAATGTATGCTTATGTCGTCTCTGGCCTACATACAATACCCCATAATGTCAAAGTGGACCTATGTTTTTATAAATAAAAAAGCAGACATTTAATATCCCTTTGAGCATGGTGAAATTATTAATTACACTTTGGATAGTGTATCAATACAAAGTGACAGGCATCCTTCCTAACTCAGTTGCTGGAAAGGAAGGAAACCGCTCAGGGATTTCAACAATATGGCCAATGGTGACTTTAAAACAGTTACATGGCTGTGATTGGAGAAGACTGCGGATGGATCAACAACATTGTAATTACTTTGCAATACTAACCTAATTGACAGAGTGAAAAGAAGGAAACCTGAACAGAATCAAAAATATTGCATACATCTGTTTGCATCAAATCACTTGCTGCAAAGCTTCTTATTAAAAACGTTTTGTCCTGAATACAAAGTGTTACGTTTGGGGCAAATCCAATACAGCACATTACTGAGTATCACTCTCCATATTTTTAAGCATAGTGGTGGCTGCATCATGTTATGTGTATGTTTGTAAACTTTAAGGACTGTGGAGTTTTTCAGGATAAAAATAAACGGAATGGAGATCAGCACAGGCAAAATCCTAAAGGAAAACCTGGTTCAGTTTGCTTTCCACCAGACACTGGGAGATGAATTCACCTTTCAGCAGGGCAATAACCTAAAGAATAAGTCAAGGGGTATGAATACTTCCTGAAGGCGCTGTGCTTTCTCAGCAAATTCCCAGGAGGGAATATATGCCACTTAGCAGACGCTCTTATTGGACGCGACACACCGTACAGGGAGTTCATGCATGTTTGGTATGTGATCCTTGTGGGAATTGAACCTTCAACCTTTCAGAATGATACATGGAATCTTAGTCTTGGAATGATGAACAAATGGTGATCCCAACAGATATTTTTACAGAAGGCCAACCTACCTCCGTATCACCAGACCTGCAGGCAGCAATTTCCTCTCTCGTCTTTCCTCTCTCGTCTTTCCTCTCTCGTCTTTCCTCTCTCGACTTTCCTCGTCTTTCCTCTCTCGTCTTTCCTCTCTCGTCTTTCCTCTCTCGTCTTTCCTCTCTCGACTGTCCTCTCTCGACTGTCCTCTCTCGTCTTTCCTCTCTCGTCTTTCCTCTCTCGACTTTCCTCGTCTTTCCTCTCTCGACTGTCCTCTCTCGACTGTCCTCTCTCGTCTTTCCTCTCTCGTCTTTCCTCTCTCGTCTCTCCTCTCTCATCTTTCCTCTCTCGTCTTTCCTCTCTCGTCTTTCCTCTCTCGTCTTTCCTCTCTCGTCTTTCCTCTCTCGTCTTTCCTCTCTCGTCTGTCCTCTCTCGTCTTTCCTCTCTCGTCTTTCCTCTCTCGACTGTCCTCTCTTGACTGTCCTCTCTCGTCTTTCCTCTCTCGACAGATGAAAGACAACACTTCTGTAAGGGAGCCACTTGATGGCCCTGCTGATGACCAGGTCACAACTCCTACAAGATACTCTGTGTAATGGACATATTGCTCTATTTCCCACAGCTATGTTTAGACTGTTGTGGTCCATGTTTGCTGTGTTCTAGTGTACTATAAAATAGACAGCTCTCCTATTCTGACCACTTTGCCCAATCCCATTCAAGGTTAGAACTACCTTTCTAGGGGTTGTGATGCTTCTAGCCTTGATTTGCATTTTTTATAACTTATCTACAATACTTCACTTTTTAATGTCTATAGTATGACTTACTAGGTGTTGTTAAATTAATTCTGTAACCACTCCCTCCTCCAATCAGGGTTGATTGGAAAACGCTGTTTAAAAGAGGACTCCCTGATGAAGGCCATGCAGCCGAAACACGTCAGAGTGTTTAAACTTAGTTTCCAGTGAACATGCCGTACAAATAAAGGCATTTTAATTTATCATATGAAGAGTGCCTTGGTCCTCCTTTTGTTTTACAATGTGTAGTGTCTTCTTCATGGTGTGTGTGTGTGTGTGTGTGTGTGTGTGTGTGTGTGTGTGTGTGTGTGTGTGTGTGTGTGTGTGTGTGTGTGTGTGTGTGTGTGTGTGAGCACCTTCCATGTGCTGCTGATAGTTGTGGACTGACATTTTGACTGATTGGGAACCGCTCAACGTCGCCGTGTGCTGATGGGGTCCTCAGCTGTCATCTTCGAGTCTGATCAAGTTGCCGCTCACCTTTCAGTTGCATTCGCCCTGCAGTAAGTAGCGTTGCAAAGAGATACAAGCTAACTCAGATTCATCAACTGTTTTCTGGTCGCTATACAGTAGAACACAGAGGTCAGGTCCCAGAGGTCGGAGCTGGCTGTGATGACTTCATTATAATCGGATTACACAACCAGTCAATAACAACAAGTTGCCAACCAGAAC
Source organism: Oncorhynchus mykiss (assembly GCF_013265735.2). NCBI lineage: Eukaryota > Metazoa > Chordata > Actinopteri > Salmoniformes > Salmonidae > Oncorhynchus > Oncorhynchus mykiss. Next base: position 63,561,665 of record NC_048577.1, read on the forward strand.
TGGTTGGAATCTGGTTCTAATTACATAATTTCAGCCAGTTTTGTCCGCTGGGGTTCAGGTACCTAGGGGAACACAGCAGCAACAAATATCTGTGGTTAGGCCTTGTAAAAACAACATTCTGGGACTTGACCCACTGGGCTCCTCCATGCCAGGGTGAGAGATGAAGAGGGGTGGATAGAGGCTAGTGTGGATAGAGGGTAGTGTGGATAGAGGCTAGTGTGGATAGAAGCTAGTGTGGATAGAGGCTAGTGTGGATAGAGGCTAGTGTGGATAGAGGCTAGTGTGGATAGAGGCTAGTGTGGATAGAGGCTAGTGTGGATAGAGGCTAGTGTGGATAGAAGCTAGTGTGGATAGAGGCTAGTGTGGATAGAGGCTAGTGTGGATAAAGGCTAGTGTGGATAGAGGCTAGTGTGGTTTCAGTGGAGGATTAAAAGAAGACGCTAAAAGAGGGCTCTAATGGAAGGCAGACATCTTGGCATGTGTCAATATCACTGAGTTGATGGGATGACCCAGCACACAGCATAGGAGCTGAGTGTGTGTGTGTTTGTTTGCTTGTGCCAGAGCTACAGAGAGGGGGGATGAAGCTATTTACAGAGGCTTTCACTTACACTGGAACATTTTGATATTGGATATAGGAAAGAGGTCTGACAAGTCTGAAACACAACCCCACACACACACACACACACACACACACACACACACACACACACACACACACACACGCACACACACACACACACACACACACCTGTTAACACTTACATTGGCCCAGTCTTTGCCTGCTGAGGGTATCATGACTCTGGGGAGTAAAAAGAGAATCCAATGACAGCTACAGTGTGTTGGACACATCAGGCTGTTTCCATTCACTGGGCCTGCTGAAATACCAGTTAGAGCAGCACCAGCAGCAAATAGCATTAAGTGTATAGTGAGGACACATAGTCATATGTGTTTTAACATGAAACACACCTCAGAGGCATTCTACAGACCTGAAACACTCCTCAAAGAGGCATTCGACAGACCTGAAACACTCCTCAACGAGGCCTTCAACAAACCTGAAACACTCCTCAAAGAGGCCTTCTACAAACCCGAAACACTCCTCAAAGAGGCATTCTACAGACCTGAAACACTCCTCAAAGAGGCATTCTACAGACCTGAAACACTCCTCAAAGAGGCATTCTACAGACCTGAAACACTCCTCAAAGAGGCATTCTACAGACCTGAAACACTCCTCAAAGAGGCATTCTACAGACCTGAAACACTCCTCAAAGAGGCATTCTACAGACCTGAAACACTCCTCAAAGAGACATTCTACAGACCTGAAACACTCCTCAAAGAGGCATTCTACAGACCTGAAACATTCCTCAAAGAGGCATTCTACAGACCTGAAACACTCCTCAAAGAGGCATTCTACAGACCTGAAACACTCCTCAGAGGGGCATTCTACAGACCTGAAACACTCCTCAAAGAGGCATTCTACAGACCTGAAACACTCCTCAAAGAGGCATTCTACAGACCTGAAACACTACTCAAAGAGGCATTCTACAGACCTGAAACACTACTCAAAGAGGCATTCTACAGACCTGAAACACTCCTCAAAGAGGCATTCTACAGACCTGAAACACTCCTCAAAGAGGCATTCTATAGACCTGAAACACTACTCAAAGAGGCATTCTACAGACCTGAAACACTACTCAAAGAGGCATTCTACAGACCTGAAACACTCCTGAAAGAGGCATTCTACAGACCTGAAACACTCCTCAAAGAGGCATTCTACAGACCTGAAACACTCCTCAAAGAGGCATTCTACAGACCTGAAACACTCCTCAAAGAGGCATTCTACAGACCTGAAACACTACTCAAAGAGGCATTCTACAGACCTGAAACACTACTCAAAGAGGCATTCTACAGACCTGAAACACTCCTCAAAGAGGCATTCTACAGACCTGAAACACTCCTCGAAGGGGCATTCTACAGACCTGAAACACTCCTCAAAGAGGCATTCTACAGACCTGAAACACTCCTCAAAGAGGCATTCTACAGACCTGAAACACTCCTCAAAGAGGCATTCTACAGACCTGAAACACTCCTCAAAGAGGCATTCTACAGACCTGAAACACTCCTCGAAGGGGCATTCTACAGACCTGAAACACTCCTGAAAGACGCATTCTACAGACTTGAACACTCCTCAGAAGGGCATTCTGTAGACTTGAACACTCCTCAGAAGGGCATTCTGTAGACTTGAACACTCCTCAGAAGGGGCATTCTGTAGACTTGAACACTCCTCAGAGGGGCATTCTGTAGACTTGAACACTCCTCAGAAGGGCATTCTGTAGACTTGAACACTCCTCAGAAGGGCATTCTACAGACCTGAAACACTCCTCAGAAGGGGCATTCTGTAGACTTGAACACTCCTCAGAGGGGCATTCTGTAGACTTGAACACTCCTCAGAGGGGCATTCTGTAGACTTGAACACTCCTCAGAAGGGCATTCTGTAGACTTGAACACTCCTCAGAAGGGCATTCTGTAGACTTGAACACTCCTCAGAAGGGGCATTCTGTAGACTTGAACACTCCTCAGAAGGGCATTCTGTAGACTTGAACACTCCTCAGAAGGGCATTCTGTAGACTTGAACACTCCTCAGAAGGGCATTCTGTAGACTTGAACACTCCTCAGAAGGGCATTCTGTAGACTTGAACACTCCTCAGAGGGGCATTCTGTAGACTTGAACACTCCTCAGAAGGGCATTCTGTAGACTTGAACACTCCTCAGAAGGGCATTCTTTAGACTTGAACACTCCTCAGAAGGGCATTCTGTAGACTTGAACACTCCTCAGAAGGGGGGGGGGGGGGGGGCGCAGAGGGGTGTAGATAAGGCAGGTTGCCGTTTATTGGGGTGAATCTTGTCCTGGAGGCAGAGCTGAGTGGTTTCCACTAGATGGGCCAGCTATATCATAAAACATGCATGAAAACCAAAATGTTAGGCTTAAGTTTAGCAGTGTGGTTAAGGTTAGGGTTATGTTTAAAATCAGATGTTATGACTGTGGTTAGGACAGCTAGTGACCACTCTGCAGAGCTGCCTCCAGGAAAAGATTCATCCCAATAAATGCCAACCTGCCTAGAGTAATGTGGAGGTGTTGATGTGATGGGTGTGTGTGGAGGTTCAGGTGAACATGTCAACAAGGAGGAGAGAAGGAAGGGTGTGAGTAAGAGTTTTTTACATGTTGTTTATGTCTACTGTCTGCTGTGTCTGTATGTGGGGATCCCATTGTCCTTGTTGATGTTTGAAAGTTACTCATATGCCATTTCATGACTATTTTTAGGGTGCTATTGGTGTTGGCGACCAATCAGGAAGTAAGTGGAGCTGGTTTAAGTAACTGGGGTTCGCCAAATCATTGTTTGTCACTTGAGATGCCGCTGTTGCTCCCTTTCTGCCTGCTATAATGGTCACTGCTGGTCAGTCTCTCCAGAGGCGACCACTGACCACATTCCTCAGTAGCTGAGTGGTTGATAGCCTTGTAAGGACTATTTTTATTGGATGCTCAGATCAAGGACTTCTCTATCATTGGACAAGAAATGAACAGCTTCTGCTATTGGATTGTTAATTCATTAAAATGGGAAGCAACGCAACACTGCATAGTAGCTGCAAATAAACAGCAATAATACTTTACTTGAAGCCAAACATAACAAATGTTACTCCCCTGAACTTGACCATGATAGGTCATCTGCTAAGCCCAAGGTTAAGAGACTCCCTGTAATGTGTGATCTTCTCATACCCATAGAATTCTTTAGGAGTGGGAAACTGCTATCACCATGGAAACATACCTTATTCTGAAAGTTATTCCTTTAAAGAGGCAATCTGCAGTTGCTAGATCAATTTAATGACATGTTCCAATTTATTTTTTAATAATATAACTTATTATTAACGAGCTTAGTTTAACTGTCGTACCCCATCAGAACCCCAAATATATAAGCTTGTTTACCTCCGATGTTTGTAAACAAAGTAAAGGTAAATAAACACTTCAAGGCGTTAAAACATATTTAAACACGTAGTGTTGATATCATGGATAGTCAGTCCTTGCATCAATTGCTCTGTCTATGAATTTGAGGGTGGTTACATTTATCCAGCCCCGTCCCTCAGCTTTTTACTGAAACAGTGGTGGGGAAAAAACTTTGTTATTGTTTCACCTGTGTATTTCCCCTTTAAAAATAGAGAATCCTTTTCACTAGAGGTAAGCCTCATGAGCAACAGACAGAGAGGGGGCATGAAGGGTGGCTGTGGGGATTGAACCCCCGGTCACAGAGTAACAGTCACAGGAGCACCAGATCACATGAGTACAGAGTTGATCCACCTCCCTCTGACTTTAGATTGAATTCAACCAGAACAAACAAGATTAAAGGATCCAATCAAGTGGTAACATTGATTGAGCCCAAACACTGGCAGAGAGGGAACGGGTTACTGGAACCCTGATCATAGTGTTGTGTCTGTCAGATGAACAGAAATCCCCTCGCCCAGGCAGATGGTTGATATTACCTCCTCCTTTTTTTATAGATACGATTATCCCTCCTCTCTCCCATCAATGTGAAATGTGATGGTGGCCTATCGCCTGGGCCACATCCTGGTGGGTGGGTGATTAGTACCACGTTCCCACGGTGACAGGCTGCTCAGTGCAAGGAAACAGTTGGCCCAGTGGGTGTAGTGAGGCTCCTCAGGGGCAGAGCGCTGGTTGCTGATGATATGATATTACTCCACAACCCTAGTAACCAGGTCATCATTGTAATATACACTGAGTGTACAAAACATTAAGAATGACATAGACTGACCAGGTGAATCCAGGTGAATCCAGTTGAAGATATGATCCCTTATTGATGTGACTTGTTAAATCCACTAAAATCAGTGTAGATGAAGGGGAGGAGACGGGTTAAAGGAGGATTTTTAAGTCTTGAGACAACTGAGACATGTATGTGTGCCATTCAGAGTGTGAATGGGCAAGACAAAACACGTAAGTGCCTTTAAACGGGGTTTGGTAGTATAATGGTCCACCACCCAAATGACATCCCGCCAACTTGACACAACTCTGGGAAGCATTGGAGTCGACATGGGCCTGATGAATTGAGGCTGTTCTGAAGTCAAAAGGGGGTGCAACTCAATATCAGAAAGGTGTTCTTAATGTTTTGTACACTCAGTGTATGTTTTCAAATCTTTTCAATAACTCATAAAGTTCAAATACATAAATAATAGGAAAAACCTAATCCAGCTAGTCCTAATCCAGCTAGTATGGAAGAATTCATCAGATCATGGGTGTCATAATGAACACTGTGTGATCCAACAGTGGTTTATGATTCTATTTTACAATCCTAATAATGCCATAAATCAGAGGAAAAGCAACAGTAATGTTATTGTTGTGGTAGTGCAACTGTTCTGAATGAAACCACCATGGGGTGTGTTTAATCATCAGTCAAACGGCTATGTGCAACCCTACTCCTAACCATAATGAATGTTACTGCGTGTGTGTGTGTGTGTGTGTGTGTGTGTGTGTGTGTGTGTGTGTGTGTGTGTATTATACTACTGCTTTTCATTCTCCAGCAGGTTACAGTACATAGGTTAGATCAATTGCGTCATCCCACAATTGTGTCCCTTGTTCGGCCTGAGATTATAGAGGTGGATTATGCTGGGTTGAAGCAGAAATACAGTGAGAGACAACAATGAATGATTACAGTGAGAGATGACTCCTGGGAGAGAGGGAAGAGGGAGCGAGTGAAGAGGGAGCGAGTGAAGAGGGAGAGAGCATATACAGTATATAACATCTAAAACGAGTATTTAACAAGCTACTGCACAGACTTACAGTATATAACATATTTAACAACTTTCTACTGTACAGATGTATAGTATATAACACAGTATAAAGGGGTAAACATGCAGTAGGCTGCTGTATGATACAGTATAATTAAACCAACATACACAGAGATCAGTTGTAATGGGGTGCCAGGTTAGGAGCATTGGGCCAGTAACTGAAAGGTTCATGGTTCAAATCCCCAAGCCAACTAGGTGAAAAAAACGTGTGTCAATGTGTCCTTGAGCAAGGCATTTAACTGTAAATGCTCCTGAAAGTCACTCTGGATAAGAGCGTCTGCCAAATGACTATAATGACAATGTCATAGAGACAAACAGGAAGGTTTTCCAATCTAAATGATAGGCACAGATTATCCATTATATTGACCCGATTCTCCATTGCTCAGTCTAACAATGAAAATAAATGTATTTAAAAATGGAAGGCAGTCAGGAGGAGGCAAGATCAGGTGGAACCATTCTAGCCAATGGGTGGGCAGATACCCTTGTGATAACTGCCACAAGTCCAATATGAAGTGTTTTTTCTCCAAGTTACCGGGATGTCACGTGTCCTACTTATATCAGTACACTCGTAACGGCCTAATCATTACCAAGCTTCTATTCGATCCATCAAGCCACATATAGCAACACATTTTTAAAACCGTTTTTTAAATGTTTTAAATGCCACCTACTGGAGAAGACAGATTTTGGCACCCAGTTATCCCTCTCGCTTCGCCTCTTCCTCTGGGACAGGTAACCGGAGAAGGCCTTCATGTCAGGAAGTCCTTGGAGAAAAGACAAGGGTTAGTGTTACAGCAGGCAGGTCTCAGGTAATCAATGCTCTGCTGATCTCTTGATGTTGACTACCATTCACTTACAACACACACAAGGCATGCAGTCTGAGGACCTGTCCATTTAAACAGGCTTTCCGCTACATTAGCATCTTGGAGTTGCCAAACTGGACTGGTCCAGATACGACCTAATTGGACAGAAAGGGACACATCTCCCCACACCAATGAGCAAAATCATATGTTTGAATTGGGATAAGAAATGGACTCGCATATGAACCATACAGCCAACATTCAGGCCAAAATTTGACATAAACAATACGCCAGTAAACCACAGTGTCTTTAAAAATCAAACATGATGCACATTGACGCCCATTAACACATTAACATGACGCACAATAACACATTAACATGATATCTTTTGGGCTGCTTTGTTGTCTGAACGCTGTACTCAGATTGTTGCATGGTTTGGTTTTTCCGTACCGTTTTTTAAAATCTGACACAGCGGTTGCATTAAGGAGAAGTATAGCTCTAATTCCTTGTATTTGCATCAACATGTATGATGAGTATTTCTGTAAATTGATGTGGCTCTCTGCAAAATCACCGGATGTTTTAGAATTACTGAACATAATGCGCCAATGTAAAATTAGATTTTTGATATACAGTGGGGCAAAAAAGTAGTTAGTCAGCCACCAATTGTGCAAGTTCTCCCACTTAAAAAGATGAGAGAGGCCTGTAATTTTCATCATAGGTACACTTCAACTATGACAGACAAAATGAGAAAACAAAATCCAGAAAATCACATTGTAGGATTTTTTATGAATTTATTTGCAAATTATGGTGGAAAATAAGTATTTGGTCAATAACAAAAGTTTATCTCAATACTTTGTTATATACCCTTTGTTGGCAAGGACAGAGGTCAAACGTTTTCTGTAAGTCTTCACAAGGTTTTCACACACTGTTGCTGTTATTTTGGCCCATTCCTCCATGCAGATCTCCTCTAGAGCAGTGATGTTTTGGGGCTGTTGCTGGGCAACACAGACTTTCAACTCCCTCCAAAGATTTTCTATGGGGTTGAGATCTGGAGACTGGCTAGGCCACTCCAGGACCTTGAAATGCTTCTTACGAAGCCACTCCTTCGTTGCCCGGGCGGTGTGTTTGGGATCATTGTCATGCTGAAAGACCCAGCCACGTTTCATCTTCAATGCCCCTACTGATGGAAGGAGGTTATCACTCAAAATCTCACGATACATTGCCCCATTCATTCTTTCCTTTACACGGATCAGTTGTCCTTGTCCCTTTGCAGAAAAACAGCCCCAAAGCATGATGTTTCCACCCCCATGCTTCACAGTAGGTATGGTGTTCTTTGGATGCAACTCAGCATTCTTTGTCCTCCAAACACGACGAATTGAGTTTTTACAAAAAAGTTATATTTTGGTTTCATCTGACCATATGACATTCTCCCAATCTTCTTCTGGATCATCCAAATGCTCTCTAGCAAACTTCAGATGGGCCTGGACATGTACTGGCTTAAGCAGGGGAATACGTCTGGCACTGCAGGATTTGAGTCCCTGGCGGCGTAGTGTGTTACTGAAGTCCTATGAGTGTCATCTGATGATGATCATCAAAGGTCAGTGATTAAATTTATCTCTATTTGTGCTTTTTGTGACTCCTCTCTTTGGCTGGAAAAATGGCTGTGTTTTTCTGTGACTTGGTGGTGACCTAACATAATCGTTTGTGGTGCTTTCGCTGTAAAGCCTTTTTGAAATCAGACACTGTGGCTGGATTAACGAGAACACAGATCAACCGGTCTTCAATTTGATAGATTATTTACGTTAAAAATTACCTAAAGTTGTATTACAAAAGTAGTTTGAAATGTTTTGGCAAAGTTTACAGGTAACTTTTGAGATATTTTGTAGTCATGTTGAGCAAGTTGGAACCGGTGTTTTTCTGGATCAAACGCACCAAATAAATTGACATTTTGGATATATATTGACGGAATTAATCGAACAAAATGACCATTTGTGATGTTTATGGGACATATTGGAGTGCCAACAAAAGAAGCTTGTCAAAGGTAAGGCATGAATTATATTTTTATTTCTGCGTTTTGTGTCGCGCCTGCAGGGTTGAAAAAGGGTTTCTCTCTTTGTTTACGGAGGTGCTATCCTCAGATAATAGCATTGTTTGCTTTCGCCGAAAAACCTTTTTGAAATCTGACATGTTGGCTGGATTCACAACAAGTGTAGCTTTAGTTTGCTATCCTGCATGTGTGATTTAATGACAGTTTGATTTTAATAGTAATTTATTTGAATGTGGTCCTCTGCATTTTCCTGGCTTTCGGCCAGGTGGGACGCTAGTATATATATCCCAGAGAGGTTAACATGACGCACATGAACACATGAACACATTAACATGACGCACATGAACACATGAACACATTAACACATGACACACATTAAAACATTAACATTAACACATCGACATTAACACATTAACATTAAAACATTAACATTAACACATTAACATTAACACATTAACACATCGACATTAACACATTAACATTAACACATTAACATTAACACATTAACATTAACACATTAACATTAACACATTAACATTAACACATTAACACATTAACACATTAACATTAACACATCGACATTAACACATTAACATTAAAACATTAACATTAACACATTAACATTAACACATTAACATTAACACATTAACACATTAACATTAACACATTAACATTAACACATTAACATTAACACATTAACACATTAACATTAACACATTAACACATTAACACATTAACATTAACACATCGACATTAACACATCGACATTAACACATTAACATTAACACATTAACACATTAACATGACACATTAACATTAACACATTAACATTAACACATCGACATTAACACATCGACATTAACACATTAACATTAACACATTAACACATTAACATGACACACATTAAAACATTAACATTAACACATTAACATTAACACATCGACATTAACACATTAACACATTAACATGACACACATTAAAACATTAACATTAACACATCGACATTAACACATTAACATTAACACATTAACATTAACACATTAACATTAACACATTAACACATTAACATGACACACATTAACACATTAACACATTAACACGTTAACATGACACACATTAAAACATTAACATTAACACATCGACATTAACACATCGACATTAACACATTAACATTAACACATTAACATTAACACATTAACATTAACACATTAACATTAACACATTAACATTAAAACATTAACATTAACACATCGACATTAACACATTAACACATTAACGTTAAAACATTAACATTAACACATCGACATTAACACATTAACATTAACACATTAACATTAACACATTAACACATTAACACATTAACATTAACACATTAACATTAACACATTAACATTAACACATTAACATTAACACATTAACATTAACACATTAACACATTAACATTAACACATTAACATTAACACATTAACATTAACACATTAACATTAACACATTAACATTAACACATCGACATTAACACATTAACATTAACACATTAACATTAAAACATTAACATTAACACATTAACATTAACACATCGACATTAACACATTAACATTAACACATTAACACATTAACACATTAACACATTAACACATTAACATTAACACACATTAACACATTAACATTAACACATTAACATTAACACATTAACATTAACACATTAACATTAACACATCGACATTAACACATTAACATTAAAACATTAACATTAACACATTAACACATTAACACATTAACACATTAACATTAACACACATTAAAACATTAACATTAACACCTGAACACATGAACACATTAACACATTAACATTAACACCTGAACACATGAACACATTAACATGACGCTCATTAACACATTAACATGATGCACATTAACACATTAACATGACGCACATTAACACATTAACATGACGCACAATAACACATTAACATGATGCACATTAACACATTAACATGACGCACATTAACACATTAACATGACGCACAATAACACATTAACATGACGCACATTAACACATTAACATGACGCACAATAACACATTAACATGATGCACAATAACACATTAACATGACGCACATTAACACATTAACATGACGCACATTAACACATTAACATGACGCACAATAGCACATTAATATTAACACATTAACATGACACACATTAACTTGACACACATTAACACATTAACACATTAACACATTAACTTGACACACATTAAAACATTAACATGACGAACATTAACACATTAACCCATTAACACAACGCACATTAACATTTCTTCAGGTCCCCTGGGGGACGGTTGAGCTAATGTAGTCTAATGCGATTAGCATACGGTTGTAAGTAACAAGAACATTGCCCAGGACAAAGACATATCTGATTTTGGCAGAAAGCTTAAATTCTTGTTAATCTAACTGCACTGTCCAATTTACAGTAGCTATTACAATGAAAGAATACCATGCTATTGTTTGAGGAGAATGCACAGTTTTGAACTTGAAAATGCACATTTAGGCAATCTTGATAAAACATTTTGAACAGTTACAATGGTTCATTGGATCAGTCTAAAACTTTGCATATACACTGCTGCCATCTAGTGGCCAAATTGCAATCTAAATTGCACCTGGGCTGGAATAATACATTATGGCCTTTCTCTTGAATTTCAAAGATGATGGTATGATGGTACAAAAAAAATACAAAAAAGTTGTTTTCTTTTCTTTGAATTATCTTTTACCAGATCTAATATGTTATATTCTCCTGCATTCCTTTCACATTTCCACAAACTTCACAAAGTGTTTCCTTTCAAATGGTACCAATAATATGCATATCCTTGCTTCAGGGCCTGAGCTACAAGCAGTTAGATTTGGGTATGACAATTTGGGCAAAACTGAAAAAAAAGGGTCCGATCCATGAGAGGTTAACACATTAACACAACATGACGCACATTAACACATTAAAACATTAACATGACACACATAAACACATTAAAACATTAACATGACACACATAAACACATAAACACAGTAACATGACACACATAAACACATAAACACATTAACACATTAACATGACGCACATTAACAAATACATCAGTGTGGTATTGATTGTGATATAGTGATTGGATCATCCTCCCCCTGACTTGCTCAGGGGTAGACATGTTGAGTCTACATGCAGATGAGAAGGTACGTCATGTATAGTACACATCAAGTACTCCCTCTCTCATTCAGGCATTGGTCTGGGACAGTGGTTCCCAACCCCGGTCTTCCAGGACTGTTATATTACTTATAGTACTTATTCCTGCCTTCGTTCTCTTCCTCCTCAACTCAACAGTTATTTACACCAACCTTTCATTCTCCTCTCCCTCCTCAACTCAACAGTTATTTACACCTGCCTTCATTCTCCTCTCCCTCCTCAGCTCAACAGTTATTTATACCTGCCCTTCATTCTCCTCTCCCTCCTCAACTCAACGCTTATTTACACCAGCCTTTATTCTCCTCAACTCAACAGTTATTTACACCAGCCTTTCATTCTCCTTTCCCTCCTCAACTCAACAGTTATTTACACCAGCCTTTCATTCTCCTTTCCCTCCTCAACTCAACAGTTATTTACACCAGCCTTCATTCTCCTCTTCCTCCTCCCTCTGCATTCCTTGATTTATCTTTGCCATCCATTCGGACCACTTGAGCATAAACTCTGGCCATCACTGTCCAACCACAGGAAAGTAAACACTTCTGTCTATTGAGTCATGTAACGTGTCATAAGATGTAGCAGCTATTGAGTCTCATATTGGGTCATAAGATGTAGCAGCTATTGAGTCTCATATTGGGTCAGAAGATGTAGCAGCTATTGAGTCTCATATTGGATCATAAGATGTAGCAGCTATTGAGTCTCATATTGGATCATAAGATGTAGCAGCTATGGAGTCTCATATTGGGTCATAAGATGTAGCAGCTATTGAGTCTCATATTGGGTCATAAGATGTAGCAGCTATTGAGTCTCATATTGGGTCAGAAGATGTAGCAGCTATTGAGTCTCATATTGGGTCAGAAGATGTAGCAGCTATTGAGTCTCATATTGGATCATAAGATGTAGCAGCTATGGAGTCTCATATTGGGTCATAAGATGTAGCAGCTATTGAGTCTCATATTGGGTCATAAGATGTAGCAGCTATTGAGTCACATATTGGGTCATAAGATGTAGCAGCTATTGAGTCTCATATTGGGTCATAAGATGTAGCAGCTATGGAGTCTCATATTGGATCATAAGATGTAGCAGCTATTGAGTCTCATATTGGGTCATAAGATGTAGCAGCTATGGAGTCTCATATTGGGTCATAAGATGTAGCAGCTATGGAGTCTCATATTGGGTCATAAGATGTAGCAGCTATTGAGTCTCATATTGGGTCATAAGATGTAGCAGCTATTGAGTCACATATCGAGTCATAAGATGTAGCAGCTATTGAGTCACATATCGAGTCATAAGATGTAGCAGCTATTGAGTCTCATATTGGGTCATAAGATGTAGCAGCTGTCAGGGGTTCACCTAGGGGTCATGATAGGGGCTGTACCAAATGATTGATGTATTATAGTAATTGATTATGCTTATGTTGTATTAATAGAAGGGGAGGGGTTATAAGACCCCTCCCTTCTTACATTTATAGTTCCTACACTACAGATTAACAATATATATATATTATGAGGTGTAATATTGTTCCACAGTACTTTTCTAGTTTCTGCCTCTTATAAAGAAACTGTCTGAGAAATGTGTGAGTTCAGGGTGTCTGTGAGAAGAGCCTAAAAGATAAAAGAGATGCAGAGACACAGAACTCCCCAGGGAGTGTAAGAGATAAGAGACTAGTCAGACATTCCACTATAAATCAAATTGGGGAGTGGACATTTACTGCTAAGTTTCTAGATAACACTGAAACTCTATGTTTGTGTCGCTGTGGATGCATGGGCTTGGTCTCATGAGTAGAAGGTAATGATGTAGGCAGTGACATCACTAAGGCTGGACTTTGGGTTTAATAAAATAACTTGGACCCTTGACTATTTTGCAGAACTTACTCGGAAACATGTCTGCTATGTTCCTGTTGTCAATTTCTGTCTGCAATTGCATTAATAAAGGTTTTTTAATGATTTACTTAAAGATATTGTCATAATGCTAATTTCACCAATGAGCCAATGATAGACAAGAAACAAGGAAACGAACCCCAACACAGCTATGGAGTCACATATTGGGTCATAAGATGTAGCAGCTATGGAGTCTCATATTGGGTCATAAGATGTAGCAGCTATTGAGTCTCATATTGGGTCATAAGATGTAGCAGCTATTGAGTCTCATATCGAGTCATAAGATGTAGCAGCTATTGAGTCTCATATTGGGTCATAAGATGTAGCAGCTATTGCAGTCGTGACTCTCTGAGAACAAAGTAGCACTACCATTTGACTGTTGTGTCTGGGGGGTTGTTGATATTAGGTAACCTCTCCTGCTGTTACGTCAAGAGTGACCCATATGCACGCAAAGCCTTGTGTCCAGACCCCAAACAGAACAAGAGAAAGGAAGAGGGAGTGAGTTAAAGTATAGAGCTATACTAGAGGGAGTTAGAGGGAAAGAGGGGGGCTAGAGAGAGAAAGGAGAAAGGGAGAGAGATGGTAAACTGAGCATTAAAGACGTTTATTTATACTACTATCTCCAAAGGGGCTCCTTTTCAGCTCCTTGTTGTTGGGTCACAAACAGGCACAGACTTGTATGGAGGCTGTTTCGATGAGTACAGTGCAGTGTCTATTCACCCAGGGTCGCTGGGGACTATGGATGTTTCCATTAGGACAGCTGGGCTCTAAATGTAAACTGTCTTTTTCCTCCAGGAGTGGAGAACACCCAGGGACAGACGGGGTCAGGAATTACAGAGAGTGATACCTTGCACTGCTGCTATCAGCCAGCTCTCTCTGTATACCCCACCATGGGAAACACGTGGGATATGGGATGGCAGACCGTAGCCTGGTCCCAGACCTGTTTGTGCTGTATAGCCAACTCGTCTTATGGTCACAGATCTGGGAGCAGGTGACATAGGCAGACCTGGATTCAAATAGTATTTGGTTTACTTTCAAAAGCGTTGAGCTGTTTCCATTGTACTATAAAAAGGGCCGGGATTCAATCTGATCGCCACTTTTCGGCTTCACACCATTTAAAGGCAATTTAAACAACATTACCACAGTCTCTGAGATAGCATTCAAAGTAAACTCGGTCTGGATTCATTCCTTTCCAAGGTCAATCAAGTGCAGCTCAATGATTGAAAAGAATACAGTCATGTAGTGACCTCACTGTAACGTCAGCAGCAGCATTCAGCAGGAGGTGGACGATGACGGATTAGAATACAGTCATGTAGTGACCTCACTGTAACGTCAGCAGCAGGAGGTGGATGATGCCGGATTAGAATACAGTCATGTAGTGACCTCACTGTAACGTCAGCAGCAGCATTCAGCAGGAGGTGGACGATGACGGATTGGAAAACAGTCATGTAGTGGCCTCACTGTAACGTCAGCAGCAGCATTCAGCAGGAGGTGGACGATGACGGATTAGAATACAGTCATGTAGTGACCTCACTGTAACGTCAGCAGCAGCATTCAGCAGGAGGTGGACGATGACGGATTAGAATACAGTCATGTAGTGACCTCACTGTAACGTCAGCAGCAGGAGGTGGACGATGACGGATTAGAATACAGTCATGTAGTGACCTCACTGTAACGTCAGCAGCAGCATTCAGCAGGAGGTGGACGATGACGGATTAGAATACAGTCATGTAGTGACCTCACTGTAACGTCAGCAGCAGCATTCAGCAGGAGGTGGACGATGACGGATTAGAATACGGTCATGTAGTGAACTCACTGTAACGTCAGCAGCAGCACTCAGCAGGAGGTGGACGATGCCGGATTAGAATACAGTCATGTAGTGACCTCACTGTAACGTCAGCAGCAGGAGGTGGACGATGACGGATTAGAATACAGTCATGTAGTGAACTCACTGTAACGTCAGCAGCAGCATTCAGCAGGAGGTGGACGATGACGGATTAGAATACAGTCATGTAGTGACCTCACTGTAACGTCAGCAGCAGGAGGTGGACGATGACGGATTAGAATACAGTCATGTAGTGACCTCACTGTAACGTCAGCAGCAGGAGGTGGACGATGACGGATTAGAATACAGTCATGTAGTGACCTCACTGTAACGTCAGCAGCAGCATTCAGCAGGAGGTGGACGATGACGGATTAGAATACAGTCATGTAGTGACCTCACTGTAACGTCAGCAGCAGCATTCAGCAGGAGGTGGACGATGACGGATTAGAATACAGTCATGTAGTGACCTCACTGTAACGTCAGCAGCAGCATTCAGCAGGAGGTGGACGATGACGGATTAGAATACAGTCATGTAGTGACCTCACTGTAACGTCAGCAGCAGGAGGTGGACGATGACGGATTAGAATACAGTCATGTAGTGACCTCACTGTAACGTCAGCAGCAGGAGGTGGACGATGACGGATTAGAATACAGTCATGTAGTGAACTCACGGTAACGTCAGCAGCAGCATTCAGCAGGAGGTGGACGATGACAGATTAGAATACAGTCATGTAGTGACCTCACTGTAACGTCAGCAGCAGGAGGTGGACGATGACGGATTAGAATACAGTCATGTAGTGACCTCACTGTAACGTCAGCAGCAGCATTCAGCAGGAGGTGGACGATGACGGATTAGAATACAGTCATGTAGTGACCTCACTGTAACGTCAGCAGCAGGAGGTGGACGATGACGGATTAGAATACAGTCATGTAGTGACCTCACTGTAACGTCAGCAGCAGCATTCAGCAGGAGGTGGACGATGACGGATTAGAAGACAGTCATGTAGTGACCTCACTGTAACGTCAGCAGCAGGAGGTGGACGATGACGGATTAGAATACAGTCATGTAGTGACCTCACTGTAACGTCAGCAGCAGCATTCAGCAGGAGGTGGACGATGACGGATTAGAATACAGTCATGTAGTGACCTCACTGTAACGTCAGCAGCAGGAGGTGGACGATGACGGATTAGAATACAGTCATGTAGTGACCTCACTGTAACGTCAGCAGCAGCATTCAGCAGGAGGTGGACGATGACGGATTAGAATACAGTCATGTAGTGACCTCACTGTAACGTCAGCAGCAGCATTCAGCAGGAGGTGGACGATGACGGATTAGAATACAGTCATGTAGTGACCTCACTGTAACGTCAGCAGCAGGAGGTGGACGATGACGGATTAGAATACAGTCATGTAGTGACCTCACTGTAACGTCAGCAGCAGCATTCAGCAGGAGGTGGACGATGACGGATTAGAATACAGTCATGTAGTGACCTCACTGTAACGTCAGCAGCAGCATTCAGCAGGAGGTGGACGATGACGGATTAGAATACAGTCATGTAGTGACCTCACTGTAACGTCAGCAGCAGCATTCAGCAGGAGGTGGACGATGACGGATTAGAATACAGTCATGTAGTGACCTCACTGTAACGTCAGCAGCAGCATTCAGCAGGAGGTGGACGATGACGGATTAGAATACAGTCATGTAGTGACCTCACTGTAACGTCAGCAGCAGGAGGTGGACGATGACGGATTAGAATACAGTCATGTAGTGACCTCACTGTAACGTCAGCAGCAGGAGGTGGACGATGACGGATTAGAATACAGTCATGTAGTGAACTCACGGTAACGTCAGCAGCAGCATTCAGCAGGAGGTGGACGATGACAGATTAGAATACAGTCATGTAGTGACCTCACTGTAACGTCAGCAGCAGGAGGTGGACGATGACGGATTAGAATACAGTCATGTAGTGACCTCACTGTAACGTCAGCAGCAGCATTCAGCAGGAGGTGGACGATGACGGATTAGAATACAGTCATGTAGTGACCTCACTGTAACGTCAGCAGCAGGAGGTGGACGATGACGGATTAGAATACAGTCATGTAGTGACCTCACTGTAACGTCAGCAGCAGCATTCAGCAGGAGGTGGACGATGACGGATTAGAAGACAGTCATGTAGTGACCTCACTGTAACGTCAGCAGCAGGAGGTGGACGATGACGGATTAGAATACAGTCATGTAGTGACCTCACTGTAACGTCAGCAGCAGCATTCAGCAGGAGGTGGACGATGACGGATTAGAATACAGTCATGTAGTGACCTCACTGTAACGTCAGCAGCAGGAGGTGGACGATGACGGATTAGAATACAGTCATGTAGTGACCTCACTGTAACGTCAGCAGCAGCATTCAGCAGGAGGTGGACGATGACGGATTAGAATACAGTCATGTAGTGACCTCACTGTAACGTCAGCAGCAGCATTCAGCAGGAGGTGGACGATGACGGATTAGAATACAGTCATGTAGTGACCTCACTGTAACGTCAGCAGCAGGAGGTGGACGATGACGGATTAGAATACAGTCATGTAGTGACCTCACTGTAACGTCAGCAGCAGCATTCAGCAGGAGGTGGACGATGACGGATTAGAATACAGTCATGTAGTGACCTCACTGTAACGTCAGCAGCAGCATTCAGCAGGAGGTGGACGATGACGGATTAGAATACAGTCATGTAGTGACCTCACTGTAACGTCAGCAGCAGGAGGTGGACGATGACGGATTAGAATACAGTCATGTAGTGACCTCACTGTAACGTCAGCAGCAGCATTCAGCAGGAGGTGGACGATGACGGATTAGAATACAGTCATGTAGTGACCTCACTGTAACGTCAGCAGCAGCATTCAGCAGGAGGTGGACGATGACGGATTGGAAAACTGTGGAGGATACATGCTGTATTTAGTTGAAAATCGTTTTTTAAATGTAGAGAAATAAATAAATAAATGTGGGGGGAGGGGGAGAAACAGTAGAAACCCAAGCTAAGCCAGTCACTATTGTACCCTTTTTGAACCGAGCCAAACTGTGAAATCTTTCACCGTTGATGCCTTATGTATCAGTGATGTGGTTATTTAAGAGAATCAGGTCGGGGTGTTCTCACCGCGGCACCACCACTGTGACCACAACTCGCTGCGCCCCATCGACCCACAACACGCCACGTGTGACAACCAACGCCAGTGACACCACCACATGGTGTGTTTCTCCCTGGCATGTCATAGAGGTGCCTTGTTTAATCCTAGTATGTCTGGTTCGTGCTGCCAGCCTGGCCTTAAACATCCTGGTTGTTTCAGTGAGTAGGCTGGTACTCTACTTGCACAACCCAGGGCCTGCAGCCTTGCACCACAACATGACTGTTAGATCAATAGGATCGGGACAGTGTGGCTGCAGGACACGAATGGAAACTAATTTATGCAATCAGGCCAAAATCCTTTTCTACAACTACGTCAGTGAAACAAAGCCTGACGCAACAAAAATCGCAAATGAATAAGTCATATCCAGAATGTCCACGTTTACATCCACAACTGAAGGAGAGCGTGTTATGTTTGATGACATTATGCCATACAGCATCATTCAAAACCTCCATTGATAGCAACTGTGAAGCAAATGATGTGCTCTAATTATGTAGATTGTATTGGAAGGTATTTGTTATTTGTATAGATTTTATTTGTGACATCAAACTAACAAAACGTTTTGGAATGTATTTATTTGTTACATCACAGAAGTGTTCAGGTTGACAAAAAGATGTCACAGAGACAAACGTTGAAGCTTATTTGATTTTAATGTACGAACACTGTGGTGGACATTAGAGCAGATGTGTACAGTACGTCAGAAATATAGTTAGCACATCCTGATGTCCACTACAGAGGTCATAAACTAGGATGACCACACCCTGTTAACCATTTGCACTAAAAGAGAGTCGCAAAACCACATTCATGCTGGTTTTCATTGCCAAGATTGCAGTGCCCACACCTGGATTCCCAGGCTAAAAGGAGTCACTGAGGTGAAAAAAGTCTGGAATGACATGCTCTTATTTAGCTCTTATTTCATGTGAAGAAATTATCCCACTGCTCTGAACTCACCAAACTATTCCTGAGATTTACCTACTAGAAACTATTAGAATTTTAAACTCAGAAAAGGGATATTTACAAAATGACACCAACTTGACACCACGCAGTGACATATATTGTCTTAGAGATACAGACCAATAACTAATGTCCATTACAGAGGACAACAAATGAATAGCTTGGTCTCAGGAGGATAGACAGCACAGAAGGTGTACAGTGGGACTGAGGATCCAAACACTGCCTCCAGGGTAATGTGCACTAGACCAGCCCCTGGTAGAACCTAGAGGCATCATGAGGGCACTGTTTTGGGAAGGGCTTTACAGATTTTTCTGATGTGCAAACCGACTTGCCAAAATCTGAAACTGACCCCAATTTAACCCTTAACCCTAATCGTAACCCAACTTTAACCAATTCTGAAATAAAATCTCGGCTTGCATGTCAGAAAATTTGGTATTGCCCTTTCCCATTATTCATTCAGCAGTGGTGAGGAGGTGCAGCTGTTCTGCTCGTTAACCATCCTCCTCCATTACTCCTTCTCAACATAATGCTCAATGAGACGATATTACATTTCACCTTCTTGGACCGTCTCGATTCTAAAATAATCCGGAAAATGTTCCAAACTGCCTCGTAAACAACACACGTTTGGAACATCCTGTATTTACCCTGATGCTTGTGTCACGTTTCTACCAGTTACCACACTCCTCTCCTCTCTTCCATCCCTCCCTTATCAATCTCTGGTGACCAGTACACATCTCTAATTGGACCAATTATATTATTCTTGGCTCTGACACTCCATACTCTCTCTCCCCCACCTTCCCTCCTCTTAGGCTGGTTGCCACTGGTTGTTGTCACATGTCAAAGAAATCACTCCTAATTCCCCGGGAGGGTTTTGTGTATCTACCATTGCCGTGCACAGTTCACCATGCTAAACAGTGCACAGCGCTGCCGTTCACACACCCAACTGTGGTTGGTGTGCTGGTGTTTATGTCATGTAAAGACTAATAAAGGCAGCAATGTAATTGATATAACACAACTGGACTAGTTTTAAGAAGACAGCAAGAGCCCAAAGACCAGTTGTGTTCTTTAGGGCTTGCAACAGAATATGTTTTTAAAACGTTTTACAACTGAAACGATAAAAACGTGTTTCTTTTCCAAGTCCAAGTTTCGTTTCCTGTTTCAGTCAGTTTTCTTCATTATGGTGCATAATGAACATGACCTAAAATGGTAGAGACACTATATATAGCTTTTTATTTTTTCCCCTCTCTACGTTTCTTCCTAGGTTCCTGCCTTCTTAGGAGTTTTTCCTAGACACTGTGTTCTGTCTCTGCATCGCTTGCTCTTTGGGGATTCAGGCTGGTTATCTGTACAGCAATATGTGACAACTGCTGATGGAAAAGGGCTTTATAAAATACATTTGATTGATTGATTGAGTGATTGATTGATTGATTGACATTACACCCTCTACAGCAAGTCAGATATTTCTGAGGCATAATTTGGCACGCCTCTTAAGATGTCTCCACACCCTTTTAACAACATTGTGGTTAGCTTTTACTGTGCCAAGCTATCTAGATATTCTATTCTGTCAGTGTGCTGAAATATACTGTCATCACATCTCTGGAAGGAGGCTTCTATTCCAATAGTCCAATGGTAATGATCTGCTGGAGAGGTGATCCTGCCTACTCAGATGGCTCTCATCGATCTGTTTGTTTACAAACACAGTACCTGAAACACACACACACACACACACACACACACACACACACACACACACACACACACACACACACACACACACTCACGCAAGCAAGCATGCTCGCACCTACACACACATAGGCACACACATACACACCCACAAGCACACACACCCACCTCCCTCTCGTTATGGCCTGCAGTAAACAGACAGGGACAGATGTCCGACCTTGGCATGGTGATTTGTGGTGGGTGGCTGCCACCAAGGCATAATTACTGACTACGTCTTCTCTCCAGGCTCAGCTGTCAAATCCACTAATCTATCCAGGCTATCACTTTCTTTCACATCCACATTAAAGCAGGGATTGTTTCTTTGAACTTTTGCAAATGAAGCCCAGAGCCTCTGTAATGAATGAAACAGCCTGTAAGACTAGAGTATTTCCAGAAGTTTAATCAGGCAGACCACTTGAGACCCAGTTACACACAGGTATTTATTTACAACTTAGAGATCAAGCTATCAATGTTAAACAGCCAAGTAGTCCAGTCAGACTACACCTCTCTGGATCTGTCTTCCACTATGCTCCTCGTTGGGCCCCAAACCCAGAGGCTCCAGTGCAGTAGGACAGTGTACCAGTATAATCCCATCTGCCCTTTTCGGCTATGCAATGTTACCGCGGTCACGGAGATCGCATTTAAAGTAAAAGCTGCAGATGTCAGCTCAATTGGAAATTACCTTTAAATGTCAACCCTCGCTGCAACATGGATGTTCCACGGCCTGGACTGCATCCTGGACTTATACTTACATATCAGAGGAGGCTGGTGGGAGGAGCTATAGGAGGACGGGCTCATTGTAATGGCTGGAATGGAATTAATAGAATGATGTCAAACAAATGAACCACATGTTTGACTCTGTTCCATGAAATCCATTCCATCCATTACAATGAGCCAGTCCTCCTATAACTCCCCCCACCAGCCTCCTCGGAAACATATGGGTTACACCATGGCCAGGCTTGATGCATCTACTGAGACGTTCAACCCTTTGACAGCCAGGTAATATCTCAGAGAATATCTCTCCCACATGTTGTTTATGTAATGGCCTGATACAGTCTCCCTGAGACATCCTTTTGGTAGAGGAGGATCATTTATACACAGGGTTGGCTTTGTGTCCTAACCCTTTGATTTCAGAGGGGACGGTACTCCCCTGGAGGCTTTGGAAATTAGGGATAACAGTTGGTAAGTACATTATACAAAGCCTATGGTGACCCCTGACCTTATTCCAACACATTTCAATGACATTACCATGGGCTTCTGTGGGAAAGCAAAGCAAAGACCAGTCCCATCAAGGACAGTGGAAAAACCCTCAATCTAAGCTTATGACTGTGAAACATTGTCTGCACATAGGAACCTTTCCCACTGGAAAAGCTTTGTACCAAAATCAACCTGTCTGTATCACCTGTCATGTACTGTCATGTTGTGTCTTGTCTCTGTCCTTTCCCTTCACCCTGTCTCCCTCTGCTGGTCGTTGTTAGGTTACCTTTTCTCCCCCTCTTTCCCCCAGCTGTGCCTTGTCTCCTCCTAACCACCTCGTCACCCCTTTTCCCACCTGTTCCCTTTTTCCCTCTGATTAGGTCCCTATATCTCTCTCTGTTTCTGCTCCTGTCTTTGTCGGATTCTTGTTTGTTGTGTTTCATGCCTGAACCAGACTGTCGTCATGTTTGCTGTAACCTTGTCTTGTCCTGTCGGAATCTGCCGGTCCGTCTGAGCCTACCTATGTTTGGTAATTAAAGAAGCTCTGTTTAAGTTAATTCGCTTTTGGGTCCTCATTCACGCACCGTAACAGAAGAATCCGACCAAGAATGGACCCAGCGACTTCGGATCCTCTCCACTCAGCCGTCGGGATCCAGGGAGCGATGCTAGGCAGACACGAGCAGGAAGTGTCTGCTGCTCGACATGCCGTTGAGACCCTGGCCACCCAAGTCTCCAACCTCACAGAACAGGTTCACCATCTCCGCCTCGATCCACCGGCCACTTCCAGGGCTTTCGAATCTCCGGAGCCCAGAATCAATAACCCGCCGTGTTACTCTGGGGAGCCCACTGAATGCCGCTCGTTCCTCACCCAGTGTGATATTGTGTTTTCTCTCCAGCCCAACACTTACTCCAGGAGCACTGCTCGTGTCGCCTACGTCATATCTCTCCTTATTGGACGGGCTCGTGAGTGGGGCACGGCAATCTGGGAGGCAAGGGCTGAGTGTACTAACCAGTATCAGGACTTTAAGGAGGAGATGATACGGGTTTTTGATCGATCTGTTTTTGGGGAGGAGGCTTCCAGGGCCCTGTCTTCCCTATGTCAAGGTAATCGATCCATAACAGACTACTCTATTGAGTTTCGCACTCTTGCTGCCTCCAGTGGCTGGAACGAGCCGGCTTTGCTCGCTCGTTTTCTGGAGGGTCTCCGCGCAGAGGTAAAGGATGAGATTCTCTCCCGGGAGGTTCCTTCCAGCGTGGATTCCTTGATTGAACTCGCTATTCGCATTGAGCGACGGGTTGATCTTCGTCACCGAGCTCGTGGAAAGGAGCTCGCGTTCTCCGTTGCCCCCCTCTCCGCATCACTACCATCTTCCTCTGCCGGCTCGGGTGCTGAGCCCAGGCAGCTGGGAGGTATCCGCATCTCGACTAAGGAGAGGGAACGGAGAATCACCAACCGCCTCTGTCTCTATTGCGGTTCCGCTGGTCATTTTGTCACTTCATGTCCAGTAAAAGGCCAGAGCTCGTCAGTAAGCGGAGGGCTACTGGTGAGCGCTACTACTCCTGTCTCTCCTTCAAGATCCTGCACTACCTTGTCGGTCCATCTACGCTGGACCGGTTCGTCAGCTTCCTGCAGTGCCTTAATAGACTCTGGGGCGGAGGGCTGTTTTATGGACGAGACCTGGGCTCGGGAACATGACATTCCTCTCAGACAGTTAAAGGAGCCCACGGCCTTGTTCGCCCTGGATGGTAGTCCTCTCCCCAGGATTCAGCGTGAGACGCTACCTTTAACCCTCACTGTTTCTGGTAATCATAGTGAAACCATTTCTTTTTAAATTTTTCGTTCACCTTTTACACCTGTTGTTTTGGGCCATCCCTGGCTAGTTTGTCATAATCCTTCCATTAATTGGTCTAGTAATTCTATCCTCTCCTGGAACGTCTCTTGTCATGTGAAATGTTTAATGTCTGCTATCCCTCCTGTTTCCTCTGTCTCTTCTTCACAGGAGGAGCCTGGTGATTTGACAGGGGTGCCGGAGGAATATCACGATCTGCGCACGGTGTTCAGTCGGTCCAGGGCCACCTCTCTTCCTCCACACCGGTCGTATGATTGTAGTATTGATCTCCTTCCGGGAACCACCCCCCCCCCCCCGGGGTAGACTATACTCTCTGTCGGCTCCCGAACGTAAGGCTCTCGAAGATTATTTGTCTGTAGCTCTTGACGCCGGTACCATAGTCCCCTCCTCCTCTCCCGCCGGAGCGGGGGTTTTTTTTGTCAAGAAGAAGGACGGGTCTCTGCGCCCCTGCATAGATTATCGAGGGCTGAATGACATAACAGTGAAGAATCGTTATCCGCTTCCTCTTATGTCTTCAGCCTTCGAGATCCTGCAGGGAGCCAGGTTTTTCACTAAGTTGGACCTTCGTAACGCTTACCATCTCGTGCGCATCAGGGAGGGGGACGAGTGGAAGACGGCGTTTAACACTCCGTTAGGGCACTTTGAATACCGGGTTCTTCCTTTCGGCCTCGCTAACGCTCCAGCTGTCTTTCAGGCATTAGTCAATGATGTCCTGAGAGACATGCTGAACATCTTTGTTTTCGTTTACCTTGACGATATCCTGATTTTTTCACCGTCACTCCAGATTCATGTTCAGCACGTTCGACGTGTCCTCCAGCGCCTTTTAGAGAATTGTCTTTTTGTGAAGGCTGAGAAGTGCACTTTTCATGCCTCCTCCGTCACATTTCTCGGTTCTGTTATTTCCGCTGAAGGCATTAAGATCCCGCTAAGGTCCAAGCTGTCCCGCTAAGGTCCAAGCTGTCATTGATTGGCCCGTCCCTAAGTCACGCGTCGAGCTGCAGCGCTTTCTCGGCTTCGCGAACTTCTATCGTCGTTTCATCCGTAATTTCGGTCAGGTGGCAGCTCCTCTCACAGCCCTTACTTCTGTCAAGACGTGCTTTAAGTGGTCCGTTTCCGCCCAGGGAGCTTTTGATCTCCTCAAGAATCGTTTTACATCCGCTCCTATCCTTGTTACACCTGACGTCTCTAGACAGTTCGTTGTCGAGGTTGACGCGTCAGAGGTGGGCGTGGGAGCCATTCTTTCTCAGCGCTCCCTCTCTGACGACAAGGTCCACCCATGCGCGTATTTTTCTCATCGCCTGTCGCCGTCGGAACGTAACTATGATGTGGGTAACCGCAAACTGCTCGCCATCCGGTTAGCCCTAGGCGAATGGCGACAGTGGTTGGAGGGGGCGACCGTTCCTTTTGTCGTTTGGACTGACCATAGGAACCTTGAGTACATCCGTTCTGCCAAACGACTTAATGCGCGTCAGGCGCGTTGGGCGCTGTTTTTCGCTCGTTTCGAGTTCGTGATTTCTTATCGTCCGGGCTCTAAGAACACCAAGCCTGATGCTTTGTCTCGTCTCTTCAGTTCTTCAGTAGCCTCCACTGACCCCGAGGGGATTCTCCCTGAGGGGCGTGTTGTCGGGTTGACTGTCTGGGGAATTGAGAGGCAGGTAAAGCAAGCGCTCACTCACACTCCGTCGCCGCGCGCTTGTCCTAGGAACCTTCTTTTCGTTCCCGTTCCTACTCGTCTGGCCGTTCTTCAGTGGGCTCACTCTGCCAAGTTAGCCGGCCACCCTGGCGTTCGGGGTACGCTTGCTTCCATTCGCCAGCGTTTTTGGTGGCCCACCCGGGAGCATGACACGCGTCGTTTCGTGGCTGCTTGTTCGGTCTGCGCGCAGACTAAGTCCGGTAACTCTCCTCCTGCCGGCCGTCTCAGGCCGCTTCCTATTCCCTCTCGACCGTGGTCTCACATCGCCTTAGATTTTGTCACCGGACTGCCTTCGTCAGCGGGGAAGACTGTTATTCTTACGGTTGTCGATAGGTTCTCTAAGGCGGCTCATTTCATTCCCCTTGCTAAGCTTCCTTCTGCTAAAGAGACGGCACAAATCATCATCGAGAATGTTTTCAGAATTCATGGCCTTCCGTCAGACGTCGTTTCGGACAGAGGTCCGCAATTCACGTCTCAATTTTGGAGGGAGTTTTGCCGTTTGATTGGGGCTTCCGTCAGTCTCTCTTCCGGCTTTCACCCCCAGTCTAACGGTCAAGCAGAACGGGCCAATCAGACTATTGGTCGCATCTTACGCAGTCTTTCTTTTCGCAACCCTGCGTCTTGGTCAGAACAGCTCCCCTGGGCAGAATACGCCCACAACTCGCTTCCTTCGTCTGCGACCGGGCTATCTCCTTTTCAGAGTAGCCTCGGGTACCAGCCTCCGCTGTTCTCATCTCAGTTCGCCGAGTCCAGCGTCCCCTCCGCTCAGGCTTTTGTCCAACGTTGCGAGCGCACCTGGAAGAGGGTCAGGTCTGCACTTTGCCGTTATAGGACGCAGACTGTGAGGGCTGCTAATAAGCGTAGAACTAAGAGTCCTAGATATTGTCGCGGTCAGAGAGTTTGGCTCTCCACTCAGAACCTTCCCCTTAAGACGGCTTCTCGCAAGTTGACCCCGCGGTTCATTGGTCCGTTCCGTATTTCTCGGGTCATTAATCCTGTCGCAGTTCGACTTCTTCTTCCGCGATACCTTCGTCGCGTCCACCCGGTCTTCCATGTCTCCTGCATCAAGCCCGTCCTTCGCGCCCCCGCTCGTCTTCCCCCCCCCCCCCCCCCCATCCTTGTCGAGGGCGCACCCATCTACAGGGTCCGTAGAATTTTGGACATGCGTCCTCGGGGCCGTGGTCACCAGTACCTCGTAGATTGGGAGGGGTACGGTCCTGAGGAGAGGAGTTGGGTTCCCTCTCGGGACGTGCTGGACCGTGCGCTGATCGAGGATTTCCTCCGTTGCCGCCAGGTTTCCTCCTCGAGTGCGCCAGGAGGCGCTCGGTGAGTGGGGGGGTACTGTCATGTACTGTCATGTTGTGTCTTGTCTCTGTCCTTTCCCTTCACCCTGTCTCCCTCTGCTGGTCGTTGTTAGGTTACCTTTTCTCCCCCTCTTTCCCCCAGCTGTGCCTTGTCTCCTCCTAACCACCTCGTCACCCCTTTTCCCACCTGTTCCTTTTTTCCCTCTGATTAGGTCCCTATATCTCTCTCTGTTTCTGCTCCTGTCTTTGTCGGATTCTTGTTTGTTGTGTTTCATGCCTGAACCAGACTGTCGTCATGTTTGCTGTAACCTTGTCTTGTCCTGTCGGAATCTGCCGGTCCGTCTGAGCCTACCTATGTTTGGTAATTAAAGAAGCTCTGTTTAAGTTAATTCGCTTTTGGGTCCTCATTCACGCACCGTAACATCACCTGTCTGTATTACCTGTCTGTATCAACGTGTCTGTATCAACATGTCAGTATCACCTGTCTGTATCAACGTGTCTGTATCAACGTGTCTGTATCACCTGTCTGTATCAACATGTCTGTATTACCTGTCTGTATCAACATGTCTGTATCAACGTGTCTGTATTACCTGTCTGTATCAACCTGTCAGTATCACCTGTCTGTATCAACGTGTCTGTATTACCTGTCTGTATCAACGTGTCTGTATTACCTGTCTGTATTACCTGTCTGTATTACCTGTCTGTATCAACCTGTCTGTATTACCTGTCTGTATTACCGTGTCTGTATCAACGTGTCTGTATTACCTGTCTGTATTACCTGTCTGTATCAACGTGTCTGTATCACCTGTCTGTATTACCTGTCTGTATCAACCTGTCTGTATTACCTGTCTGTATCAACGTGTCTGTATCACCTGTCTGTATCACCTGTCTGTATTACCTGTCTGTATCAACCAGTCTGTATTACCTGTCTGTATCACCTGTCTGTATCACCTGTCTGTATCAACCTGTCTGTATTACTTGTCTGTATCACCTGTCTGTATCACCTGCCTGTATCACCTGCCTGTATCAACGTGTCTGTATCACCTGTCTGTATCAATGTGTCTGTATCAACGTGTCTGTATCAACATGTCTGTATTACCTGTCTGTATCAACATGTCTGTATCAACGTGTCTGTATCACCTGTCTGTATCAACGTGTCTGTATCAACGTGTCTGTATTACCTGTCTGTATCACCTGTCTGTATCAACATGTCTGTATTACCTGTCTGTATCAACCTGTCTGTATTACCTGTCTGTATCACCTGTCTGTATCACCTGCATGTGAGTCTGTATCACCTGCATTTGAGTCTGTATCACCTGCATGTGAGTCTGTATCACCTGCATGTGTGTCTGTATCACCAGCATGTGAGTCTGTATCACCTGCATGTGAGTCTGTATCACCTGTCTGTATCACCTGCATGTGTGTCTGTATCACCTGCATGTGTGTCTGCATCACCTGTCTGTATCACCTGCATGTGAGTCTGTATCACCTGTCTGTATCACCTGCATGTGAGTCTGTATCACATGTCTGTATCACCTGCATGTGTGTCTGTATCACCTGCATGTGTGTCTGTATCACCTGTCTGTATCACCTGCATGTGTCTGTATCTCCTGTCTGTATCACCTGTCTGTATCACCTGCATGTGTCTGTATCACCTGTCTGTATCACCTGTCTGTATCACCTGTCTGTATCACCTGCATGTGAGTCTGTATCACCTGTCTGTATCAACTGCATGTGTGTCTGTATCACCTGTCTGTATCACCTGTATGTATCACCTGTTTGTATCACCTGTCTGTATCACCTGTCTGTATCACTTGTCTGTATCACCTGTATGTATCACCTGTCTGTATCACCTGTATGTCTCAACTGTATGTATCACCTGTATGTATCACCTGTCTGTATCACCTGTCTGTATCACCTGCATGTGTGTCTGTATCACCTGCATGTGAGTCTGTATCACCTGCATGTGTGTCTGTATCACCTGCATGTGAGTCTGTATCACCTGTCTGTATCGCCTGTCTGTATCACCTGTCTGTATCACCTGCATGTGAGTCTGTATCACCTGCATGTGAGTCTGTATTACCTGTCTGTATCACCTGTCTGTATCTCCTGTCTGTATCACCTGCATGTGTGTCTGTATCACCTGCATGTGAGTCTGTATCACCTGTCTGTATCACCTGTCTGTATCACCTGCATGTGAGTCTGTATCACCTGCATGTGAGTCTGTATTACCTGCATGTGAGTCTGTATCACCTGTCTGTATCACCTGCATGTGTGTCTGTATCACCTGCATGTGAGTCTGTATCACCTGCATGTGTGTCTGTATCACCTGTCTGCATCACCTGCATGTGTGTCTGTATCACCTGTCTGCATCACCTGCATGTGTGTCTGTATCACCTGTCTGCATCACCTGCATGTGTGTCTGTATCACCTGTCTGCATCACCTGCATGTGTGTCTGTATCACCTGTCTGCATCACCTGCATGTGTGTCTGTATCACCTGTCTGTATCACCTGCATGTGTGTCTGTATTACCTGCATGTGAGTCTGTATCACCTGTCTGTATCACCTGCATGTGTGTCTGTATCACCTGCATGTGAGTCTGTATCACCTGCATGTGAGTCTGTATCACCTGTCTGTATCACCTGCATGTGAGTCTGTATCACCTGCATGTGAGTCTGTATCACCTGTCTGTATCACCTGCATGTGAGTCTGTATCACCTGCATGTGTGTCTGTATCACCTGCATGTGTGTCTGTATCACCTGCATGTGTGTCTGTATCACCTGCATGTGAGTCTGTATCACCTGCATGTGAGTCTGTATCACCTGCATGTGAGTCTGTATCACCTGTCTGTATCACCTGCATGTGAGTCTGTATCACCTGCATGTGTGTCTGTATCACCTGCATGTGTGTCTGTATCACCTGCATGTGTGTCTGTATCACCTGCATGTGAGTCTGTATCACCTGCATGTGTGTCTGTATCACCTGCATGTGAGTCTGTATCACCTGCATGTGTGAATCTGCATGCTTCAGTCAATTCATAAAGAACACTGAAATTGACTGGATTGACTGGAATGTAAATGGAATTGACACCAACCCTGGCATGCAGCCACAGACATCATCAATCTAATGTATCTCTGCTCCCTGATGACTACAATCCACCTGTCAGGTCTGGGAAGACGGTTGCTGAAACCCAGCACTACTTCCTCTTCCACTCTCCTACTCCAATACTCCCTATTCCACCCTCCGACTCCGTCTTCCACCCTCCTACTACCTCTTCCACCCTCCTACTACCTCTTCCACCCTCCTACTACCTCTTCCACCCTCCTACTACCTCTTCCACCTTCCTACTACCTCTTCCACCCTCCTACTACCTCTTCCACCCTCCTTCTACCTCTTCCACCCTCCTACTACCTCTTCCACCTTCCTACTACCTCTTCCACCCTCCTACTACCTCTTCCACCCTCCTACTACCTCTTCCACCCTCCTACTACCTCTTCCACCTTCCTACTACCTCTTCCACCCTCCTACTACCTCTTCCACCCTCCTTCTACCTCTTCCACCCCCACCCTCCTACTACCTCTTCCACCCTCCTACTACCTCTTCCACCCCCACCCTCCTACTACCTCTTCCACCCTCCTACTACCTCTTCCACCCCCACCCTCCTTCTACCTCTTCCACCCCCACCCTCCTACTACCTCCTCCACCCTCCTACTACCTCTTCCACCCCCACCCTCCTACTACCTCTTCCACCCTCCTACTACCTCTTCCACCCCCACCCTCCTACTACCTCTTCCACCCTCCTACTACCTCTTCCACCCCCACCCTCCTACTACCTCTTCCACCTTCCTACTACCTCTTCCACCTTCCTACTTCCTCTTCTACCCTCCTACTACCTCTTCCACCCCCACCCTCCTACTACCTCTTCCACCTTCCTACTACCTCTTCCACCCCCACCCTCCTACAACCTCTTCCTACTTCCTCTTCTACCCTCCTACTACCTCTTCCACCCCCACCCTCCTACTACCTCTTCCACCCTCCTACTACCTCTTCCACCCCCACCCTCCTACTACCTCTTCCACCTTCCTACTACCTCTTCCACCCCCACCCTCCTATTTCCTCTTCCACCCTCCACTACCTCTTCCACCTTCCTACTTCCTCTTCTACCCCCACCCTCCTACAACCTCTTCCACCTTCCTACTACCTCTTCCACCCCCACCCTCCTATTTCCTCTTCCACCCTCCACTACCTCTTCCACCTTCCTACTTCCTCTTCTACCCCCACCCTCCTACAACCTCTTCCACCTTCCTACTACCTCTTCCACCCCCACCCTCCTATTTCCTCTTCCACCCTCCACTACCTCTTCCACCTTCCTACTTCCTCTTCTACCCCCACCCTCCTACAACCTCTTCCACCTTCCTACTACCTCTTCCACCCCCACCCTCCTATTTCCTCTTCCACCCTCCACTTCCTCTTCCACCCTCCTACTCCAATACTCCCATTTATGGGCCCTGGTCAGAAGTAGTGCACTATATAGGGGATAGGGTGTCATTTGGGATGTAGATATAGATCCCCTGTAATCACTGTTCCAAGTACATCCTGTGTCAGACTTGGCTGTCTATGCCATCCAATGATGAAATGCTGGTGAACAGAGATGCTTGCTCGGTAGATGAGGTGTTCTAGAAGGGGCTGTTTTAGCTCTGCCATCTAAGGGCACCGTGACACAAGGCATTCCTTGGCAGGGCAGACTGAGAGGGAGGAGGCATGGGGAGAAACAGAGATCTCCCAAACTGCTGACAGACAGACAGACATGCTGACCATCCCCCTTGGGTAGAAGAATCTCTCTCTCTCTAACTACATTCATTCCAATTAGGGACCTCTCTCATGTCCCTCATTGTCTGTCCCCAAGAGATAATTACGGGAAGCACTGGAACCAACACGGGGACAAACACTGGGATGGGAAAACTGTCCTTTGTCTCTGGATCTAGTCTCTGTCTCTCTAATGAGTTGCTAGATCACAACCTAAAATAGAGCCTTCCAATGTCCCATGTTGTTGTTGTTGTTGTAGTAGTAGGGGGCAAAAGATCGTGAGACCTGGCATCAGATTAAGGCTCTAAACATGGAGTGTAACATATTGAACTTTGTCATACACTGTCCGATCCAGCTGAGTCTCTTATAGGGAGGTTCCCTGTTACTTTCAAACCCAAGCTCTGAGCAGGACTAGACAGGATGAGACTGGCTCTGAGCAGCACTAGACAGGATGAGACTGGTTCTAAGCAGGACTAGGCAGGATGAGACTAGCTTGGAGCAGCACTAGACAGGATGAGACTGGTTCTGAGCAGGACTAGACAGGATGAGAATGGCTCTGAGCAGCACTAGACAGGATGAGACTGGCTCTGAGCAGCACTAGACAGGAAGAGACTGGTTCTGAGCAGCACTAGACAGGATGAGACTGGCTCTGAGCAGCACTAGGCAGGATGAGACTGGCTCTGAGCAGGACTAGGCAGGATGAGACTAGCTTTGAGCAGCACTAGACAGGATGAGACTGGCTCTGAGCAGCACTAGACAGGATGAGACTAGTTCTGCCCAAAACCTTCTCCCGTAGCCGGACAGATATGTTTGAAGGGAGAGAGAAGAGGGTGTGGAGGAAGTGGATGCTTTTTTCGCCTCAATGTACTTGAATAAAAACACAGGAAACCCCTAGCAAATTGAGGAAATGATTTAGGGCCCGCTTCCTGCCTGTCTGCTGACTTTTCCCTCTACAGATCTTGTCAATACGGAGCAACCATATATGGGGATACCCAACACACACTCACAGGCACACCTACATTTAGGCCTACACACTCAATGCATCCTCTGGCAAGGCCTTAAACAACCTCTGTTATAAAACAGCGGTTCCCTCCGGCACCAAGGCTGCCTCTCCATTGGGATATTATTCGCCCTTTTCTCTAGCAAACCTCTTGAATTTCACTGCCCTTATATAAGTGTTCACTTTGGCTGACTTTTTATTTTCCTGAAAAGAGTGCCTCCTCTTTGGCTGGTGGCCATGTCTTGGACCTCTCAACTCTTGAGCCGGCGGCTGCAGACTCCTGGCATTGAGCTTCCCCATGGTGCCGTGAATAGATTGGATCTTTGACAGACACACATTCAGAGTGGAGTGGTATGCACTGGACTGGTCAAGGGAAGTGATCATTTGTTAGCTGTTGCATTGATAGTGAAAGAACGCAAAAAGAGCCATGGAAATGCGCTTTTGTGTTTATTTTTATGAAGCCTCTGAAACGAATAGGCGTGCAACACAGTCCTCTTTTTGTTTCCATTAAGATGCAACATAAAGACAGACACCACTGCAATATCATCAGGTACATGCACATGTGTTATCAAAATGAACAAAATGAATTAATATTACTAAATGGGGAAATTGGCTGTAAAGTGAACTCAGATTGAAAAGTCATACAGTGAGGTTGTTACCAAATCCTGTGTGTGTGTGAGAGAGAGAGAGAGAAGGGGCACAGCTACCATCTTTCCTCTCCATCTTTGAAAAACTCAATTTCATCGTGATGCATTCCTACAATACAGATATGAGCATGTGTAGACAACAACAGAACCCTACTTCCTGATCAAACATCCTATACAGCCTCTAGCAAGTACTGGAACACTGTTCTTCTTTAACATATCTAATGACTTAACTATTAAAAATATTCATGGTACACAATGGAGAAGAAGAATGGAGCCGGCGGGACAGGTACTCTGGAAAAGCACCACAAAGACTGAGAGCAAGAGGAGGAGGGAGAGAGGAGGAGAGAAAGAGAGGAGAGGAGAGAGGAGGAGAGAAAGAGAGGAGAGGAGAGAGGAGGAGAGAAAGAGAGGAGAGAAGAGGAGAGAAAGAGAGGAGAGGAGAGAGGAGGAGGGAGAGAGGAGGAGAGAAAGAGAGGAGAGGAGAGAGGAGGAGGGAGAGAGGAGGAGAGAAAGAGAGGAGAGGAGAGAGGAGGAGGGAGAGAGGAGGAGGGAGAGAGGAGGAGAAAGAGAGGAGAGGAGGGAGGAGGAGAGAAAGAGAGGAGAGGAGAGAGGAGGAGAGAAAGAGAGGAGAGGAGAGAGGAGGAGAGAAAGAGAGGAGAGAGGAGGAGAGAAAGAGAGGAGAGGAGAGAGGAGGAGAGAAAGAGAGGAGAGGAGAGAGGAGGAGAGAAAGAGAGGAGAGGAGAGAGGAGGAGAGAAAGAGAGGAGGAGAAAGAGAGGAGAGGAGAGAGGAGGAGGGAGAGAGGAGGAGGGAGAGAGGAGGAGAAAGAGAGGAGAGGAGAGAGGAGGAGGGAGAGAGGAGGAGAGAAAGAGAGGAGAGGAGAGAGGAGGAGGGAGAGAGGAGGAGGGAGAGAGGAGGAGAAAGAGAGGAGAGGAGGGAGGAGGAGAGAAAGAGAGGAGAGGAGAGAGGAGGAGAGAAAGAGAGGAGAGGAGAGAGGAGGAGAGAAAGAGAGGAGAGAGGAGGAGAGAAAGAGAGGAGAGGAGAGAGGAGGAGAGAAAGAGAGGAGAGGAGAGAGGAGGAGAGAAAGAGAGGAGAGGAGAGAGGAGGAGAGAAAGAGAGGAGGAGAAAGAGAGGAGAGGAGAGAGGAGGAGAGAAAGAGAGGAGAGGAGAGAGGAGGAGAGAAAGAGAGGAGAGGAGAGAGGAGGAGAGAAAGAGAGGAGAGGAGAGAGGAGGAGAGAAAGAGAGGAGAGGAGAGGAGGAGAGAAAGAGAGGAGAGGAGAGAGGAGGAGAGAAAGAGAGGAGAGAAGAGAGGAGGAGAGAAAGAGAGGAGAGGAGAGAGGAGGAGAGAAAGAGAGGAGAGAGGAGGAGAGAAAGAGAGGAGAGGAGAGAGGAGGAGAGAAAGAGAGGAGAGGAGAGAGGGGGAGAAAGAGAGGAGAGGAGAGAGGAGGAGAGAAAGAGAGGAGAGGAGAGAGGAGGAGGGAGAGAGGAGGAGAGAAAGAGAGGAGGAGGGAGAGAGGAGGTGAGAAAGAGAGGAGAGGAGAGAGGAGGAGAGAAAGAGAGGAGAGGGGAGGAGGGAGAGAGGAGGAGGGAGAGAGGAGGAGAGAAAGAGAGGAGGAGGGAGAGAGGAGGCGAGAAAGAGAGGAGAGGAGAGAGGAGGAGGGAGAGAGGAGGAGAGAAAGAGAGGAGGAGAGAAAGAGAGGAGAGGAGGGAGAGCGAGAGGAGGAGAGAAAGAGAGGAGAAAGAGAGAAGAGGAGGGAGAGAGGAGGAGAGAGAGGAGGAGAGAGAGAGGAGAGGAGGGAGAGAGGGGGAGAGAAAGAGGAGAGGAGGGAGAGAGGGGGAGAGAAAGAGAGGAGAGAAGGGAGAGGGGTGAGAAAGAGAGGAGAGGAGGGAGAGAGGGGGAGAGGAGGAGAGGAGGGAGAGAAAGAAAGGAGAGGAGGGAGAGGGGGAGAGAAAGAGAGGAGAGGAGAGAGAAGGGGAGAGAAAGAAAGGAGAGGAGGGAGAGGGGGAGGGAAAGAGAGGAGAGGAGAGAGAGGGGGAGAGAAAGAAAGGAGAGGAGGGAGAGAGGGGGAGAGAAAGAGAGAAGAGGAGAGAGAGGGGGAGAGAAAGAAAGGAGAGGAGGGAGAGAGGGGGAGAGAAAGAGAGGAGAGGAGGGAGAGAGAGAAAGAGAAGAGAGGGGGGAGAGAAAGAGAGAAGAGGGAGAGAAGAGAAAGGGGGAGGAGGGAGAAAGGGAGGAGACAAGTGAGAGAGGGGGTGAGAGCGAGAGAGACTGTTTCTCTACTTTATCTGAAGGATCAGACATCTTATATCTCTCCCATCTCAATCAAGGTGCGTGGTTTCAGGAAGGATGAACTTAAGTGGAACCCGTTAGTGACGCACAACTCAGGGTCAGGAGGCTTGAGCTTGTTTGATGGAGGACCAGTCTCAATGGCAGATCTAACTGTGACGGCCAAGATGCAGGTTTTATTGGACCTTTATTTAGGCAGGGAGTCCCATTGAGACCAAGGTCTCTTTTTCAAGAGTGCACTGCATGACAAGACCACCGGCAATTATCCAAAGTAATTACAGCAATTACACAATAAATGTTAGAGACTGAAGTATCTATCATGTATTGGAACAGTCACAACACGACTCTAGTATTTATTGGACGACATGTCGACACTTCCTGGCAGTTTCCTGCCAGTCCTAGCATGAACTTCTGGTAACACTATGCCTGCCAGTCCTAGCATGAACTTCTGGTAACACTATGCCTGCCAGTCCTAGCATGAACTTCTGGTAACACTATGCCTGCCAGTCCTAGCATGAACTTCTGGTAACACTATGCCTGCCAGTCCTAGCATGAACTTCTGGTAACACTATGCCTGCCAGTCCTAGCATGAACTTCTGGTAACACTATGCCTGCCAGTCCTAGCATGAACTTCTGGTAACACTATGCCTGCACTTTAAAAAACAAATCCAATGCAGACATTTTTATCTCAATATCAAATAATTTCTGGTTAGCAATTAAGTACCTACCTTCAATTAAATTGGTAAAAAAATTAGCAAATTAGCAAAGAGTAATTTCTCAGGCAAGAATTTTGCTAGGACTGTCTGGGAGTGGTTGTAGGGAGGGGAAAAGTGAACATGTGCTGTTATTGGCAGAGAGGTTTGGAACACTTTTTTTTATTGGTCGATTGACTAATTTACCACATGGTGATGTCACCAGGAAGGCCACAACTCCCTCCCACCAAAACGGGCTGAAATGTCAGTTTATTGGATTATATATATTTTAAACAGGGGCATTATACATTTCACAACATTATTACAACCTCAGTGTATAAATATATACAAAAAACATATAATTGACTACCCTGTGTATTCATGTAGTGTATTCTTCCCTTAGCTCATAGTAACATATCTACTACTGTACATTGCAATGTTTTTGCACATTATTTATACACTGGATTCTCAACATAGCTCACTGTAATATCTACTGCTGTACATACTCTTAGTATATATTTGTACACCAAAACCTGAACAGTCCAGGACTGATTGTACTTTCAGTTCTGTCAGATGTGTCTCACGTTTGGAAATCAACTAAATCTATTGAACTTATTAGAAAATGTGCTCAAGTTTATCATTATCTGAAGAGGCAATGACACAGGAATGCCCGTCTGTGTGTGTGTGTGTCTACCACCTTGTGTGGCCGTTAGCAATGCTAATGACAGGCTAACCTTTGTCAGGTAGATGGAAAGGGGTTTCCCAAACTTCTCAATTAACTAGTAACAAGCATTTCTGCTGCCCTGTTCAGAGCTAGTAACAAGCATTTCTGCTGCCCTGTTCAGAGCTAGTAACAAGCATTTCTGCTGCCCTGTTCAGAGCTAGTAACAAGCATTTCTGCTGCCCTGTTCAGAGCTAGTAACAAGCATTTATGTTGCCCTGTTCAGAGCTAGTAACGAGCATTTCTGCTGCCCTGTACAGAGCTAGTAACAAGCATTTCTGCTGCCCTGTTCAGAGCTAGTAACAAGCATTTCTGCTGCCCTGTTCAGAGCTAGTAACAAGCATTTCTGCTGCCCTGTTCAGAGCTAGTAACAAGCATTTCTGCTGCCCTGTTCAGAGCTAGTAGCAAGCATTTCTGCTGCCCTGTACAGAGCTAGTAACAAGCATTTCTGCTGCCTTGTTCAGAGCTAGTAGCAAGCATTTCTGCTGCCCTGTACAGAGCTAGTAACAAGCATTTCTGTTGCCCTGTACAGAGCTAGTAACAAGCATTTCTGTTGCCCTGTACAGTGCTAGTAACAAGCATTTCTGCTGCCCTGTTCAGAGCTAGTAACAAGCATTTCTGCTGCCCTGTACAGAGCTAGTAACAAGCATTTCTGCTGCCCTGTACAGAGCTAGTAACAAGCATTTCTGCTGCCCTGTTCAGAGCTAGTAACAAGCATTTCTGCTGCCCTGTTCAGAGCTAGTAACAAGCATTTCTGCTGCCCTGTTCAGAGCTAGTAACAAGCATTTCTGCTGCCCTGGCTATAGCATCTGCTAAACTGTGATTTATTCACGATTCTACAATCATGGTCAACGAATGATAAAACGGGATACTCAAGAAGTTTGGTGCGATAACAGTAATTGACAAGGACACATTTTATTTAAGAATAAAGCCTTTATTTTGTCTTCCCACAGTTCAAGTTTGTCAGAACCACCCAATGACTTGGTGGCATGTAGAGTGAATGAAAGAGGTAGACCATCAGTTCCATCCACCCAGTCATCACCCTGTACAGTTCCATCCACCCAGTCATCACCCTGTACAGTTCCATCCACCCAGTCATCACCCTGTACAGTTCCATCCACCCAGTCATCAGCCTGTACAGTTCCATCCACCCAGTCATCAGCCTGTACAGTTCCATCCACCCAGTCATCAGCCTGTACAGTTCCATCCACCCAGTCATCAGCCTGTACAGTTCCATCCACCCAGTCATCAGCCTGTACAGTTCCATCCACCCAGTCATCAGCCTGTACAGTTCCATCCACCCAGTCATCAGCCTGTACAGTTCCATCCACCCAGTCATCAGCCTGTACAGTTCCATCCACCCAGTCAGCCTGTACAGTTCCATCCACCCAGTCATCAGCCTGTACAGATCCATCCACCCAGTCATCACCCTGTACAGTTCCATCCACCCAGTCATCACCCTGTACAGTTCCAT
The DNA here is from genome assembly GCF_013265735.2 of Oncorhynchus mykiss. Taxonomy (NCBI): domain Eukaryota; kingdom Metazoa; phylum Chordata; class Actinopteri; order Salmoniformes; family Salmonidae; genus Oncorhynchus; species Oncorhynchus mykiss. The sequence goes on from NC_048577.1 coordinate 63,600,812, forward strand.
CCACCCAGTCAGCCTGTACAGTTCCATCCACCCAGTCATCAGCCTGTACAGTTCCATCCACCCAGTCATCAGCCTGTACAGTTCCATCCACCCAGTCATCAGCCTGTACAGTTCCATCCACTCAGTCATCAGCCTGTACAGTTCCATCCACCCAGTCAGCCTGTACAGTTCCATCCACCCAGTCAGCCTGTACAGTTCCATCCACCCAGTCAGCCTGTACAGTTCCATCCACCCAGTCAGCCTGTACAGTTCCATCCACCCAGTCAGCCTGTACAGTTCCATCCACCCAGTCAGCCTGTACAGTTCCATCCACCCAGTCAGCCTGTACAGTTCCATCCACCCAGTCAGCCTGTACAGATCCATCCACCCAGTCAGCCTGTACAGTTCCATCCACCCAGTCAGCCTGTACAGTTCCATCCACCCAGTCAGCCTGTACAGTTCCATCCACCCAGTCAGCCTGTACAGTTCCATCCACCCAGTCAGCCTGTACAGTTCCATCCACCCAGTCAGCCTGTACAGTTCCATCCACCCAGTCAGCCTGTACAGTTCCATCCACCCAGTCAGCCTGTACAGTTCCATCCACCCAGTCAGCCTGTACAGTTCCATCCACTCAGTACAGTTCCATCCACACTGTATTACTCCATCAGTGTGTTGTGAGGAGCCTCTGTACTATGTGGAATAGTCCCACTCCACTTCTAGATCCTTAAGCTTCACAAACTACAAAGTGACCCATAAAGAACTAACCCAGTCAGTCGGATAGCCATGAACACATTGTGAATGGGCCCATCAAAAGGCCCATCAAGCTAGGTTCTAATGTGTTGTTCACTGCTCTAGTCTGCTTTACGGAACTAAAAAGTGGAACGGAACTATTCCGAGGACGACAGTGGTCCACTTCTAAGATGGCCGACAAGAAGGGAAAAAAAGGTCAAATCACAGCAGCTCTTTATTTGCTTTCCCTTCTTTACTCACATATTATAAATACTCCTCATCCACCAACTTTGATAAGAAGCCCACTACAATGTACGTCAGAGAGGCTGAGAGAAGACCGGGTAGGCTTACCAGTTACAGACCAGGGCTGCGTCTGAAATGGCACCCGGTTCCCTAGAAAGAAGAGACAGGAAATAGGGCATCCTTTTGGGCGCACCCTAAAAACACTAAGGGCAAGTGCCACCACCACCACTGGCGGTCACATGGCAGGATTCTCATAGTCCTGATGGAAGACCTGAGGGCCACTGCATAGCAGAGTCCAGCGGGTTGAGTTCCAGATCAACCCAGAGCCTCCCTACTCCCCAGGGCACTTCTAGAAAGTATGGAGTGGTAACTGTAACCAATATGGTGATTACTTCACCTTGTTATAGTGCTCATACCTCCAAATCGGTCTCAGACCTAGATGATTGTCTAGGGATTGGGTGGGGTCGATTTGGGATTCAAGCCTAGATGGCAGGTACCCATTCACAGCCTAGCATGATCTCACACATAAGTAGTCTTCCACCATAATGGGTTGCGTTCATTGGGGCATGCAACGGGAAGCTTTTAACATTTTGCAACGTGGAACCGAACATTAGCGTTTCTTATTCGGACCAAGTCCAGGTAGTTCCTCACGGTTTGTTTTCTTCCGTTTGGTGCCTAATGAACACAACCCAGCGCCGGAGAGAGGTACAACATGGTGGGGAAATAAACATGGCCGCCTCCGCTGACTTAAAGCAGGGCATTGAAACCTGAGAGGTGGCTGCAGCAGATCAATCAAACAGATGATTACAGGAGGAGTCAGCAGGCTGCGTTTGCCTCTCTCACACACCGACTGCGTTAAAACCAACGAGAACACATCAAATCAGCCGTGTAGCACACGACTACACGTCCTCTCTGCCGCCACGTTGCCAACGTTACATTTAAAAAGAGAAAAAAAGTTGTCCAAAATAGTATTTACATCTTCAACACACATAAATGATGTTCCCTGACATACTGTCCGTGTAAGGCATGAGGCTCCGTAGACCTCTCTGTGCTTCAGGGACGAAACACCATACTGACATGCTCCTGTCCGCCACTCGGGAAAAGGAAATTGAGAAAAATTTTAAATTTAAAAAGTTAAAATGGGTCAAACAGCAGCCCCCAACCACATCTAGGAAACCAAGTGATAATAGTCACAATTAATAATGAAAAGACAGCTTTTAAAACGGCTCGGAGGGACTGGAAGATAAATACAGCAGTCTGAAGTTACATTATCATTCCCCCAATTACAAGTCCATGTACTATATGAGAATACACTGTTTACATACTCTTTACAGCACTCTTGGTGACAGAGCCGATGGTTAGGAAAGGGGCGGGGCAGAGGGGCGTATACAGATGGTTAGGAAGGGGCGGGGCAGAGGGGCATATACAGATGGTTAGGAAGAGGCGGGGCAGAGGGGCGTATACAGATGGTTAGGAAGGGGCAGGGCAGAGGGGCATATACAGATGGGTGAGGGGGTTGTATAATAGGGTCAGCATTGCATTCCCATGCCACCAAAGAGACCTAGGTAGGACTTGCAATTCCTTTTGTACAGGGCCCCCCAGTCACGCTTTCACCTTTGAACTTCCCTCTACAAAGAAACTTAGTGAGTCTGACCCCTCCAGAGCCTCCCAAAACACTGCCCGACGACAGCAGCTGCCGTCCCATTACTGACCAATCACCAGAAGGCGAAAAGAGAAATGTAGGTCACCTCTTCCCCTCATGATACCATTCAGAAAGAGTAAAGACACACCCTTAAATTCATATTTGATGAAAATATACAGTATTACAAACTGTATCAGGAAAAATAAAATGCATAAATGAAAAATATATATCTTTTCAATTCATTATACAGAGATGTACACATTTCACCCAATTCTTTTTGGCTTTCTGTGTAATTCAGAGTGATGGACATACAGTATGTGTAAAGAGAGATTTTCTTCCTGCTGACAGACACTGTCCAATCAGAAAACTGGTACAGTGAGGAGTTTGAATCAGTTCAGTTTGTAGGAGTAGAGGGAGGGGAAAGGTTTGTTGGACCCGTGGGCGAGTTGACCATCTCCAGTTTGGGTGGACACCATCAACATCTTGAGTTCATATTACAAGCGCTTTCCCACGTGGCCTCTGTGAGCTGTCGTCAGTCTTTGGGGAAAGAAAGTTGGAGTTGTGTGGCAGATCAATTCCAGTCAGCTTTCTGAAAGGCCTTGGATTGGTGGGTGGGTGGAGAAGTCCCGCCTACCTCCTACCCTGGTGGGTGGAGGGGCCTGTCAGTCTGCCAGGATGATCTTGACAAAGCTGGCTACGTCCGTCTCTTTGGAGTCATGCAGGGTGAAAAAGGGGTGTTGCTGTAAAAAAAATATATGAGAAAACACCATGAGTCAACAATTCCTAAAAATAAACAGGAGTCCAACAGAAAGTACACATTTACACACAAGACTTAAACATATGTGGTGCACACAAGATTTAAATACAAGAACACATCATCATCATGGTTGGACTAAACACTTGGGTAAGCCTGTCCTCTTGTGGACACATAACAAAGAGGAAACAGAGACAGGAAGTGAGCTTCTACAAAGATACTGTGAATGAAGAGAGAAAAACAACGGCTACAATCCAACCACATTACACATATTCACCGGTCACCGATTTAAACAAATGCTGATGAGGATCTAAAACCAACCATTAGTTCTGTGTAGGCGGGTCTCTCGTTGGGTTTCTTTCTTAAGCTGCAGAGAGAAAACAAAACAAACAACTGAGAAACATACCTCAATACTGGACACTTCTTAAAACATACCTTTAGTAAGAGTCCCCAACACATCGAAGCCTGTTTGGAGGACAACATTCTGATATCTGGGATTTTTGGGAAAGTTTTCCCAGATATCTCAGTTAGGAGATTCCCAGAATCAGAAAGGAATCAGCAGGAAATCCAGAATCCTCCAACCTGGGAAAGTTGCCGTAATTGTGCAACTCTAAGTACACCAAAACACATTTCCACCAGATAAGCTACAGCATGACATTTATGGAGTGGGCCAAGGCGGGACTAGGTCAGGACAACTGGGTCGTCCACAAAAATGTAGGTGGATTCATTTCCAGGTTGTCTTTTTCCCCCAGGTTGCATTCACACTGGGCAGATAAACAGATCTGATCATGTCTGGAGAAGGTTTAAATGCTTTCATTTAACCAGGAAGTCCCACAATCAGTCTCACCAACCACATATGTTGTAGCAGTCAGAGATGCACAGGCTGAAGGGGACCCACAGGGAGGGGACAGCAGGACAGTGCCCAGGCCTGGACCCACAGGGAGGGGACAGCAGGACAGTGCCCAGGCCTGGACCCACAGGGAGGGGACAGCAGGACAGTGCCCAGGCCTGGACCCACAGGGAGGGGACAGCAGGACAGTGCCCAGGCCTGGACCCACAGGGAGGGGACAGCAGGACAGTGCCCAGGCCTGGACCCACAGGGAGGGGACAGCAGGACAGTGCCCAGGCCTGGACCCACAGGGAGGGGACAGCAGGACAGTGTCCAGGCCTGGACCCACAGGGAGGGGACAGCAGGACAGTGCCCAGGCCTGGACCCACAGGGAGGGGACAGCAGGACAGTGCCCAGGCCTGGACCCACAGGGAGGGGACAGCAGGACAGTGCCCAGGCCTGGACCCACAGGGAGGGGACAGCAGGACAGTGCCCAGGCCTGGACCCACAGGGAGGGGACAGCAGGGCAGTGCCACCTGGTGGTGTTTGGTTCAACTGCCTCATCAGTAAGGCCAGATAGGCAGCATCCCAAATAACACCCTATTCCCTATACAGTGCCCTACTTTTGACCAGGACTTTAAACCCTACTCCTATAGGTCCTGGTCAAAGGTAGTGCACTAAATAGTAGGGATGGGCGGTTTACATTTTACATTTTTTTTTTTCAAACTGTTCGAGTTACTCGCAGGATTTTTTTCAGAGAACTCAGAATGGAGAATATATCTATTTTTTGTTACTTTTAGAACTCACATTCAGTCAATAAAACAATTGCCATTTAAGATTCATTTTTTGAAAGCATAATATCAACTGGTTATATTATATGGTGAAACAGAATCTTGTAAAAGGCAGTAACCTCAGCAGGGGCGCTTGCATGTAGAACTCTGTGGCTTTGCAATGGCATAGCCTGGTTCTGTTCATTTCCTGAGCACTCATCACAGTCAAGACACCTATTTTAGAGCAAAAAACATGATCTAATATAACAAGAAAACACAACCGATTCTTTTTCCAAATGAAAAAAAGGGTTGCCAGTGTGAAGTGATGTGCATCAGGAACTGTTATTCTCAAACAGGGCTCGGTTTGAAACGGGGCTCGGTTTGGAACGGGGCTCGGTTTGGAACGGGGCTCGGTTTGGAACGGGGCTCGGTTTGGAACGGGGCTCGGTTTGGAACGGGGCTCGGTTTGAAACGGGGCTCGGTTTGAAACGGGGCTCGGTTTGAAACGGGGCTCGGTTTGGAACGGGGCTCGGTTTGGAACGGGGCTCGGTTTGGAACGGGGCTCGGTTTGGAACGGGGCTCGGTTTGGAACGGGGCTCGGTTTGGAACGGGGCTCGGTTTGGAACGTTGAAATTTCTTCAGGGTTACAAACCAAAATCTGTCTTTTCAATATAGGCCTACAGATGTTCCATTTAGTTTATTCTGCCTGTTCTTTGGAATTTTCTAAATAGATTAACAACATTGAACACTGCTCACACTGATGAATTACAGCCACAACATCAGTTTGGTTTAGTATGATTAGGCTTAATCATTCTTATGAAAATACACTAGTCTTTTTCAAACTAATGTTTCTGTATATTTTCAGCGCGGAAACATTCCACCAAATAGTTTTACAGTATTTGGGGAGAAAAAAAGGTGACCCCTGGTTAAAAAAATGAGTTCTGATTTCCTTCCTTACTAAACAGAAGATGGTACCATTTGGAATGCAGACAGGGAGAGAGAGATGGGCTCACCACTGGGAGCTGAAGTCCACAAACTCAGGGGAGAAGCGGTCCGAGGGCAGCTGTGGAGAGGGCTCATCCACTACCTGCTTCAGCTGCTGGAAGGGTGTACCCCACGAGTCATAGGGAAACTTCAGAATGGCCAGCTCAATCTGGGGCAGAGGACCAGACAGAGGTTTGTTATCCCACAGAGGGAGGCAGTCAGGAGCTCATCTGTCAACTATGGAGACTGGTATTTACCGTCACAAAGAAACATGGGACAATACAGTAAAATCATCACTCAGACCAGGGTTGTATTCATTAGGACACACCGTTACAAACTAATGGTGCAACAGAAAACAAATCACATAAATTCAGGTAGCCCCTCTCCGTTTCAGTCCCATTTTCTTGTTTGGTGCCTAATGAACATGACCCTGACTCACCATTGTGCTGTGACTCACCATTGTGCTGTGACTCACCATTGTGATTCCTAGACTCCAGATGTCTGACTTAACGCTGTAGCCTTTCTGGTTGAGGTCGGGGTTTATCCGTTCCGGCTGAAACCGAGGGAATGAAAACACTATCAACACCATTACACAATGACACCAACGCCATCACATAGGATAGGAATACCACTGTAACATATAACAACGACATCATATAGGATAAGAATACCACTGTAACATATAACAAGGATAAGAATACCACTGTAACATATAACAACGACATCAACACAACAAGCACCAGTCCTATTTCATTCAGGCAGTGCGCTCCCAACCACAACTAGACCAGGGTCGTGTTAAGTATTTGTTGTGTTAGACGTTTTCCATGCGATGCCTACTGAATGTGGCCCAGACGGTGTCAGAGCCACCTCTCCTCTTCTCCCCAGTCCTCCTCACTATCGCTGTTCAACTGCCTCTTCAACACTCTCCTTGTCTTTCTGTTTAGTTTCTCTCTGGCATCAGTGGTTTCTTTCATCAGGATTATTCAGAAATTAAAACAAAATACATCATCTGCACAGAGGTGACCGTCACGTTTAGTATCTCAGGAACCACATCAATATGATGTAGCAATCTCCTGAGAGGCACAGCTTGACCACGAAAAAGAACCTGGAATCTGGCCAACCAATGCCTGAAGAAGCCTGGCTGCAACCAGGGTCGTGTTCAGTCGGCACAAAATGGAAACGTAGGAGGTACCACGTTAACTTGTCCGATATGGAAGTTTCATTTGATTTCTTTACGTGTCAAACTTCTCTAAAACAGGGTTTCCTTTAGGAAAATGTGGAGCGGTACATTTGACCGGCAGCATTTTCATTTAAACAGAACATTTGAGAAATGTGCTCATTCACGAAATGTAGACATTGGGTGTGTAATCTGATTAGGGAGTCCACCCACTGAAATCACGTTCAGATGATGGTTATTCATTTAAACAGAACATTTGAGAAATGTAGACATTGGGTGTGTAGTCTGATTAGGGAGTCCACCCACTGAAATCACGTTCAGATGATGGTTATTCATTTAAACAGAACATTTGAGAAATGTAGACATTGGGTGTGTAATCTGATTAGGGAGTCCACCCACTGAAATCACGTTCAGATGATGGTTATTCATTTAAACAGAACATTTGAGAAATGTAGACATTGGGTGTGTAGTCTGATTAGGGAGTCCACCCACTGAAATCACGTTCAGATGATGGTTATTCATTTAAACAGAACATTTGAGAAATGTAGACATTGGGTGTGTAATCTGATTAGGGAGTCCACCCACTGAAATCACGTTCAGATGATGGTTATTCATTTTAACAGAACATGCCACTCCAGGATGCAACGGTGTGCGTCCTTATAACCAAATTCTGATAAACAATTTGAAGATGTTAGAATGACTGTCACGTGTCCTTCTCCTCAGCCAACATCAGCAACATCACTCGCCTATGTCAATCTAGTACCCCCCCATAGCAGAAAAGTTGACCTATTCTATTGGTAGGCTTCTGGGACAGTTGTGGGGCGAAGGATTCCAAATTCATACAACCAGCAGGCCTTGGTTACATTAAAATAAAATAACGAGGCTGATGCAACAGAGCAGAACGTTAACTTAAAATGTCAATAAACCATTATTTCTTCACATTATTAACACAACAATGAGCACAAGGCAGTAGGTTATACGCAGATGTTTATTCCATAATGCAATTAGCATGAAAACACTGTTGTCAAAAATCACACACAATTTAGACAGAGGGGAGAACTAACGATGCAACAACTAGCACGGGTTGCTAACATGACTAGGATTGTGCCTTTGGCTACTGGACAATGAAAAGAAAGTTGAATATGCTACTGGTTTCAATGGCATATGGAAGTCTGAAATAATTGCCACCACGTTTCTATGGTGAGATTTGACTTTGAAGGAAGGTAAGACATGTCTCCTAACATGAAGTAAAACATTCAGGTTTCAAACAATCACATGTAAGAATGTTGTTTTCAAAATGTTACTGCCTCCAGCTCATTACAAAGTGGTGTGTTACCTACACATACCGTTGCATATATAAATGGGAAACACAATTTACCACAAGTGGACTCCAATCAAGTTGTAGAAACCTCTCAAGGATGATCAATGGAAAACAGGATGCACCTGAGCTCAATTTCGAGTCTCGTAGCAAAGGGTCTGGAAGCTTATGCTAGTAAGGTATTTCTATTTGTAATACATTTGCAAATATTTCTGCAAAAACTTGTTTTCGATTTGTCATTATAAAAATAAATGAATGGAATCCATTTTTAAATCAGGTCTGAATACTGTACTGAATGCACTGTAAGCATGACCGGTCAAATGCTTTTCCGTCGACTGGTATTTCCATCAATCAACGGGCTAAAACACATTATTCTGCAATAGGAGTTTTTATTTTGTCCCTCGGCAGCTACATTTTTTTTGGCTTTTCATAAATACATTTTAAAAAGCCGTCTATTACCGGCTGACAGAAACCCTGTTGCCTACTGAACATGGCCGAGAAGGTGTCAGAGCGCACCCATTCCTACTCACCGCCATGTAGGGCTTGCAGCCGGCGTCCATGGTCTTGGCCACAGAGTCCACCAGGTGGCCGCTGATGCCGAAGTCACACATCTTCACCTGGCCCTGTGTGTTGATCAGCACGTTGGACGGCTTCACATCTGCACAAAGTTAGAAAAAACAAACAGATTTTTAATCATCAGGAATAGTTTAGTCCCTCCAAGCGTGGCGGAGAGCAAACAATAAGTAATAATAATAATAATAATACAAATCAAATAAAGAGCCATTTCAGATCAACATGAGTAAAGGACGTGATCGAGTGATGAGTATCCGTGCCCAAGACATGAAGACTTGTGTTAGCTTGGGGAGCTGCGTTTGCCTTGGCTTTAGCTCGGCAGGCTAACGAAAGCGTATCCTTCATTTACCTCGGTGTATCACTGACAGTTTGTTATGCAGATGCTCCAGAGCCTTGACGATCTGGAGAGAGAGAAGCAGTTACACACACACACTGCATTTTAATGACATCACTCCGGATAACCTGAGGGAACGGTGTGCCTGTTCCTTATACAGCATCACAACAAGCTGCTGTGGACACTTCTTAAAGATGACCATATAAATCATATCAATAGGAGAGTGGACTTCAGCATTATGCATGTTTTTCCTGTTCTGTTCTCTCTCTCTGGCATCAGTGGTTTCTTTCATCAGGATTATTCAGAAATTAAAACAAATACATCATCTGCACAGAGGTCAGGGTGGTGCTCATTAGGCACCAAACAGAATGAAAAACTAAAACAGGGAGGGACTATCTGGACCAATAAGAAACTCATTTGTTTTCCATTGCAAATCATTTTTAAAATGATCTCCATTGCGTGTCCTGATGAACACGACCCAGGTGTCCACTCACCGCTACAGTGATCTTCCCCAGGATGTCTTCAGGGATGGTCATGCCTTTATCGATCACCTGCTTGTAGAACTTATCCAGAGACGTGTCCATCAGCTCCATGCAGATCCACACGTCTCCCTGGCAACGCAGAGACAACACCTATTACTGTACAACTACCTCTTTAAAATACTCAGCCTGTTTGTTTTCTCTCTCTGGCATCAGTGGTTTCTTTCATCGGGATTATTCAGAAATTACAACAAAATACATCATCTGCACAGAGGTCAGTGTGACACACACAAAAACACACAAAGAAAAACAAATAGGTCCTTCCATGACTAATACAGAGGAGACTACTTTTAATCCTAGTTTGAAAACCCAACTGAATTGAAAATGTATTTGAGGGAAGAAAGAAGTGGCCAAGTGAAAGCCAGCCTAGCCACAGGCTTCCACCATGATGTCGTTTTCACAGGTTAGTTTTTTACATTTATGTTTTGAGGTTGGACTTTTAGCACGTATAGTACTTTAGCACGTAGGGCGCACTGACTGGTGTCATCTCGTTAGTCAGCACGTGTCGCACCTGGGCTGGTTCCCCCCATCTCGTTAGTCAGCACGTGTTATACCTGGGCTGGTTTCCCCCCCATCTCGTTAGTCAGCACGTGTTACACCTGGGCTGGTCCCCCCCCATCTCGTTAGTCAGCACGTGTTACACCTGTGCTGGTCCCCCCCATCTCGTTAGTCAGCACGTGTTATACCTGGGCTGGTTTCCCCCCCATCTCGTTAGTCAGCACGTGTTACACCTGGGCTGGTCCCCCCCCATCTCGTTAGTCAGCACGTGTTACACCTGTGCTGGTCCCCCCCATCTCGTTAGTCAGCACGTGTTATACCTGTGCTGGTGCCCCCCCCCATCTCGTTAGTCAGCACGTGTTACACCTGTGCTGGTCTCCCCCCATCTCGTTAGTCAGCACGTGTTACACCTGTGCTGGTCTCCCCCCATCTCGTTAGTCAGCACGTGTTACACCTGTGCTGGTCTCCCCCCATCTCGTTAGTCAGCATGTGTTACACCTGTGCTGGTCCCCCCCCCATCTCATTAGTCAGCACGTGTTACACCTGTGCTGGTCCCCCCCCATCTCGTTAGTCCGCACGTGTTATACCTGGGCTGGTTCCCCCCATCTCGTTAGTCAGCACGTGTTACACCTGTGCTGGTCCCCCCCCCCATCTCGTTAGTCAGCACGTGTTACACCTGTGCTGGTCCCCCCCCCATCTCGTTAGTCAGCACGTGTTACACCTGTGCTGGTTCCCATCTCGACACCTTCAGAACACCTCCTAAAACCCACCCATTTCCTTTTGGTTGTTCTCAGTGACTCTTAGTTTCCCTTTCGGTTTGAGTGACAATTGTTGGTTTTCTTGCTGGGGAAAGTAACAACCTGTTAAGTCTTTTCCAACCAGTTGATGAAGGGAATGAAACAAGGACAGGTTTTCTTTATTACCAATTAAAAGTAAGTCCAGATAACTCTTAATTTGACGGTGTGCTGGCTGTTTACACAAGTAACCCAATTCAGAAATTTGGCCAATAATTGGTATTTTGAACAATCAGAACTTTTGCCAATAAATGGGCAAAATACAATAATTGGGCTGCCTGTGTAAACCCAGTTTGTGCTACAGATGTGGTGCTGAGTGACAGTGTCCAGGCAAACCCAGTGTGCTACAGATGTGGTGCTGAGTGACAGTGTCCAGGCAAACCCAGTGTGCTACAGATGTGGTGCTGAGTGACAGTGTCCAAGCAAACCCAGTGTGCTACAGATGTGGTGCTGAGTGACAGTGTCCAGGTAAACCCAGTGTGCTACAGATGTGGTGCTGAGTGACAGTGTCCAGGTAAATTCAGGCTGTGCTACAGATGTGGTGCTGAGAGCTGACCTCTCTGAAGAGAGCGCCGTAGAAGGTGACCGTGAAGAAGCAGTCCACGGTCCTCATGGAGATGTCCAGGTCCATCAGCAGTCTCTTCTGCTCCAGGGTGTTCACTGTGGCCCGGATCCTCTGGGGGGGCAGTCACAGAAATACAATCACTAGAAGGAACAAAGCCCTTTGGCTCAGACCAAGGCAATTTGAATGGAAGACTCACAGGAACACTAACTATCTCTTCCATAATGTATCTATTTTATTTTTGTGTGTAAATTACATATAGTTCAGGGGCATTCTTGTTAAAGATGATGACTTCCCGGTGAAAATAAACTTTACATTTGGTATGACATCTGCATACGACACCATAACCTCATCTATTACTGTTAAACGACCTGTTTTTCTCTCTCTGGCATCAGTGGTTTCTTTCATCAGGATTATTCAGAAATTAAAACAAATACATCATCTGCACAGAGGTCATTCATTGTCCCGTTTGGCTTGACAATAAAAACATATTTAACCTTTATTTACCTAGGCAAGTCAGTTAAGAACAAATTCTTATTTACAATGATGGCCTACCCCAGCCAAACCCTAACCTGGATAAAGCTGGGCCAATTGTGCGCCGCCCTATGGGAGTCCCAATCACGGCCGGTTGTGATAAAGCCTGGAATCGAACCAGGGTCTGTAGTGACGCCTCTAGCACTGAAATGCAGTGCCTTAGACCGCTGTGCCACTCGGGAGCCCAAAATGACCATAGGAGTTGTCAAAACAGCACAGGTCTGTGTTGGTCAGGAGTGTTGATGTTGAGATAGAGCTGTGTGGCTCGTCTTTAAAAAGTGACACGCACACTTATCTAATCAACATCTCAGATATGTAAATAGAAAATGTCTGTTTTGACTTTTGAAAACATCTAATAAACATCTCTGATAAAGTGCCGTTGGAAAGATCTCAGATCCGTAGACTCTTTATACATTTTGTTACGTTACAGCCTTATTCTAAAATGGATTCAGTAATTCAGAAATAATGAATAAATGAAATACCTTATTCACATCAAGGGGTCTGAATACTTTCCGAATGCAATGTACAGAAATCTAAAATGTCTGTTTCAGTAGAAGGCAACATTTTGAAACATTCAGATACACATATGCTATGTAGAACAAACACACCTCTGACATAAGGAATCGTGTTGTCTCTATTCCTGGCATTTCTATCTGCAACGTTCCATAACATTGGCTCATTAAACATGCACCCTGGAGCACTCCACCCACCTTGACAGCCATGATAAGCCCACTGGGCACATGTCTCATCTTGTCCACCACGCCATACGCTCCTCTACCCAGCTCCCCAATCTGCTCCAAGTCATCTGCCTTCATAACAAAGTTCTGGCCAGAGGGAGAAACACAGTGGAGAGAGACAGAGGTCTATCAGCCAATCACATCACGTTCAACCAATACATGTAAAAGAGAAAACCCCAGAGTCGTGTTCATTAGGCCCCATCGGAAAACAAAAATACATTTTTCTTATTGGACCCAGGTGGTTTAGTTTAGAATTTCTGAGTCAGGTAATGACATCACCATTTTGACACCAAAACCCTATACTTATCGTTGACTACAGTACAACTCTCTTCCTGTTGAGTTTCTCTCTGGCATCAGTGGTTTCTTTCATCAGGATTATTCAGAAATTAAAACAAAATACATCATCTGCACAGAGGTGATCGTCACGTTTGTCTGAGATGCACAGCGTGAGAAAAGTCTATCAGTCACATCAAAGTCAACCAGTAAAGGCATTAGAGAAGACGCTACGGTCGTGTTCATTAGGACATGCAACAGAAGACATTTTCAAAAAGCTGAGCAACGAAAAACAAAAGTAAGTGCTTCTTATAGGACCAGTCCAGGGGTGTAAACATTAGTCCAAAGTTACAAAACATGGAGTTTCTATTGGACAAATTCAGGTCCGTCCCCATTCCGGTTAAGAAACGTTTTCCAACAGAATCGGCGTAATGAATACACCCCAAGCAGCCCCTCCCTGTTTCAGTCCGTTTTCGTCCGTTTGGTGTCTAATGAACATGACCCAAGTAAAACCACAAAAGGTGATAGAAAGTGAAGTACTACAGTCTGAGCACAACGTTCCTCCCTTCCCTACCTTTTCTCCAATGGTAACACAGGCTTTGGAATCCAGATCTCGAGGGGGGCTGAGGAGAGAGGATAGGTTAGTGGGATTAATACCATGCATTAGTTTAAAGATGTGACATCGATATCAAACTTAACACAAAACAACTAATGCTCTTTCTTATTGAACATCCCACTGTACTTTGACAAGATGCTATGTGAAACCTGGCTGGTAGAATTTAGGGTGTGAAAGAGGAGGTTCAGGTAATGACATCTGCATATAACCTCATCATCTATTACTGTACAGCTACCTCTCCCTGTTTCTTTTGTTAGCTTCTCCCTGGCATCAGGGGTTTTCCTCGTCACCATTATTAAGAAATTAAAACACACACATCACCTGCACTGAGGTCCTCGTCACCATTATTAAGAAATTAAAACACACACATCACCTGCACTGAGGTCCTCGTCACCATTATTAAGAAATTAAAACACACATCATCTGCACTGAGGTCCTCGTCACCATTATTAAGAAATTAAAACACACACATCATCTGCACTGAGGTCCTCGTCACCATTATTAAGAAATTAAAACACACACATCATCTGCACTGAGGTCCTCGTCACCATTATTAAGAAATTAAAACACACATCATCTGCACTGAGGTCCTCGTCACCATTATTAAGAAATTAAAACACACACATCATCTGCACTGAGGTCCTCGTCACCATTATTAAGAAATTAAAACACACATCATCTGCACTGAGGTCCTCGTCACCATTATTAAGAAATTAAAACACACACATCACCTGCACTGAGGTCCTCGTCACCATTATTAAGAAATTAAAACACACACATCACCTGCACTGAGGTCCTCGTCACCATTATTAAGAAATTAAAACACACACATCACCTGCACTGAGGTCCTCGTCACCATTATTAAGAAATTAAAACACACACATCATCTGCACTGAGGTCCTCGTCACCATTATTAAGAAATTAAAACACACATCATCTGCACTGAGGTCCTCGTCACCATTATTAAGAAATTAAAACACACATCATCTGCACTGAGGTCCTCGTCACCATTATTAAGAAATTAAAACACACATCATCTGCACTGAGGTCCTCGTCACCATTATTAAGAAATTAAAACAAACACATCATCTGCACTGAGGTCCTCATCACGTTTGTGACAAACACACAGCAGGGGCTAATTTCCAGGGCATCTTTTTTGGAGTCGTGCTGCACAGATGATGAGCTCTCACAATATCCGGAGAAGTGTTTAGCCCACCATCTCAGAAACCACGTTAATATGATGTAGCGATCTTCTGAGATGCACAGCGCGACCACGAAAGAGATACCCTGGAATCCGGCCAACCAATGACAGAGAAGAAGCCTTACGCTGCGGCTGCAGGTGGGGGCTGATCAAAGACCTCTTTGGAGAGCTTGAGGCCTGGGTTCTTCTTCTTTCCTATGAGAGGAGAGGAAAGATCAGCCTAGTTCTTTAAGAAAACTTATCTATACAATGACCTGTCAATTCTTACTTTCAATAAAGCAGATCAGAGAAACCCCTAATTGAACCATGTGTTGTGAGAATGCTTGGTTCTGTTTTTGGTGTGGACTTCCGACTTGTACCGTAAGGTGTTAGTGACTGTACAGCTCCATTTGTTATCTACCCAGAGATTATTCAACAATAGAAAACAGGTGAACAACTCGCTCATAAATCGGAACGATGACACAGAGAGCGAGAAAGCAGAAACAGATTACCTCACTCATTTACCCTCAGTTTTGTCTAAACCTACTGTCATACAAGCAGCAATTTAACCACCTTGGTTTGTCCCAACCAAAGTCTCAACCATAATCAGAGGAATACTCACTGAACAGTGACTCATGTTAGCTCCTGCAGTAGGGCTGCTTCTGCCTACACAATGGAGACCAGAGACCTCTCCCTGTGTGAAATGCACACTACAGTGCATTCCTAAACACTGTTCACAAGCAACAAGTGGGGACTTCTCATCCAGGCTAGGGCAATGGGGCCATGCTGGTGTAAAACAACAACCCCAACTGAAGGAACGTGGGATTCAGACGAGGACTGTGCCTCTATAGTCTAAACATGGACCCTTTCCTCCTCTCCTGATGGGCACGACATTGGATGAGTGGGAGTGATGCAGCAGAAAGATATTTAGGATCTGCTCTCATCCGGGGCCTGAGGCAGGTTGATTTCTGCCAGCTATTGGCAGGTACATTTGCAGAGGTCCTGTTAAATGCAGAATTCTGTGTTTTCACACAGACAAAAAAGGAAAACGCAAAAGAAAAATCTTGCTACGTTTTGTAAAATGCTGGTTTAAATGCTTTTTTTTTGTGCCTAGACTAATTTTGTGCTTCAGTTGCACTTCACGCAGATGAATACATGAAACAGGCATTCTATCAGCAGACAGCACTCTGAACTGACTCTCTGTTTTACTTTTCTCTGGTAAAATACACGATTAGCTTCCAGCAAAACATCCGGAAATGTAGCTAGCGACATTCTTTCTATGATAAACACTAGAAATTTGATGGCCATGTATCGTTTTTGCTAAAAAAATTATAATAACACAAAAATATATATAGCTAGCTTTTTCATTGTAAGCTCATTTACTTGTGTGGCTGATTGCCAAATAGAGTTGCACTTCTATTGTCATCTGATGAATGAAGCTATTTTCTGCCGAATGTGTTGCACTAATGTATTTTCTGTGAAGGTAAACTATATTTTTATGCCCCTGATCACTACTGAAGCAAAATAATAATATATATATGACTTTCAAAATAAAATGCAGGTGAAATGGTTTAAAAAAGCCAGATTTGATAGTCTGCGTTTTGAAAATGCAGCTTTATATTGTTTCCAAAGCCCCTTATACCACCCACCACTGCGACCTGTATGCTCTAGTCGGCTGGCCCTCGCTACATATTCGTCGCCAGACCCACTGGCTCCAGGTCATCTATAAGTCGATGCTAGGTAAAGCTCCGCCTTATCTCAGCTCACTGGTCACGATAACAACATCCACCCGTAGCACGCACTCCAGCAAGTACATCTCACTGGTCATCCCCAAAGCCAACACCTACTTTGGCCGCCTTTCCTTCCAGTTCTCTGCTGCCAATGACTGGAACGAATTGCAAAAAAATAAAACAAAAATATCTGAAGCGGGAGACATATTTCCCTCACTGACGTTAAACATCAGCTATCTGAGCAGCTAACCGATCGCTGCAGCCGTACATAGTCCATCTGTAAATAGCCCACCCTAATCTACCTCCCTCATCCACATACTGTTTTTATTTACTTTTCTGCTCTTTTGCACATCAGTATTTCTACTTGCACATCACCATCTGCTCATCTATCACTCCAGTGTTACATTTTCTAAATTGTAATTCCTTTGCACACTGTATATAGACTCTATTGAGTTATTTGACTGTATGCTTGTTTATTCCATGTGTAACTCTGTTGTTGGTGTCGCACTGCTTTGCTTTATCTTGGCCAGGTCACACAGTTGTAAATGAGAACTTGTTCTCAACTAGCCTACCTAATTAAATGTGGGGCGGCAGGGTAGCCTAGTGGTTAGAGCGTTGGACTAGTAACCGGAAGGTTGCCTGAACAGGCCGTTAACCCACTGTTCCTAGGCCGTCATTGAAAATAAGAATTTGTTCTTAACCGACTTGCCTAGTTAAATAAAGGTTATATAGAGATGTTGGAACATTGTTGCAGGGACTTGCCTCCATTCAGCCAAAAGTTCATTAGTGAGGTTGGACATTTTCCACTTCACAATAACAGTACTTACAGTTGACCGAGGCAGCTCTAACAGGGCAGAAATCTGACAAACTGACTGGCATCCTATGACAGTGGCAACTTGCTGACCACATCAGATGTCGCGTGCGCGAGTGTCGCAAAATACATTTAGAAATCCATGTTATTCAATTATTGCGCCAAGGAGCGTCTGCATTGCCAAGGGCTAAAACAGAAGTCATTCCTATTTCTGACGCAGATTGCACTGCAAGTCCTGCCTCTCCCATTGGTTTATAGAAGCAGGTACCCACGTGCCATCTCCTCATTGTGGGTGATTGAAAGACTAAATGTTTTGCCGGTTGTCGTGGTAATACTATGAAAGTGTATATGCCAATCACCATATAAATTCAAAGATGAAAAAGCCTGGAAGGAGGAGAGATGACTAGAAACGATTCGGATGGCCGTTTTATGTAGAGGACCTTGTGCATTTCAGGTAAAATAACAACTCAATGTTTATATCCCTGGCCAAATTATCTAGCAACAGCAAGCTAGCTAAATAGGACAAATTAGCTAGCTTTTTGACCTGTCCCCAAATTAATGTCATTGGTTCAGAGTTTGTTTTAATATTTTAATCTGTGTGTTGTGATGGCGTTTGGTGTAGGGGGACAAAATAAATGTATGCACGATAGCAGGCGCGCAGCCGGTTTGGGTTCCGTGTAAGGCCATTTTACTGCCAACGTTTGTCTATGGAGATTGCATGGCTGTGTGCTCGATCTTATACACCTGTCAGCATGGGGTGTGGCTGAAAGAGACAGATCCACTCATTTGAAGTGTTTCCACATACCTTCGTATATAGTGTACATTGGCTCAGAAGTAACCAGACACTTAAACACCACTTGCTGTTTAAAGCTTCCAATGGCTCCCTGTACCACTAACAACTGGAAAAAGGGCTGCAGAGAGCATCAGAGACACCCTTCATAAACGCAAGGCAGTGCAGCGTTATGCAATGTTTCAAGTGAAGCATTTAGGTTGGGTGTGCTGTGTTGGCTGGGTAATACAGTGCAGCCTAATCGTGGGTGGATTCTCTGCAGTACATACACAGTACATGCAGTACATACACAGTACATACACAGTACATACACAGTACATACACAGTACATACACAGTACATACACAGTACATGCAGTACATACACAGTACATGCAGTACATACACAGTACATGCAGTACATACACAGTACATACACAGGAGGCTAAATGTTAGCAAATAACCTACATATCTGGAGGAAAGCAAGTTCGTATAGACTGGACTGGTAGCATCTCGTGCTCTCCTCAGATGAGCCACTGCAGACATCCAGCTTCCCAATAAGACGAGATTCATTGACTTCCCAGTGAAACACAGTGAGGGGAGATTCATTGACTTCCCAGTGAAACACAGCGAGGGGAGATTCATTGACTTGTGCTATGCTCACATGCACCCAGCAGAGTAAAAATAGATGTTCATTTCCTCCGTCGAGCTAAAAAAAGAGCATTCAAAACCTTCTTAAAATGACCTAGAACAACAGTATAAAAACAGCCTTTGTCCCAACTGAAGTAGCATGGCCTTTTTCGCCTTCATTCACTTTCTCCAAAATATCGCTATTTTTAAAACCAGCCATAGAAAGCTGGTTGCAAATTTGGTTTAATATGTGTTCAGTCTTTTCTGGTGGATTAAACAAATATTGTTAAACTCAACAATAACAAAAAATAACGTTTTTGAAAAATATGTTTAAAAATGGTTTAATATTTGTAAATGATATAAATAGGACGGGTGGAATTGTTAACAAAAATATGGAAATGTCTGCTGTATTCAAAATTACAACCAACTGACTGCAGCATCACTGCAAAAATGGAGGCGGCAAGTGGAAACGGGAGGAGGTAAGGATTCACAAAACCACGCCGGATTCAAAACTGAGTTTTTACAATTCAAATGTTATATATATATACACATACATACACACACACACACACACACAATATATATAAAAACACACACACACACACACACACAACCAGTCAAAAGTTGACACCTACACATTCCACACTTTATTTGTACTATTTTCTACATTGTAGAATAATAATGAAAACATCAAAACTATGAAATAACACACATGGAATCATATAGTAACAACAAAAAATGTGTTAAATATCAAATATATTTTGATTTGTTTGAGATTCTTCAAAGTAGTCACCCTTTGCGCACACTTGGCATTCTGTCAACCAGCTTCATGAGGTAGTCACCTGGAATTAATTTCAACACACAGGTGTGCCTTGATAAAAGTGAATGTGGAATTGCTTTCCTTCTTTATGCGTTTAAGCCAATCAGATGTGCTGCGACAAGGTAGGGGTGGTACACAGAAGATGGTATTTTACCAACTAGGGCTAAGTCCATACTATGACAAGAACAGGTCAAATAAGCACAGAGAAACAACAGTCGATCATTACTTTAAGACATGAAGGTCAGTCAATCCAGAACATTTCAAGAACTTCTAAAGTTTCTTCAAGTGCAGTCGCAAAAACCAAGTGCTATGATGAAGCTGGCTCTCATGAGGACAGGAAAGACAGACCCAGCGTTACCTCTGCTGCAGAGGATAAGTTCCTTAGAGTTAAACTGTACCTCAGATTGTAGCCCAAATAAATGCTTCACAGAGATCAAGTAACAGACACATCTCAACATCAACTGTTCAGAGACTGCATGAATCAGGCCTTCATGGTCGAATTGCTGCAAAGAAACCACTACTAAAGGACACCAACAAGAAGAGACTTGCTTGGGCCAAGAAACACGAGCAATGGACATTAGACCGGTGGAAACCAAAAATCTCAAATTTGGTTCCAACCGCCATGTCCTTGTGAGATGATCTCCGCATGTGTGGTTCCCACCGTGAAGCATGGAGGAGGTATGATAGTGTCACCAGCAAAGCACTGTCTGTGATTTATTTAGAATTCAAGGCACACTTAACCAGCATGGCTACCACAACAGGACAATGACCCAACACACCTCCAGGCTGTTTTTGTATTTATTTTTATTTCACCTTTATTTAACCAGGTAGGCTAGTTGAGAACACGTTCTCATTTACAACTGCGACCTGGCCAAGATAAAGCAAAGCAGTTCGACACAAACAACAACACAGAGTTACACATGGAAAAAACAAACATACAGTCAATAATACAATAGAGAAAGTCTAAATGCAGTGTGTGAAAATGAGGTAGGATAAGGGGGGTGACGCAATAAATAGGCCATAGTGGCGATATTATTCCAGTATGGCAAATTAAACACTGGGGTGATAGATGTGCAGAAGATGTGTGTGCAAGTAGCGGTACTGGGGTGCAGCAGAGAACTGGAAAGAAAGACAGCCAAAGGATGAATTGGCTTTGGGGGTGACCAGTGAAATATACCTGTTGGAGCGCGTGCTGCGGGTGGGTGGTGACCAGTGAGCCGAGATAAGGCGGATCTTTACCTAGCAACAACTTATAAATTACCTGGAGCCAGTGGGTTTGGCGACGTATATGAAATGAGGGCCAGCCAACGAGAGTATACAGGTCCCAGTGGTGGGTAGTATATGGGGCGTTGGTGACAAAACGGATGGCACTGTGATAGTGGTTTGCTGATGTCAAGGGTGTGAACAGAGTGCCCCATGAAGCCGGTGGGGTTATGGTATGGGCAGGCATAAGCTACAGTCAACAACACACAATTGCATTTTATCGATGGCAATTTGAATGTACAATACCGTGGTGAGATCCTGAGTCCCATTGTGAGGCCCATTTTTAAAATGTATCTGTAACCAACAGATGCTTATCTGTATTCCCAGTCATGTGAAATCCAAATGCAATTCAATTGACTGATTTCCTCACTGTAATTTAGTAAACTCAATGAAATTGTTGTTAATATATATTGTTTTTTATAAAAAAAATATATATGGGGGATTGGAAATGATGCAATTTCTAACAATTACATTGTTAGAAGCCACAATCTGCAATATTAAAGCTGATCCACAGCGCAACATTGTTTTAAGCATGGCAAGAAACTATTTCGTTTGGCTAAATACTGCCCTTAGCTCGTAATGCATAGCTAAAATGCATGGCAGAAACGGATCTTACGTGGCACTCTATTTCAGCTGAACTCCCTGACATACAGTATACCTTGAGTGTCTGAGGTCACATATTTGACTAGTAGACAGCTAGGCCCACATCAGGCCTCATTTCAATGAAGGAGCTATTAAAAATCCTACAACTCTAAGCATTTCAGGCATGGGACTATGCAGTATCCAACACTTTCTTTGTGGGAATGTCTGACGTCGACGAAACCAAGTTGGAAGTTCTCATGTTACAAATGGTAGCCCATATGGACGATGCTTACTGTGTTAACTTCCTCGGGGTGGGGGGGGGGCGGGCAGGTGTGCACTCCCCTCTAGTGCCTGTATCCAGGCAAGAGAGGATGACTCCCAACCAAACAAGACATCCTTTCTGAATAGCTGTCACGTGATCCTTCGGGAAGCATGATGTCATTGGGCATAGCTCTCCTCCAGCTTTCTGAACCCCTGGTACATCCACCTAAACCCTAAACCCAGCCAAATAAGCTTACTGCACGACAACCCTTTGGTTATAGACAGTGGGCTTACACTCCACTATACGAGTTGCTTTGCCATCAGCATCGTGTCAATGTGACATTCTACCTGCTACACAGATCGTTTTGTAAAGCGTTGTAAAATAACCAGTGGTGTGTGTATAGTCAAGGCCATATGTAACCAAAATCAACTTGATTTTTCCATCCAAAATCAACTTTATTTTTCCATTCAATTCACAAGATGGAATGGATGTGCGCGTCAGCCATCGATTCTTGAGTTTGGACGCCGCCATCAGACATGACACAAGTCGAGCAATAGAGCAGATTTCCAAGGAAGCCTCCCCTCAACGGCCTGAACCATGCACAACAACAGCCTATAGGCGGTAAACTGAAATAATTGATGCTGACTAATCTAGCTACAGCCGTAGCTGTGGTGTGTGTCTCATGTTACAGGTGATTCACTACCTTCTAGAGGAAAATAACCCCACCCGGCTTTAGTCACAGACAGGTGCACTGGTTTGAAGACTCCTGCACAAGGTATGCTATGTCTTCTGTGTAAAGATGAATACTCAGAATTCTTGGGCAGCCCATTGGATGACGGCGTGAATAGCTGGGTCACGAGCCACCATCAACCCGCTTAAACCAGCAATGACGAAGCTACCAAGTAACAGGTTATTTTTCACTCTGGACAAGCAGCAGTGCTCTCTCACTGTCAGAGTTTCTGTGCATGTGCACGGGTTCACGTAACACTCCTACAACGTGGTAGGTACGGGACCAAAACAGCAGAGACGTTTAGCCTTGTGCTTCACCGTTCTTAGTTGTTGTCGAAATCGGCCCGATATTTCTGCGTGAAACTCATTTCCATCTCAAATGACTCGAGCAAACAGCAAAGTTATCTTAAAAAGAGAAAAAACATGAATAAAACAACACATCACAATGCCTCTCCCCTGTCTGACCCAAATAACTCTGGGGCATAAGTACATGTACTGATGTGTGGGTAACTCAGTAATGTGTGTAACTGTCAGTAGGACCTTTTTAGGGTTCTATTTGTTATGTAAGATGTGTAGTTCAGTCGTTGAGCTGTTCTTATCTATTGACGTTCTGGGATTATGTCATGGTATTTTTTGTGGATCCCCAGGAAGAGTAGCTGCTGCTTTAGCAACAGCTAATGGGGGATACGAATAAAATACAAATGAGTTTACCTCTAAACCTAGTCCTGGACTACAACGCACTTTCAATGGAGATAAACCATCCCAGGATGGGACTGGCTGCCAGTCAGAAGGCACACCGGTCAGACCGTGTTAACCCACTGTGCTAAAAGCCTAGCACTGTCTGTAAATCAGTCTGGATAAGAGCGTCTGCTAAATTACTAAAAGGTCAATGTAAAACAAAACAAAAACGGGGTGCTTGAAAATGTGTCACATTGCAGCTGACATTTCTTGTATGGGCAGGGCAAACACCATTGTAGAAGAGTGCATTATTTGTTGTAAAACCTCCTTAAGCAACAGCAACTTGAAATGAACAAACAAGCATTGCAAAGCACTTAAGCCAACTCCACCCAATACCTTAAACAAAGTGAAACTGGCTACAGCGGTCAAGAAAAGTCCAGACACAACGGAAAACCCAGGGCTCATCCTACACTTTTACTATAAGCAAACAGGCTGTTGCTGCTCCCGAAAGAAAGGTGAGCACCAATAACGTCAGCATAGCACAACAGTGAAGCAGCTGTACAACCACAGGTTGCAGAAGTCGCCTGAAGTACAAGTCAACACATGCATTCAGGTAGCTAGGCTATAGAGGGGCTGCCTGTGATAGCATAATAGTCAGTGAGCAGGCCTCTCACGATCCTGGTGGTAATGCCAGTAGGATTGTGTAGATCAGCACTTCCCAAATTGGTGCTGGGGACTTCAAGGGGTGCATGTTTTGTTGTTTGCCCTAGCACTACACAGCTGATTCAAATAATGAATGCTTGATAATCAGTTGATATTTTGAATCAGCTGTGTAACGGTTAGTGTTAAGGCAAAAACCAAAATGTGTACCCCTTGGGATCCCCAGGACAAGAGTTTTGGAAACGATGGTGTAGCATAATATCACATCATCAACAACATAATGTCCCCACGTGTGACGTAGGTGGGCCTTGATTTATTTTCCATCAGGTGTTTTTATTCAGCATTGCTTGTTGCTAGCTAACTACACATCACTTAGTGTCAGAGGGAGACCAACTGTATGATAGATCAGGCATTTGTAGAAAATGTGCGAGACAAATATAAGTGAACAACTATTGCAAGAATGCGTGAGAGACGACGCACACGGTAATATTAGACCAAGTAACGCTGTCGGAAAAATACATGACTCATGGTTTCCCATCAAAACGACAAGTCGCGAGGCATGGCATGCGTGCTCCCAATAAAATAACGCACGCGATATAGTTAACGTTACATCGATACCGGTGTGGCTAGCTACGCACTTTTCGTTTGGTCGAATAGACAATGCTATAGGTAACGTTAGCTCGGTAGGAAGGTAGCTAACGAACAAGCAACAGTTGCAACTTACAGCCCCAAGTAGCCTAACTAACGTTATCGCGTGTTCACAAATTGTTTAAATTTCCAGGAATTGACAGGAAACAACCAACCACGGGGAATCCGCATACATTTTATGGTTTCTAGCCAGGTTACAGAGAAATGCAATTAGGCACCACATTACAACTTGTACCGTAGCTAGCTGGAGTTAGCTAGCAACTTTGTACAAGGACAGACCCTAACGTTAAGCCGGAAACGAACTGATATTTCAAAAAACGTCTAATGCAATGACGCAATACATAACCCTGACTTCCAGCAATGCATCTTTATCGGAAATTCAGTCTTGTTGCACGATTAACATTATTGTTAAAATTCTTACCTCCTTTCGAAAGAGACATTTCCCCCTTTGCTTTGATGAGGGGGAGGGGAAGCACAAAGACTTTTTTACTCCCTCCCTCCCTGCATCTACCCCGCTCAGAAGCTGCGGCTTGTCCTGCAACTACGATGCAAGTCTGTTTCAATCTTCATGCATGTTGCGTTAGTTTGTCTCCGTGTCGCAGGGCTTCTAGTTAAAAAAAGAAGTTATAAACCGAAAGCACATATGAATTTAACTCGATAACGTTACATTACCAAACTGTACACTTTTTAGACAGCGAAGAAGTGGTCGGATTAGTTTTTCATAGCCCGGTGCTCCGGATGTGTGGAGATTTTTATTCAGGACCAATGGAATGGTCTAAAATGAGTCAACCCTGTTTATCCGGGGCACCGGGCTATGCAAAACGAACTCGATCAATCTGACATCTGAAAGCTCGAGCGTCAAATGCGTTATGACGTTTTTCCTCCCTGTGTTGTACATAGTTGTGGGATATGTAGTCATTGCCAACAAGCGTGGACATGTCCAAGACCCGTCCATGGTCACAACAATCATAATTGAAAAATATATATATAAATTCTAAGAATGCCATTGTACAATTTGTGGTTTTCAATGGCTTCAAAGCATTTTGATTTCAGGGAGATATCCCCATACACACATCTCTGAAACTGGAAACACTTATCTCCCTCACTAGCTTGAAGCACCAGCTGTCAGAGCAGCTCACAGATTACTGCACCTGTACATAGCCCACCTATAATTTTGCCCAAACAACTACCTCTTTCCCTACTGTATTTATTTTATTTATTTATTTATTTTGCTCCTTTGCACCCCATTATTTCTACTTTGCACATTCTTCCACTGCAAATCTACCATTCCAGTGTTTGACTTGCTATATTGTATTTACTTTGCCACCATGGCCTTTTTTTGCCTCGTATATAGACTTGTTTCTACTGTATTATTGACTGTATGTTTGTTTTACTCCATGTGTAACTCTGTGTTGTTGTATGTGTCGAACTGCTTTGCTTTATCTTGGCCAGGTCGCAATTGTAAATGAGAACTTGTTCTCAACTAGCCTACCTGGTTAAATAAAGGTGTTCTCAACTAGCCTACCTGGTTAAATAAAGGTGTTCTCAACTAGCCTACCTGGTTAAATAAAGGTGTTCTCAACTAGCCTACCTGGTTAAATAAAGGTGTTCTCAACTAGCCTACCTGGTTAAATAAAGGTGTTCTCAACTAGCCTACCTGGTTAAATAAAGGTGTTCTCAACTAGCCTACCTGGTTAAATAAAGGTGAAATAAATCAAATAAATACAAGGCATGTGAAATTCATTTTGATAGGCCTACCTTGTTTGTTTTTGATTAAAGTTTAATTTATACCATACCTACAGTACTATAAAATACAAGAGCTACAAATAGCTATGAAAAATGTCAATGCTGTTTTGTTGAGTAGCAAAAACACACACACGTCTGCAGCCCCACGATTATAAATGTAATGCCAGTTTGCAGGGTTGCCATTTTGTGTTTGCATTACTTTGTTGCATATGTACGATAGAAATTAGGCTTAAGTCACAATTGTGCTCTGTATCACATTGTGTTCTGCATATTAGGGTGAATCAAGTAAACAGACCAATTACAGACGGGGTAAAATAACATTTTATTCAGGATATAGGAAGAGGACATAGAGAGATATGGTAGCTACATGAACCAGTAACATTCTAAAGACCCGGAAGTATAATTTAGACCAACAATGTCGTCCATAGGTCTGTGCATAATTCATTATATAAGTACTACTCACAACTACACAATCCTTCTAATAGCACTAATACTGCAGGTTGGCTTAAAGATTCAATAGAAATGCTCCTCAATTGCAAAAGAGTAGGGCAACAGCAAAATGGCTTCTAGAGAAACTCTGGTATAGGAATTGTCCAGTCACTGAGTATCAGCATGGCTATAACATTTAGGCCTGTAAACGTATGTGTGTGATTGTGACTAATGGTGGTATGAATGCATGCTTTTAAAATGGCCTGTACTTATGGTGTTGGCAGTGTGCAAAGCGACGAAAGAAGCTTCACTTGATCCTGTGAGGTTTGGTTAGCACCAACAAAGTGAGAGTTCAGCTCATGGAAACAATACCAATAACTGACACTTTGATTTACTAGTAGTATCCTATAGCGATGCAGTTAACATCATACAGTTAAATATGTCATAAAGAATGTGCCTTTCCTCTAATCAGGGGCAATCAAGGAAATATCCAACTATTGACATAATCATATCTCAAACAAATACAGTGCAGTCGTGTTTGCCCCTACCATGTGTGTACGATTTGTGGGGAGGGACAATGTGGAGGAACTGTTATTATCTGTAACTCTTTCATTGACTTCTTTAATAGATGCAGTACAGTTACAGTTGGCTCCATACACCTCTTTTCAGAGCTAAAACAGTTTGGAGACAAACTTAACCACTACTGTAAAAAGTACCATTACCTTATGTAGAACAGAGGTGCCCAGTACCAGGCCAATAAACAGGAGTTGTGATATGAGTGTGTGCATGTGTGACTTTGTCTGCAGGCTAGGGGGGGGACTCTGCAGGGAGGGCGGTTGGCTACGGTCATCACTGTCTGGGCAAGTTCCAAAGTCATACACCCAGACTATTTCTACAATTTCTGTTCTTGAAATATAACCTCAACCACACTGCAAACCTTATGCCGTGTACCTTAAATTAAGACCAAAAAGCAAATGTTTTGTTTTCATCATTTTTTTATGATATAGCCAATTTTTACTTCTGCAACTTGACCATCTAATGGGAACCGTTGGTTACTAAGGCAACAACAACCTCTTGGCCTATTTCCTGGCAACGATGAGGCTGTGGTAAAGGGGCTTTACCACGACGTGCAGGTAGAGGGAGCTGTCGATGAGGTATTCAGACGCCCGGCGGTGAAGGTCGGCTTCCACCAGGAAATCCCCGGCCTCCTCAGTGCTCTGGTGGAAGTTGTAGACGTGACGAACCACCATTTTACCCCCCTGCCTCGCCGTCACGATCACCGTCTTCTGGAAGCTCACACCCGCGAAGTCGGGGCTGGAAGTGGCTGGGGTGACGATGATGCGAGGACGACCGGCGTCAGTGCGTGTGGCCTGCATCTCGTTTGTATAGGCGGAGCGCACGCTGAGCGGGAGCCAGCGCGGAGAGAACAGGCCGTTCCAGGTCACCCGCTTGCTGGCGTCGCTGCCGCTGGGGCCCAGCTGGGTCTGGAAGCTGAAGCTGCGGTCGTCGCGCGTGGGGTTATTGATGACCCACGGAGAGCCCCAGGACGGTGACAGGTAGTTGCGTGGCGTGAATATGCTGCAGTTGACGTCAAAGTATTTGGCCAGCTGGACAGGCGAGGCCGAGTGGAACTGGAAGGCCAGGAAGAGCAGGTCACGGATGGACTCGTAGTATTTCAGCATGACTGGTGACTGCTTCTGCAGACGGAACAGGTGCTGCGGGGGGATCATGCCGTAGCGCACCTGCCTCAGGGCATTCTCCACCGTTAGGCCTGCCGGCTGGTTCTGGCCGATCCAGGCTTCCAGGGCCTCGTAGAGCTCCAGCTCGCTCTGCAGGATGAGGTCGGAGCGCTGCATCAGGGACAGCAGCAGGTCGTCGCTGATGGAGCCCCACTCGCCGCTCTGCAACACCGACGACAGGTTCCAGGAGAGGTACTGGAGGCAGCTGTCCCTCAGGTTGGCGTCGCCGATCTGCATGGCATACTGGTACCAGCCAACCACGTGGCCGGTCGGGGAGTCGCTGGACAGGTGCCCTGTCATGTACTGGCTCAGGCCCTGCTGGAGGCTCCACACACGGTACTTGCTAGCCAGCTTGTGCAGAGGGATTGCCTGGTCCAAGCGCACAGAGATGTCACCGCAGTAGAGGTACCTGCAGAGATAAAACAAGGCTAGATCGTTCTGCAGAAACATTGGCAGTCATTACTGAACTTGAAAGGAGGTCACTTTTTAAAATAAAAACATGAAACACCACTAGCCCATTTCTGTTCCTCCCCTATCCTCTTGAGGTGTACACTGATTCTACCCCCCCCAGTCCCCTCACCTGATGAACTTGTCAAAGACAGCAGCACAGTCGGCAGGCTCTCTCAGGACCAAGGTGCTGGTGTTGTGGCTGAGCAGCAGCTCCTCAAACACCTCGCTCTGCAGCGAGAGCACCAGCGTGTGCGCCTGGATCACCTTCACCTCATCCGTGTTGACCGTCTGCACGCGGAGGGCCACATCACTGCCGTTGCCTTGGGCCAGAAGACCTTCCATGCGCTGCACCATTGCCATGGAGTGATTCAGCGTTGTGGCGCCATTCTCCAGCGCCACCTCCTGCTTCAGCGCGGCTGCAGGAAGAGAAGATGAAGGGATCCCATTCAACACCGGGTCAACTGCAAGTGAAAACACCTCTTTCTCAATTCATCTGTCCTCGATTCCTCACAACCTCATTCTATTCACCGTTCTCTCTATTCTATATGGTATCCTCCCCTTGGACCTTCTCCTCCATTACTGTTGTGAAGGATGTGAGGAATTGCGGAAAGACAAATTGAGATAGAGCCCTTCTTCTCCAGTCATCACTCACTTCGACACTGAATGTTGAGTTGACAGTTGAGCCTTCTGCCAATCAACACCGGTTGAATTACAACCGCTAACCAATCATTAATTATGACAAGCTGTCTACCAGCCTTAACACTCTACACTCTCTCCTTCAAAAGCTTAATTAACAGTGCAGTGATGAGATAAACAGCCCTTAACTTGAAGAGTTGCTGAGTTCGTCTGCAGTAGAAAAGTGACTGACCTAGTCGCTAATGGGGAAATCCTACCCGTGGTTTGGGTTTAGGGTCAGCATCTTGGAGTGTAAAACACATTGTTAATAGACAGATAATAATGGATGGTAATAGTGTAGGCTATGAAACCAATGGGCTACTTGTCTTTAAGTATAATTATGCCTAGGCTATGCTGTATAAGCACCAGACATGTCGAAAACATTTTTTTATCCCCTGACTAAACTACTTTTTAAAGTTTTTAAATCCATATTTGCAGATTATTACATGAATAGACTGAATTAAATTGCTCGGTGTCTACATCACTGAGGACTTAACATGATCCTCTCACACCAGCACAGTCGTGCCTCTTCTCCCTCAGGAGGCTGATACGATTTGGCATGGCGCCTCAGATCCTTAGGAACTTTTACAGCTGCATCATCGAGAGCATCCTGACTGGTTGTATCACCGTCTGGTATGGCAACTGCAACCCCCTCATCCGGAAGGCCCTACAGAGGGTGGTACGGACGGCCCAGTGCATCACTGGGGGTGAGCACCCAGCCATTCAGGACGTAAATGGTTAAATGGTTAACTACTGCACACACCTACACTGCTGGTAAAAGTAGTATTAATTAGATGTATTACTAACGCTACAGGGTTCCTGTGAGGTTGAACACAAGATGTCTCCTTCTTCACTACAGGGTCCCTGTGAGGTTGAGCACAAGATGTCTCCTTCTTCACTACAGGGTCCCTGTGAGGTTGAACACAAGATGTCTCCTTCTTCACTACAGGGTCCCTGTGAGGTTGAGCACAAGATCTCTCCTTCTTCACTACAGGGTCCCTGTGAGGTTGAACACAAGATGTCTCCTTCTTCACTACAGGGTCTTCTTGAGGATGAACACAAGTGGCACATGCACACTGTAGAGTCACATGAAAGAAGGTCTCAGCACGACAAGCTGCACGCTCACTCTCTTTAACGCTCTCCTTCCTCTGCCTCCATTGACACCAGCTGCTTCCTCCTGTTACTGTAGGTTTAATGAGACACAGGGGGAGAAAGACTCATGCCCCCCCTCCACTCCCTTAGCTGCCTCACCCCCCAGTCTTCATGTCACCACTGTCGGCTAATCATGCACCTCCACTTCAAAGCAACCTTTGTTCAGTTCATTAGACACAACTAGCCTATACCCTACATCTCCCTGACGGCAGCTGATGCTTGTGGGCCATTGACAAATAACTTTGACATTTGCATTTTGCATTTGTGTAATTTGTGTCATTCACCCAGCTCAAACAAAATTGGACTTCTGAAGTTCAATTTGTCTTTTGCAAGCATATTAATTGTGATAGGTAAACATGCCATTTAATTGTGACGTGAATTGTGATTGATTTGTTCCGGCTAATTACTTCCTAGTTTAAATGTGCTGCAATCAAGCATTCCATTTGTTTCCTTTAAAATGCCGGGGTGAATTCATTGCAATAGATTGAAGTGAGAACTTCAGGGGAATTGATACAGCTGAGGAGGATGTTATTAATAAAAGATTACGGATTTTCTCCTCTAGTCAAGCACAGTGATTTTTAGAAGCTGGTGGGTTGAATCCCCTAAATTAAACATAGAAATGCATGTGTATGAGTACACAAGAAGAGCACACAAAACGCATGAGGAAAAAACTGCCATGCAAGAGGAAGGTGTTATAGCCTGAAATAAAGTGTAATTCAATTGATGCTTCCCCGGTCAAGTCCTTCAATATAGGAAAGAGCATTTTCTTCAGTCTCTAAAATAGCATCCTCATCGATTGTGACTCACAAAGGCCACACAAAAACAAACATCTCAGGCTCTCCCTGCAAAACATCACAGACAAACAGAGATAGGATGTGGGAAAGTGAACTGGGGGGGGACAATGCTGCTATTCCAATACTCAACCTAGTGCCTCTGGGCTTAAAGAGAGCAACCCACATGCAACGTGTCCCACCAGCGTTTCCTCAACCCACTGAGTGTTGGGGACAACGCTTCAAGTCCAAATCATCCTAAAATATTTAACATTGATTGTGTAGCTCAATAGATGGTTTGGACATGATATTCCTCTAAAACAGAGTTGTATCTCTTTCCTACCCTTCTGTAGGATAAGAAATGTAAATAGAATAGGAAATCAAACGGATGTTGTTGATGTACTGTAGTGAGAGAGGAAAGAGTGACTCAAATAGACAAGCTAAACAGTTGATCACTATGCAGAGCAGTCTGTCACACAGTCACCTTACCTCCTCCAACGGAGATGGGGTGGAAGCAAAGAGCCACGAACAGGGTTCCCAGATAGACCCGGATTCCTCCTTCATAGGTGTGTGCCATATCTAGTCATATATATTCCCTCTCTCTCTCTCTCTCTTCTCTGTTCCTTCTTTTTCTTCGTTTCACTCTTTCCGTCTTCCCCTTAGTGCTTAATGTCTTTGTGTGAGTGTGTGCAAGAGGTGGGTTGCCCAGTTGTGGCGCCCTGACTCCCCGTCCCGGACTCTTTATGTAGGACGCCTGGCCTTTTTTCCCCGCCTGGCGCCTCTCACATCGCCTTGCGGACTCCATTGATTGGTGGAATCTGGCAGGGGCCGTTGCCATGACGACAGCTTTGATTTTGAATTTCTCCCTTTTCCATGTTAACATGGCATCGATCTGTGGCCCAATAGGAACTCTCTCTTCATTTTCTGAGTGTAGGTGGATGAGAAAGGGTTATTAAACACTATATTATGGAGTCAATATGAATAAACTATTTTATGATAAAGTACACTGTTATAACATAATTAGGGTATTGTATGTGAGGGTTTTATTTATGTTAATTAGAAGTAATGAGACCAATATATGAAATGTGTAACAATGGCACGATTAAGTAATTAACCACAGAGTTAATTAGTGAGGTGATATCTTCCTGGAGAGCTACTGTCCTATAGGTTTTAACTCCAACCCTGTTCCTGGAGCGATATCATCCTGTAGGGTTTAACTCCAGCCCTGTTCCTGGAGAGCTACCCTGCTTTAGGTTTTAACTCCAAGCCTGTTCCTGGAGAGCTAGCATCATGTAGTCAAAACTTATAGGACGGTATCTCTCCAGGAACAGGGTTGGAGTTAAACCCTACAGGACAATATCTCTCCAGGAACAGGGTTGGAGTTAAACCCTACAGGATGATATCGCTCCAGGAACAGGGTTGGAGTTAAAACCTACAGGAAGGATTCTCTCCAGGAACAGGGTTGGAGTTAAATCCTACAACACGGTAACTCTCCAGGAACAGGGTTGGAGTTAAACCCTACAGGATGATATCGCTCCAGGAACAGGGTTGGAGTTAAAACCTATAGGACGGTAGCTCTTCAGGAACAGGGTTGGAGTTAAACCCTACAGCAGGGTAGCTCTCCAGGAACAGGGTTGGAGTTAAACCCAACAGCAGGGTAGCTCTCCAGGAACAGGGTTGGAGAGCCTTGCATTAGAGCGATGGTCACTCTCCAAATTTTAATGTGACAATTTCAGTGCACTGCTCTCTGATTGGGTTAGTGAACATATCCTGCTAGGGACATCTGGGACTTCGTCTACTTCACTCATCTGTTTCTCTGAAAATAAAATACATTCACATGGATGTACACCACGGGAGGTTGGTAGCACCTTCATTGGGGAGGACGAGCTCGTGGTAATGGCAGGAGCGGAATCAGTGGAATGGTATCAAATACATTAAACACATGGTTTCCATGTGATTGATGCCACTCCATTCGCTCCATTCCAACCATTTTTATGAGCCGTCCTCCCCTCAGCAGCCTCCACTGATGTACACGCCTATCTTCTTGTTCATGTCTTGCTTTTATGTTCATTTTATGCTTTTTTATGACAAATGGCTTGATATGAATTCAGTATGGACAATGCTTCATGTCCAAATCGTCCTAAAATATCTAACATTGATTGTGTAGCTCAATAGATGGTTTGGACATGAAGTGTGACACATTTGAGCACTATTGACTTGCATTGGATTTGTGCCACGAATGAAAAACAAAGTTAGCATTTGGAAACAGTGGCCAAGTAAATAAAACCAAAGCATGGCACCGCTACAAAGATTCTAGTGGGCTGGTCGCCACTTCCACCATCACAGACCTTGGTTAGGTACCCCTCATGTAATATTATCGCTCAATTGTTGTATCTTGAACTGCTGTATCAAACCCCCCCCCCCCCCCCCCCCCCCGTTCTGGCTCATGTTTTGTTGCTGTGGTAATCATGTGATTGCTATATCTTATTGATTGACATTGATAAAAACACCAAATAATAAACAATATAAATGGATGCTGTCATCATACCTTGTTCATAGACTGCTTACAGGGTAAGGAAAACAATATGTCACTTAGTCATTTGGGTGAACTATCCCTTTAATGTTTACTTATTGTGTTGAAAAGGATTGAAATGTGGTGAAGAGACAAACCACACTAACAAGCGGTCCCTGAGTCAGTGCATGCAGAGTGACTGTGTGTTCTGTGTTCTGTGTCACTGTGTTCTGTGTTCTGTTCCACTGTGTTCTCTGTTCTGTTCCACTGTGTTCTGTGTTCTGTTCCACTGTGTTCTGTGTTCTGTTCCACTGTGTTCTGTTCCACTGTGTTCTGTTCCACTGTGTTCTGTGTTCTGTTCCACTGTGTTCTGTTCCACTGTGTTCTGTGTTCTGTTCCACTGTGTTCTGTGTTCTGTTCCACTGTGTTCTGTTCCACTGTGTTCTGTGTTCTGTTCCACTGTGTTCTGTTCCACTGTGTTCTGTGTTCTGTTCCACTGTGTTCTGTTCCACTGTGTTCTGTTCCACTGTGTTCTGTGTTCTGTTCCACTGTGTTCTGTGTTCTGTTCCACTGTGTTCTGTTCCACTGTGTTCTGTTCCACTGTGTTCTGTGTTCTGTTCCACTGTGTTCTGTGTTCTGTTCCACTGTGTTCTGTTCCACTGTGTTCTGTTTCACTGTGTTCTGTGTTCTGTTCCACTGTGTTCTGTTCCACTGTGTTCTGTGTTCTGTTCCACTATGTTCTGTTCCACTGTGTTCTGTTGCAGAGTGTAAAGCGAATGTGCGTGATCCTCAGCGACAAAGGAAACAGCTGGTCAAAGAGTTCACAGGTTGCTGCTGCAGGCAGGGAACATGCTAATTGCTCTTACGGGGAACCATGAAATCAATACCGCGCATACTATCCACTCTGGTGAGTGGTATCAAGCTACATGGTCTCCTAAAAACTCTTACTCAGCCTTATTGACGAGCATGAAGGTTACTGCCTGGTGCATTGTGGTCCCGGCAGAGAGAAGCCGCCCGTGACATTGGCACATGAGAATGAATTGATGACCTAAAAAGGTCAAAGGAATGTTAAAGTAATTGACCAATGAACAAGGTGTTCAATTGACCCTTTCTCTGCCATGAAGTTTCGAGATCGATTTCCTGTCTCCTGGGTAATGGGGAGCCAATACCCAAATGGTTTTGATGATCTCTTCTTCAGGGAAAGATGAAGAGATGTTCTCAAAGTGTGTTGGACCGCTGACTGAGATGAAAGCAAATGAAGGAGCCTCTCAGACTAATTAAGCCGGTTGATGTTTATTGGGATGAGTCTTATACTTGAGGCAGAACTGAGCGATTGTGGCTAGAAGGACCAGCTGCAAAGACAGAATTGGCTATATTGTAAACATTATTGAAAACAAAAAATGTGTTTTTTGGTCTTAATTTAAGGTCAGGCATTATGGTCAGCAGTGTGGTCAGGGTTAAGGTTATGTTAAAAATCAGATGGGATGACTTTGTGGCTGTGCCAGCTAGTGACTGCTCTGCAGAGCTGCCTCCAGAGCACGATTCATGACAAAAAACAATAACCTGCACTAATTAGTCTTCAGTCTAATCTCTCGTTGACAGACGTCTATCGAGCATCTGAACAAATTACGCAAGATTTTAGTTCTGTGTTAAATGAGATCACCTTCAGTCGAGTCAAATCATCTCTGTTGAATAACCACCACATAAGACAGATAAATACATCTGTAGAAAGAATATGGGTTTTGTTCATTATGGTATCCTACGTAGTCCACCAAGGATAGCATAAAACTTTGTTTCAGACAGAATTGGGTTGCTAGTAAGAATGCATCTATGTAGTTGCCTACAGATGTCCTAGGAGATCCATACCTAGCCTGTGTGCTATGAATAGCATGACATGTTCTCTGAGGAGAGCTGGGCAGAGGTACTCTCTAATGAGGTCTGAGACAGGAAGGAAGGAATTGGAATGGCTACTGGAGGACAGGGGACAGGAGACACCGCATCTCCTTGAGAAGAAGTGATAGCTTGCCCTGGTCTTATGTAAATGTGTTGTAAATTAAATCAAATCAAACTTTATTTAAAGTGCATTCAAAATCGCAAAACACTTTACATTAAAACAATCAAATGAATAAAGTTTAAGCGAACAGGTAGGATGAAGGATTAATAAAATAACACAACACTGAGGATGTTTAAAACAATTCCTGACTAAAAAGACATACTAAAAAGGTGGGGTTTTAAATTTGATTTAAAAAACCTAAAATGGTACCTGACCCTCTTACCTGACAGGCTGTAACCAACTATAGTTGCCATGGAATGACAATGAAGAAACAAAGAGAGGCTGTATTTGAGATGGTGAAACTTGATGCAAAGCCATCACTCTACGTACAGTCAATTACAGACACTGACCGATCCCATCCAATAGGTTTAATTCAGGCTGCTTTTTCAGGCACAGTGAGATTCAAAAGGAATATTTCACTACCTGATCTAAACGTGTCGTCTCTCCTCTCTCCTTAATAATTCTGAATCGCCTGAGGGCACCCAATACATTTTCTGCCAAACTGTCATCTTTTCTTCTGGAAATGTTTAAGCACTTTCTCGACCAGTGTGTCAAAGTCTGACAGAAGCTGCATTCAAACTTTTGTTAAAGCATTGCAAAGATGTGTCTAATTGTTGCTCTTTTAGACCAATTTTGCTTTTGAATCGAAACATTCAAATACCAGCAAAACGTCTTGCTTCTCTGTTGTGAAAGACATCTGCTTTGATGTACATAATATTGGATTAGACAGGGTTTATTAACCAATGTCCAACACTACCCTGCATATTGGGACGTTCCTGAGCATCCTTAGATTCAGATGTGTTTGACAGGAGAGAATGGGACTATTTATTCTCTGTGCCTTAAAATGTGGCTTCTGAGAAGTTATTTTCCTTGAATCATCTTTTGGACTTGTCACCCAAGCACAGGAGGCTACCGAGGGGAGGACAGCTAATGGAAACCATGTGTTTAATGAGTTTGATACTATTCCATTATTCCGTTCCAGCCATTACGATGAGCTGTCCTAACCAATTAAGGTGCCACCGGCCACATGTGCACCCAAGGCATCAGTGCTTACAAACTAAGTTCACATTGATTTCCACTTTTAAGGAACATGCGCCAAGGATGACCAATATCTATCTACTCTGTTCTTTGTCTTTTGTTCGTCTTCTCATCCTCTGGCAGTGAGTAGATCAATCCTAAACTGTAAAACTGCTCAGTGTAGGTTCACTGTGAGCCGAAATGCAACAAATCATTATCTTGGTTGCAACTTAGAATTAGAACTCTGGGTGACTTTCAGAGCCTTACCAAGGTAATCTCTTCACCAAGACCAGTTCTAAGAAGAATGTACTGACAGGACAGTGGTCACAAAGTTCAGAATCCAATTGACACCCTGCCAAATCTCTAAAAGCACCCCTGGGGAGGACTGAATGGTAGGATCAATGAGACCACGGGGGGCCTTGCCTGGCCCGATCGCAGCCCTGTTAAACACCTTAGTTTAACGAGTGGTAAATGGCAGTGCCAACACCAGAAATGTGTCCTGAGTGACCTCACGTTGTGTGTTGGGACCACAGGGTATCAACCAGTTGATTGGCTCCCTTGGAGACCTCGAAAACTTCATGCCAATCTAAACACTCAATACTGTACTTAACTGAAAGCACGACCTGCATGTTCCTCTGTGATCTAAAATACAGGCGGTGCATTCAGTGATCTAAAATACAGGCGGTGCATTCAGTGATCTAAAATACAGGCGGTGCATTCAGTGATCTTGTCACGTCCTGACCTTAGTTCCTTTGTTATGTTTCTCGTTTAGGTTGGTCAGGGCGTGAGTTGGGGTGGGCATTCTATGCGTTGTTCTAGTTTTGGTTTTCTATGTGTTTGGCCTGGTATGGTTCTCAATCAGAGGCAGCTGTCAATCGTTGTCTCTGATTGAGAACCATACTTAGGTAGCCTGTTTTTCCCATTTGAATTGTGGGTAGTTGTTTTCTGTTTTCTGTGTTTGCACCTTACAGGACTGTTTCGTTCACTCTCTTTGTTGTTTTGTTATTCAGTGTTCAGTTGATTTATTAAATATTAACATGGACACATACCACGCTGCGCATTGGTCCGATCTTGACTACTCTTCCTCAGAGGACGAGGAGAACCGTTACAGATCTAAAATACAGGCGGTACATTCAGTGATCTAAAATATTATGGTGTTCTTTTAGAGGACAAGCAAATTACACATTTGGTGCACTTTAAAAAGATCTGCATAATCTTTTATTTTCTTTTACAAGGAGTAATAAGAGAGAGAAGATCAAACAGTCTGTCCACTGGCCAACATTAAAATGGATGGGATCCATTGATCTGAAAAGCACATTGTGTGATATCAATGAAACATACAGCTCATGTTCTTTCCTTTTCAGTGTCATAATGTTCCCATTCTGTTTCTATTTTCAGTCTCATAATGTTCCCATTCTGTCTCTATTATCAGTCTCATAATGTTCCCATTCTGTCTCTATTATCAGTCTCATAATGTTCCCATTCTGTTTCTATTTTCAGTCTCATAATGTTCCCATTCTGTTTCTATTTTCAGTGTCATAATGTTCCCATTCTGTTTCTATTTTCAGTGTCATAATGTTCCCAATCTGTTTCTATTTTCAGTGTCATAATGTTCCCATTCTGTTTCTATTTTCAGTGTCATAATGGACTTTGGTTTGGTTGGACCTCAGTAGACCTCAGTGGACCTCGGTAGACCTCATTGGACCGCAGTGGACCTCAGTAGACCTCAGTGGCCCTCAGTAGACCTCAGTAGACCTCATTGGACTGCAGTGGACCTCAGTCGACCTCAGTGGCCCTCAGTAGACCCCAGTGGCCCTCAGTAGACCTCAGTGGTCCTCAGTGGACCTCAGTAGACTTCAGTGGACCTCAGTGGACCTCAGTGGACCTCAGTAGACCTCGGTGGACCTCGGTAGACCTTGGTAGACCTCAGTAGACCTCAGTGGACCTCAGTGGACCTCAGTGGACCTCAGTAGACCTCAGTGGACCTCGGTGGACCTCGGTGGACCTCGGTAGACCTCGGTAGACCTCAGTAGACCTCAGTGGACCTCAGTGGACCTAAGTAGACCTCGGTAGACCTCGGTGGACCTCGGTGGACCTCGGTGGACCTCGGTGGACCTCGGTGGACCTCAGGGCAATGAGTTCTGAGAACTTCCATCTGTCTATGTCAGCAGTGTGGAGGCCTTGGCCTTGTTCATCCTAGCGGTGGACAACTCTAACATCACAATGTCCTGAAACTGTCTGAGTCAGTGTAGCACAAAAAGCTCATGTGGAGGAATTCACAGCTAGGCCAGCCAACAATGATTTGATGTTGTTTGTCCACCAGGCCAATTTGGAATCATCATTAGGCAACAATACTACAGGGTGCAGGAGTATGTCTCATTCCAGCATGTCTGTTAATAAAGATGGAACTTTTCCACAGAATACGAACCTACTGATACAACTTAAACACACAGAGACCAGAAAAAAGGTTGAAAACGCTCCAAATCAATGGCAGTGACTCGATAGCTTTCCTATCAAATGGTTTCTAATTGACTTAGCCTTTATAGCAGATCGATAACTAACTGAGTCCATCTGTTTGACAATGCTATTTGATTCAATTGAGTCAGTAAAACATTGGGCATTGTTCAAAATGCTCTCAATATTCAATCTAGGACATGTAGCCAGATGTAACAGAGGTGGTTTGTACTACACTGACGTGGCGCGTAACCTTGCCTGAGACCTGAAGACTTCTGTTAGCTGCCCAAGAGAACGTCCATGCTGGCAGGCTTCAGCTCAGAGTAACATGGTTGTGTGGTGCGCTGGCAGGCTTCAGCTCAGAGTGACATGGTTGTGTGGTGCGCTGGCAGGCTTCAGCTCAGAGTAACATGGTTGTGTGGTGCGCTGGCAGGCTTCATCTCAGAGTAACATGGTTGTGTGGTGCGCTGGCAGGCTTCAGCTCAGAGTGACATGGTTGTGTGGTGCGCTGGCAGGCTTCAGCTCAGAGTGACATGGTTGTGTGGTGCGCTGGCAGGCTTCAGCTCAGAGTGACATGGTTGTGTGGTGCGCTGGCAGGCTTCATCTCAGAGTAACATGGTTGTGTGGTGCGCTGGCAGGCTTCAGCTCAGAGTGACATGGTTGTGTGGTGCGCTGGCAGGCTTCAGCTCAGAGTAACATGGTTGTGTGGTGCGCTGGCAGGCTTCAGCTCAGGGTAACATAGCTGTGTGGTGCACTGGTAGTTATGTGGTGCGCTGGTAGGCTTCAGCTCAGAGTAACATGGTTGTGTGGTGCGCTGGCAGGCTTCAGCTCAGGGTAACATAGCTGTGTGGTGCGCTGGTAGGCTTCAGCTCAGGGTAACATAGCTGTGTGGTGCGCTGGTAGTTGTGTGGTGCGCTGGTAGGCTTCAGCTCAGGGTAACATATCTGTGTGGTGCGCTGGAAGACTTCAGCTCAGGGTAACATAGCTGTGTGGTGCGCTGGCAGGCTTCAGCTCAGGGTAACATAGCTGTGTGGTGCACTGGAAGGCTTCAGCTCAGAGTAACATAGCTGTGTGGTGCGCTGGCAGGCTTCAGCTCAGGGTAACATAGCTGTGTGGTGCGCTGGCAGGCTTCAACTCAGGGTAACATAGCTGTGTGGTGCGCTGGCAGGCTTCAACTCAGGGTAACATAGCTGTGTGGTGCACTGGAAGGCTTCAGCTCAGAGTAACATAGCTGTGTGGTGCGCTGGCAGGCTTCAGCTCAGGGTAACATAGCTGTGTGGTGCGCTGGCAGGCTTCAGCTCAGAGTGACATGGTTGTGTGGTGCGCTGGCAGGCTTCATCTCAGAGTAACATGGTTGTGTGGTGCGCTGGCAGGCTTCAGCTCAGAGTGACATGGTTGTGTGGTGCGCTGGCAGGCTTCAGCTCAGAGTAACATGGTTGTGTGGTGCGCTGGCAGGCTTCAGCTCAGGGTAACATAGCTGTGTGGTGCACTGGTAGTTATGTGGTGCGCTGGTAGGCTTCAGCTCAGAGTAACATGGTTGTGTGGTGCGCTGGCAGGCTTCAGCTCAGGGTAACATAGCTGTGTGGTGCGCTGGTAGGCTTCAGCTCAGGGTAACATAGCTGTGTGGTGCGCTGGTAGTTGTGTGGTGCGCTGGTAGGCTTCAGCTCAGGGTAACATATCTGTGTGGTGCGCTGGAAGACTTCAGCTCAGGGTAACATAGCTGTGTGGTGCGCTGGCAGGCTTCAGCTCAGGGTAACATAGCTGTGTGGTGCACTGGAAGGCTTCAGCTCAGAGTAACATAGCTGTGTGGTGCGCTGGCAGGCTTCAGCTCAGGGTAACATAGCTGTGTGGTGCGCTGGCAGGCTTCAACTCAGGGTAACATAGCTGTGTGGTGCGCTGGCAGGCTTCAACTCAGGGTAACATAGCTGTGTGGTGCACTGGAAGGCTTCAGCTCAGAG
Source organism: Oncorhynchus mykiss (assembly GCF_013265735.2). Classification (NCBI taxonomy): domain Eukaryota; kingdom Metazoa; phylum Chordata; class Actinopteri; order Salmoniformes; family Salmonidae; genus Oncorhynchus; species Oncorhynchus mykiss. Next base: position 63,642,413 of record NC_048577.1, read on the forward strand.
TAACATAGCTGTGTGGTGCGCTGGCAGGCTTCAGCTCAGGGTAACATAGCTGTGTGGTGCGCTGGCAGGCTTCAGCTCAGAGTAACATAGCTGTGTGGTGCGCTGGCAGGCTTCAGCTCAGGGTAACATAGCTGTGTGGTGCGCTGGCAGGCTTCAGCTCAGAGTAACATAGCTGTGTGGTGCGCTGGCAGGCTTCAGCTCAGAGTAACATAGCTGTGTGGTGCACTGGTAGGCTTCAGCTCAGAGTAACATAGCTGTGTGGTGCACTGGTAGGCTTCAGCTCAGGGTAACATAGCTGTGTGGTGCGCTGGCAGGCTTCAGCTCAGGGTATCATAGCTGTGTGGTGCGCTGGCAGGCTTCAGCTCAGAGTAACATAGCTGTGTTGTGCGCTGGCAGGCTTCAGCTCAGAGTAACATAGCTGTGTGGTGCACTGGTAGGCTTCAGCTCAGAGTAACATAGCTGTGTGGTGCACTGGTAGGCTTCAGCTCAGGGTAACATAGCTGTGTGGTGCGCTGGCAGGCTTCAGCTCAGGGTAACATAGCTGTGTGGTGCGCTGGCAGGCTTCAGCTCAGAGTAACATAGCTGTGTGGTGCGCTGGCAGGCTTCAGCTCAGGGTAACATAGCTGTGTGGTGCGCTGGCAGGCTTCAGCTCAGAGTAACATAGCTGTGTGGTGCGCTGGCAGGCTTCAGCTCAGAGTAACATAGCTGTGTGGTGCGCTGGCAGGCTTCAGCTCAGAGTAACATAGCTGTGTGGTGCGCTTGAAATCCGGTTTTGAACACAGTCAGTCACAAAAAAAAGAGATCTGAAGAGATGTGTTGTATTACAGTGATAAAAAGGGCTACGTGAGGTCTTCTCATTGAAATAACATAGATGATGTGATAATCAATCTGATGAAGGTCCTGTCATATTACCAAGTCTTGCTTCATTATCCTGTATCGACATCCCCCACCAGATGGCTCTACAAGACCAACTACGTTTGGTTGGTTCCTTTGTTAGGGGTTATACGCTACTATTCCATAACACAAGGCTCTCCAACCCTGTTCCTGGAGAGATACCCTCCTGTAGGTAATAACTCCAACCCTGTTCCTGGAGAGATACCCTCCTGTAGGTTATAACTCCAACCCTGTTCCTGGAGAGATACCCTCCTGTAGGTTATAACGCCAACTCTGTTCCTGGAGAGATACCCTCCTGTAGGTTATAACTCCAACCCTGTTCCTGGAGAGATACCCTCCTGTAGGTTATAACTCCAACCCTGTTCCTGGAGAGATACCCTCCTGTAGGTTATAACTCCAACCCTGTTCCTGGAGAGATACCCTCCTGTAGGTAATAACTCCAACCCTGTTCCTGGAGAGATACCCTCCTGTAGGTAATAACTCCATCCCTGTTCCTGGAGAGATACGCTCCTGTAGGTAATAACTCCAACCCTGTTCCTGGAGAGATACCCTCCTGTAGGTTATAACTCCATCCCTGTTCCTGGAGAGATACCCTCCTGTAGGTTATAACTCCAACCCTGTTCCTGGAGAGATACCCTCCTGTAGGTAATAACTCCAACCCTGTTCCTGGAGAGATACCCTCCTGTAGGTAATAACTCCATCCCTGTTCCTGGAGAGATACCCTCCTGTAGGTAATAACTCCAACCCTGTTCCTGGAGAGATACCCTCCTGTAGGTAATAACTCCAACCCTGTTCCTGGAGAGATACCCTCCTGTAGGTAATAACTCCAACCCTGTTCCTGGAGAGATACCCTCCTGTAGGTAATAACTCCAACCATGTTCCTGGAGAGATACCCTCCTGTAGGTTATAACTCCAACCCTGTTCCTGGAGAGATACCCTCCTGTAGGTTATAACTCCAACCCTGTTCCTGGAGAGATACCCTCCTGTAGGTAATAACTCCAACCCTGTTCCTGGAGAGATACCCTCCTGTAGGTAATAACTCCAACCCTGTTCCTGGAGAGATACCCTCCTGTAGGTTATAACTCCATCCCTGTTCCTGGAGAGATACCCTCCTGTAGGTAATAACTCCAACCCTGTTCCTGGAGAGATACCCTCCTGTAGGTAATAACTCCAACCCTGTTCCTGGAGAGATACCCTCCTGTAGGTTATAACTCCAACCCTGTTCCTGGAGAGATACCCTCCTGTAGGTTATAACTCCAACCCTGTTCCTGGAGAGATACCCTCCTGTAGGTAATAACTCCAACCCTGTTCCTGGAGAGATACCCTCCTGTAGGTTATAACTCCAACCCTGTTCCTGGAGAGATACCCTCCTGTAGGTAATAACTCCAACCCTGTTCCTGGAGAGATACCCTCCTGTAGGTTATAACTCCATCCCTGTTCCTGGAGAGATACCCTCCTGTAGGTAATAACTCCAACCCTGTTCCTGGAGAGATACCCTCCTGTAGGTTATAACTCCATCCCTGTTCCTGGAGAGATACCCTCCTGTAGGTAATAACTCCATCCCTGTTCCTGGAGAGATATTCTCCTGTAGGTTATAACTCCATCCCTGTTCCTGGAGAGATACCCTCCTGTAGGTTATAACTCCATCCCTGTTCCTGGAGAGATACCCTCCTGTAGGTTATAACTCCAACCCTGTTCCTGGAGAGATACCCTCCTGTAGGTTATAACTCCAACCCTGTTCCTGGAGAGATACCCTCCTGTAGGTAATAACTCCAACCCTGTTCCTGGAGAGATACCCTCCTGTAGGTTATAACTCCAACCCTGTTCCTGGAGAGATACCCTCCTGTAGGTGTTCACTCCAACCCTGTTCCTGGAGAGATACCCTCCTGTAGGTTATAACTCCATCCCTGTTCCTGGAGAGATACCCTCCTGTAGGTAATAACTCCAACCTTGTTCCTGGAGAGATACCCTCCTGTAGGTTATAACGCCATCCCTGTTCCTGGAGAGATATTCTCCTGTAGGTTATAACTCCATCCCTGTTCCTGGAGAGATACCCTCCTGTAGGTAATAACTCCATCCCTGTTCCTGGAGAGATACCCTCCTGTAGGTTATAACTCCATCCCTGTTCCTGGAGAGATACCCTCCTGTAGGTTATAACTCCATCCCTGTTCCTGGAGAGATACCCTCCTGTAGGTTATAACTCCAACCCTGTTCCTGGAGAGATACCCTCCTGTAGGTGTTCACTCCAACCCTGTTCCTGGAGAGATACCCTCCTGTAGGTTATAACTCCAACCCTGTTCCTGGAGAGATATTCTCCTGTAGGTAATAACTCCATCCCTGTTCCTGGAGAGATATTCTCCTGTAGGTAATAACTCCATCCCTGTTCCTGGAGAGATATTCTCCTGTAGGTTATAACTCCATCCCTGTTCCTGGAGAGATACCCTCCTGTAGGTAATAACTCCATCCCTGTTCCTGGAGAGATATTCTCCTGTAGGTAATAACTCCATCCCTGTTCCTGGAGAGATACCCTCCTGTAGGTAATAACTCCATCCCTGTTCCTGGAGAGATATTCTCCTGTAGGTAATAACTCCATCCCTGTTCCTGGAGAGATATTCTCCTGTAGGTTATAACTCCATCCCTGTTCCTGGAGAGATACCCTCCTGTAGGTAATAACTCCAACCCTGTTCCTGGAGAGATATTCTCCTGTAGGTTATAACTCCATCCCTGTTCCTGGAGAGATACCCTCCTGTAGGTAATAACTCCATCCCTGTTCCTGGAGAGATACCCTCCTGTAGGTAATAACTCCAACCTTGTTCCTGGAGAGATACCCTCCTGTAGGTTATAACGCCATCCCTGTTCCTGGAGAGATATTCTCCTGTAGGTTATAACTCCATCCCTGTTCCTGGAGAGATACCCTCCTGTAGGTAATAACTCCATCCCTGTTCCTGGAGAGATACCCTCCTGTAGGTTATAACTCCATCCCTGTTCCTGGAGAGATACCCTCCTGTAGGTAATAACTCCATCCCTGTTCCTGGAGAGATACCCTCCTGTAGGTTATAACTCCATCCCTGTTCCTGGAGAGATACCCTCCTGTAGGTTATAACTCCATCCCTGTTCCTGGAGAGATACCCTCCTGTAGGTAATAACTCCATCCCTGTTCCTGGAGAGATACCCTCCTGTAGGTTATAACTCCATCCCTGTTCCTGGAGAGATATTCTCCTGTAGGTGTTTAACTCCAACCATGTTCCTGGAGAGATACCCTCCTGTAGATTTTAACTCCAACCCTGTTCCTGGAGAGATACCCTCCTGTAGATTTTAAGTCCAACCCTGTTCCTGGAGAGCTAACCTCCTGTAGATTTTAACTCCAACCCTGTTCCTGGAGAGATACCCTCCTATAGATTTGAACTCCAACCCTGTTCCTGGAGAGCTAACCTCCTGTAGATTTTAACTCCAAGCCTGTTGCTGGAGAGAAACCTACAAGAGGGTATTCGCTCCAACCCCAGTTGGAACTAACCTGATTCAGCTTATCAATCAAATAATTAGCTGAGTGAAAACCTCTCCAGGAACAGGGTTGGAGAACCCTGCCATAACAGCATCATAAGAGATGTTCACACCCCATCCCCTCCAGCTCGGGGTCCAATCGCCAGTGGAAAGAAATAAAGGCAAATATTTTAGCACTTATTATACTAGTACGCTCTCAAAAATATGGGTACGGTTAGGGTTCAGTATTGTTCCCTTGGGTACAAAAAGGTCAAAAGTACACAAAGTATCTTCAGAGGTAAACATACTGTACTGTTCGGTACCTTTTAGGGTACATGTGCAGATAATCTAGTAAAATGGTACATTTCTATACACAATATTTTGAATATAAGGTGCAATCATCACTGCATTTTTTTCATGTTTGTGTGGGCAATGTAGCTGAGGGGGCTCATTAGCATATTGTATGGCCGTGGTTTCCACAGTGTTGTATTTGTGCCACCCGTTAATGGAAGTGTTGTACCAGTTTAGATGGTCTGTGGTTATGTTCAGGTTGATCACTATTATTGTCCAACTGCAGTTCTAACGTCTTCGTAAAGGATTATGTAAAAGTATGTGACAACAAAGAGGTCTTGCTAATATTCATTGTTGTTGAATCAACATTATTTTACATGACATATTGTAAATGCAGAGAGGTTTAGAACATCTAACGTCTTGCTTTTTGCAACTTAAAGGAACAAATGTATTTGTCATTGAGGTGGTACCTTAAGACCGCAAATGTGTATGTTTCTAATGGTACAATTTTGCCACTTGAAAGGAACAAAGGGCTTTGTCACCAGAGTGGCACCCCAATGCAAATTTGTATAATTTCTGTAATATGAACCCCCTTTGCTGCTATAACAGCTTCCACTCTTCTGGGAAGTCTTTCCACTAGATGTTGGAACATTGCTGCAGGGACATGCTTCCATTCAGCCACAAGAGCATTAGTGAGGTTGGGCACTGATGTTGGGAGATTAGGCCAGGCTCGCAGTCGGCGTTCCAATTCATCCCAAAGGTGTTCAATGGGGTTGAGGTCAGAGCTCTGTGCAGGCCAGTCATGTTCTTCCACATCGATTTCGACAAACCATTTCTATATGGACCTCGCTTTGTGCATGGGGGCATTGTCATGCTGAAAGAGGAAAGGTCCTCCCCCAAATTGTTGCCAAAAAGTTGGAAGCACAGAATTATCTAGATTGTAATTGTATGCTGTAGCATTAAGCTTTCCCTTCACTGGAACTAAGGGGCCTAGCCCGAACCATGAAAAACAGCCCAAGACAATTATTCTTCCTCCACCAAACTTTACAGTTGGCACTATGCATTCGGGCAGGTAGCGTTGTCTTGGCATCCACCAAACCCAGATTTGTCCGTCGGACTGCCAGATGGCGTGATTCATCACTCCAGAGAACGCATATCCACTGCTCCAGTGTCCAATGGCTGCGGGCTTTACACCACTCCAGCCGACACTTGGCATTGCGTATGGTGATCTTAGGCTTGTGTGTGGCTGCTCGGCCATGGAAACACATTTCATGACGCTCCCAACTAACAGTTATTGTGCTGACATTGCTTCCGGAGGCAGTTTGGAACTCGTTAGTGAGTGTTGCAATCGAGGACAAACTATTTTTACGCACTACACGCTTTCTGCACTTGGCGGTCCTGTTCTGTGAGCTTCTGCGGTCTACCACTTCACGGCTGAGCCATTGTTGCTCCTAGACCTTTCCACTTTACAATAGCAGCACTTACAGTTGACTGGGGCAACTCTAGAAGGGCAAACATTTTGCGAATTGACTTGTTGTAAAGGTGGCATCCTGACTTACTGAGCTCTTCAGTAAGGCCATTCTACTGCCAATATTTGTCTATGGAGATTGCATGGCTGTGTGAGCCGAATACAACAGGTATAGTAGACCTTACAGTGAGATGCTTACTTACAGACTCTAACCAATAGTGCAAAAAAGGTATTAGGTGAACAATAGGTAAGTAAAGAAATAAAAAGACAGTGAAAAACTGTAGCGAGACTATAAAGGTAGCAAGGCTATATACAGACACCAGTTAGTCAGGCTGATTGAGGTAGTATGTACATGCAGATATGGTTAAAGTGACTGTGCATATATGATGAACAGATGAACAGTATCAGTAGCGTATAAAGAGGGGTTGGCGGGTGGTGGTTAGCTAAGGTGCGGGAACACTGGTTGGTCGGGCCAATTGAGGTAGTATGTACATGAATGTATAGTTATAGTGACTATGCACATATGATAAACAGAGAGTAGCAGCAGCGTAAAAGAGGGGTTGTGGGGGCACACAATGCAAATAGTCCGGGTAGCCATTTGATTACCTGTTCAGGAGTCTTATGGCTTGGGGGTGAAAACTGTTGAGAAGCCTTTTTGTCCTAGACTTGACACTCCGGTACCACTTGCCGTGCATTGGTAGAGAGAACAGTCTATGACTTGGGTGGCTGGGGTCTTTTTAGGGCCTTCCTCTGACACCACCTGGTATAGAGGTCCTGGATGGCAGGCAGCTTAGCCCCAGTGATTTACTGGGCCTTACGCATTACCCTCTTACGCATTACCCTCGCATTACCCTCTGTAGCTCGGAGGCCGAGTAATTGCCATACCAGGCAGTGTTGCAAACAGTCAGGATGCTCTCAATGGTGCAGCTGTAGAACCTTTTGAGGATCTCAGGACCGATGCCAAATCTTTTTAGTTTCCTGAGGGGGAATGGGCTTTGTCGTGCCCTCTTCACGACTGTCTTCGTGTGTTTGGACCATTATAGTTTGTTGGTGATGTGGACACCAAGGAACTTGAAGCTCTCAACCTGCTCCACTACATCCTCGTCGATGAGAATGGGGGAGTACTCGGTCCTCCTTTTCCTGTAGTTCACAATCATCTCCTTAGTCTTGGTTACGTTGAGGGATTGGTTGTTATTCTGGCACCACCTGGCCGGGTCTTTGACCTCCGTATAGGCTGTCTCGTCGTTGTCGGTGATCAGGCCAACACTGTTGTGTTGTCTGCAAACTTAATGACTGTTTTGGAGTCGTGCCTGGCCAGGCAGACGTGGGTGAACAGGGAGTACAGGAGGGGACTGAGCATGCACCACTGGGGAGCTCCAGTGTTTAGGATCAGCGTGGCAAATGTGTTGCTACCTACCCTTACCACCTGGGGGTGGCCCGTCAGGAAGTCCAGGAACCAGTTGCAGAGGGAGGTGTTTCACCCAGGATCCTTAGCTTAGTGATGAGCTTTGAGGGTACTACGGTGTTGAACGCTGAGCTGTAGTCAATGAATAGCATTCTCACATAAGTGTTCCTTTTGTCCAGGTGGGAAAGGGCAGTGTGGACTGCAATAGGGATGGCATCATCTGTGGATCTGTTTGGGCGGTATGCAAATTGGAGTGGGTCTAGGGTTTCTGGGATAATGGTGTTGATGTGTAAAGTGTTGGTCCCATGTTCATGAGCTGAAATAAAAAAATCCTATACATTGTCCATATACACAAAAAGCTTATTTCTCTCAAATTTTGTGCACAAATTTGTTTTCAAGTATGTTAGTGATCATTTTTCCTTTGCCAAGATAATCCATCCACCTGACAGGTGTGGAATATCAAGAAGCTGAAAAAAACAGCATGATCATTCCAAAGGTGTACCTTGTGCTGGGGACAATAAAATGACACTTTAATAAAGCCCCTTTGTGGGGGAAAAAATTATTCTGATTGGCTGGGCCTGGTTTCCCAGTGGATGGGCCTGGCTGCCAAGTGGGTGAGCCTATGCCCGCCTGCCCATGGCTGCACCCATGCTCAGTCATGTGAAATCCATAGATTAGGGCCTAATGAATTTATTTCAATTGACTGATTTCCTTATATGAACTGTAACTCATGTTAAAAATGTTTGAAATTGTTGCATGTTGCCTGTTCAGAAAACTGTAATTAGTTTGTAATGCAATTCGATACATCTTTATTTGAGAGTGTACCGCACAGTGAGGACTTCGGGAGCTATACAACAAGAGGCATGGCTCAGCAACACTTAGAGTAAAGCAAATCTCACACGTATGACAAATTATAGTATTAGTAAGAAATGACATTGGGCTTGCATCCCAAATGACAACTTTTTCCCCTATATAGAACCCCATGAGCCCTGGTCAAAAGTAGTGCACTATATAGGGAATAGGGTGCCTTTTGGGATGCATACCAGGTATTCCCCAGCAACACTTGATGCAAACATGACATGACAACTTGGGAATGTAGGTTATCTGACCACCAGGGTTAGTGTGTTTGATTTAGATAGTGGAAATGCACTACAGGATAGTGTTTTATGGTTCACTACACAACAGATAAAGCCTCTCTGCATTCTTGCACACTTTGAATCCATGGCAAATGTCTTGTGAAGGTTAGGGTCAGTTTACTTTGTGCAAAAAGGAAACTTTACTTTGTACAAATAACTCATTTTGCAGACAGAAATACATCAAAGGAGTATCAAACATTCAAAGAAACGGTTAAACCCCAATCAAACAAATGGGTCAGATTTACAATCGAGCTGTTAAAGTTTTGTTTTTATTCTGTTCACAGTTTCGCAATGGACTCAAATGACTTCAATGGACTTCTTGATGGTAACACATGAAATACGTTTTATAGAAATGGCTGTTGGCTAAAGGCATGTTTGGATAAAAGGGGTTGGCTGTGGTTTTACTGGAATGTACAAACTGTCTTTGTGTTCATAACCCCCAAGGTTGTTCTATTGTATAGTGAGGTTGTGTCCATATTATTGAGAAGTCCTATGACTAAGTATATTGATACAAGGATTTCTGACAAAGAGTCCTTTTATTCATCTGTCAGGTTAGTTTCTGTTTGGATTTAAAAGTGACGAATAAGTAACTCAATGCCGGTAATCACAATATAAATGTTCTTTATGGTCACATGATGTGTCCTAGGAAACGGTATAACTGGAGCTCCCAGGTGAAATCCAGAACCCACGTCCTCTGAGTGGTAAGTCAACGATGGACGTCCTGGAAGACTTGACCATTCTAGCAGACTAAAACTACATCGTTGGATGGTTCAATTGTGCTTTATTTGATTTGTAATTCCTAGTAACACTTTATGTGAATTGGTTTCTAGATGTTTAACTATATACAGTATCACTCCATTGTCCACTAACGACCCACTACTAACTCTAAACCTCTTCTCAGGTGTGTTTTGGATCTGAATGATGGTGTTCTTAACGATGTCCTCAGGGCCTCTGCTGCTGTTCCTGTTCATACAGGCCACCACTGGTCATAGCTCAGGTAACAGGGTTGATGGTCTTAGTCATTATGTGTTTCAGATCCTTGTGTTTAAGATCTGGGCAGAGTTACATTTTCTTCATAGTAGTTGACATTTTTCCTGAAGGTCTTGTAAGTCATGCATAATTATGGTACATGACACTGTGGCTAGTAGCTAATGCTTCATCAGAAACTCAATTCTTTCAGTTCGGTCAGATGTCAATGCCACCTCTCCAACACAGATGTCGACACCACCGCTCACCCCCCCACCCGGCGTCGCAGACAGTATGTTTTCAACAATGACATCCGATACAACAACATCAGCATTAGCCAATAGTCAAGTCAGATTGGTCAATGGTCCTAACTCCTGCTCTGGGAGAGTGGAGGTCTACCACAGCGGTCACTGGGGGGCGGTGTGTGACGACTTGTGGGACTTGAGTGACGCCCAGGTGGTGTGTAGACAGCTGGGCTGTGGAAGAGCTCTGTCTGCACCACGTGAAGCCCACTTCGGACAGGGGAACGGGACAATCTGGCTGGATGACGTTAGATGTACAGGCAGCGAGTCTAATCTCATAAGGTGCAGTCACAATGGGTTTGGATTACACAACTGTGGACATCACGAAGACGCTGGTGTCATCTGCTCAGGTAGGAGTATCGTTTTTTAAGCTTCTTTATCAACTTTACTCTTTTTTCTAATCAACAACCTTAGTAAAGGCGTTATGGATACAGTTAGATCACCATCCTGGGGTATTATGGTTTAAACCCCACAACAACTTATTTCACAGCCATAAATACTTCAAGACAAGCACACATTTTTCTTGTTAATGTATTCATTTTCCTCATTATTTATGTCTGTTTTATTTGAACCCAACCTCCACTTCTCCCATCCCTTTAAAACCCAACCTCCACTTCTCCCATCCCTTTACATCCCAACTTCCACTTCTCCCCATCCCTTTAAAACCCAACCTCCACTTCTCCCATCCCTTTACATCCCAACCTCCACTTCTCCCCATCCCTTTAAAACCCAACCTTCACTTCTCCCCATCCCTTTGCAACCCAACCTCCACTTCTCCCCATCCCTTTACAACCCAACCTCCACTTCTCCCACCTCCACTTCTCCCCATCCTTTTAAAACCCAATCTCCACTTCTCCCACCTCCACTTCTCCTCATCCCTTTATAACCCAACCTACACTTCTCCTCATCCCTTTATAACCCAACCTCCACTTCTCCCATCCCTTTAAAACCCAACCTCCACTTCTCCCCATCCCTTTAAAACCCAACCTCCACTTCTCCCCATCCCTTTACAACCCAACCTCCACTTCTCCCCATCCCTTTAAAACCCAACCTCTACTTCTCCTCATCCCTTTAAAACCCAACCTCCACTTCTCCCCATCCCTTTAAAACCCAACCTCCACTTCTCCTCATCCCTTTAAAACCCAACCTCCACTTCTCCCCATCCCTTTATAACCCAACCTCCACTTCTCCTCATCCCTTTATAACCCAACCTCCACTTCTCCCCATCCCTTTAAAACCCAACCTCCACTTCTCCCCATCCCTTTAAAACCCAACCTTCACTTCTCCCCATCCCTTTATAACCCAACCTCCACTTCTCCCCATCCCTTTAAAACCCAACCTCCACTTCTCCCCATCCCTTTACAACCCAACCTCCACTTCTCCTCATCCCTTTACAACCCAACCTCCACTTCTCCCACCTCCACTTCTCCCCATCCCTTTAAAACCCAATCTCCACTTCTCCCACCTCCACTTCTCCTCATCCCTTTATAACCCAAACTCCACTTCTCTTCATCCCTTTATAACCAAACCTCCACTTCTCCCCATCCCTTTACAACCCAACCCTCACTTCTCCCCATCCCTTTAAAACCCAACCTCCACTTCTCCCCATCCCTTTAAAACCCAACCTCCACTTCTCCCCATCCCTTTAAAACCCAACCTCCACTTCTCCCACCTCCACTTCTCCTCATCCCTTTATAACCCAACCTCCACTTCTCCCCATCCCTTTAAAACCCAACCTCCACTTCTCCCCATCCCTTTACAACCCAACCCCCACTTCTCCCCATCCCTTTAAAACCCAACCTCCACTTCTCCCCATCCCTTTATAACCCAACCTCCACTTCTCCCATCCCTTTAAAACCCAACCTCCACTTCTCCCCATCCCTTTACATCCCAACCTCCACTTCTCCCCATCCCTTTATAACCCAACCTCCACTTCTCCCATCCCTTTACATCCCAACCTCCACTTCTCCCACCTCCACTTCTCCTCATCCCTTTATAACCCAACCTCCACTTCTCCCCATCCCTTTAAAACCCAACCTCCACTTCTCCCCATCCCTTTACAACCCAACCCCCACTTCTCCCCATCCCTTTAAAACCCAACCTCCACTTCTCCCCATCCCTTTAAAACCCAACCTCCACTTCTCCCCATCCCTTTATAACCCAACCTCCACTTCTCCCATCCCTTTAAAACCCAATCTCCACTTCTCCCCATCCCTTTACATCCCAACCTCCACTTCTCCCCATCCCTTTATAACCCAACCTCCACTTCTCCCATCCCTTTACATCCCAACCTCCACTTCTCCCCATCCCTTTAAAACCCAACCTCCACTTCTCCCCATCCCTTTACATCCCAACCTCCACTTCTCCCCATCCCATTTAAAACCCAACCTCCACTTCTCCCCATCCCTTTATAACCCAACCTCCACTTCTCCCCATCCCTTTATAACCCAACCTCCACTTCTCCCATCCCTTTACAACCCAACCTCCACTTCTCCTCATCCCTTTACAACCCAACCTCCACTTCTCCCCATCCCTTTACAACCCAACCTCCACTTCTCCCCATCCCTTTACAACCCAACCTCCACTTCTCCCACCTCCACTTCTCCTCATCCCTTTATAACCCAACCTCCACTTCTCCCATCCCTTTAAAACCCAACCTCCACTTCTCCCCATCCCTTTAAAACCCAACCTCCACTTCTCCCCATCCCTTTACAACCCAACCTCCACTTCTCCCCATCCCTTTAAAACCCAACCTCTACTTCTCCTCATCCCTTTAAAACCCAACCTCCACTTCTCCCCATCCCTTTAAAACCCAACCTCCACTTCTCCTCATCCCTTTAAAACCCAACCTCCACTTCTCCCCATCCCTTTATAACCCAACCTCCACTTCTCCTCATCCCTTTATAACCCAACCTCCACTTCTCCCCATCCCTTTAAAACCCAACCTCCACTTCTCCCCATCCCTTTAAAACCCAACCTTCACTTCTCCCCATCCCTTTATAACCCAACCTCCACTTCTCCCCATCCCTTTAAAACCCAACCTCCACTTCTCCCCATCCCTTTACAACCCAACCTCCACTTCTCCTCATCCCTTTACAACCCAACCTCCACTTCTCCCACCTCCACTTCTCCCCATCCCTTTAAAACCCAATCTCCACTTCTCCCACCTCCACTTCTCCTCATCCCTTTATAACCCAAACTCCACTTCTCTTCATCCCTTTATAACCAAACCTCCACTTCTCCCCATCCCTTTACAACCCAACCCTCACTTCTCCCCATCCCTTTAAAACCCAACCTCCACTTCTCCCCATCCCTTTAAAACCCAACCTCCACTTCTCCCCATCCCTTTAAAACCCAACCTCCACTTCTCCCACCTCCACTTCTCCTCATCCCTTTATAACCCAACCTCCACTTCTCCCCATCCCTTTAAAACCCAACCTCCACTTCTCCCCATCCCTTTACAACCCAACCCCCACTTCTCCCCATCCCTTTAAAACCCAACCTCCACTTCTCCCCATCCCTTTATAACCCAACCTCCACTTCTCCCATCCCTTTAAAACCCAACCTCCACTTCTCCCCATCCCTTTACATCCCAACCTCCACTTCTCCCCATCCCTTTATAACCCAACCTCCACTTCTCCCATCCCTTTACATCCCAACCTCCACTTCTCCCACCTCCACTTCTCCTCATCCCTTTATAACCCAACCTCCACTTCTCCCCATCCCTTTAAAACCCAACCTCCACTTCTCCCCATCCCTTTACAACCCAACCCCCACTTCTCCCCATCCCTTTAAAACCCAACCTCCACTTCTCCCCATCCCTTTAAAACCCAACCTCCACTTCTCCCCATCCCTTTATAACCCAACCTCCACTTCTCCCATCCCTTTAAAACCCAATCTCCACTTCTCCCCATCCCTTTACATCCCAACCTCCACTTCTCCCCATCCCTTTATAACCCAACCTCCACTTCTCCCATCCCTTTACATCCCAACCTCCACTTCTCCCCATCCCTTTAAAACCCAACCTCCACTTCTCCCCATCCCTTTACATCCCAACCTCCACTTCTCCCCATCCCATTTAAAACCCAACCTCCACTTCTCCCCATCCCTTTATAACCCAACCTCCACTTCTCCCCATCCCTTTATAACCCAACCTCCACTTCTCCCATCCCTTTACAACCCAACCTCCACTTCTCCTCATCCCTTTACAACCCAACCTCCACTTCTCCCCATCCCTTTACAACCCAACCTCCACTTCTCCCCATCCCTTTACAACCCAACCTCCACTTCTCCCACCTCCACTTCTCCTCATCCCTTTATAACCCAACCTCCACTTCTCCTCATCCCTTTATAACCAAACCTCCACTTCTCCCATCCCTTTAAAACCCAACCTCCACTTCTCCCCATCCCTTTAAAACCCAACCTCCACTTCTCCCCATCCCTTTAAAACCCAACCTCCACTTCTCCCCATCCCTTTAAAACCCAACCTCCACTTCTCCTCATCCCTTTATAACCCAACCTCCACTTCTCCCCATCCCTTTAAAACCCAACCTCCACTTCTCCCCATCCCTTTAAAACCCAACCTTCACTTCTCCCCATCCCTTTACAACCCAACCTCCACTTCTCCCCATCCCTTTAAAACCCAACCTCCACTTCTCCCACCTCCACTTCTCCCCATCCCTTTATAACCCAACCTCCACTTCTCCCCATCCCTTTACAACCCAACCTCCACTTCTCCCACCTCCACTTCTCCCATCCTTTTATAACCCAACCTCCACTTCTCCCACCTCCACTTCTCCCATCCCTTTATAACCCAACCTCCACTTCTCCCACCTCCACTTCTCCCCATCCCTTTAAAACCCAACCTCCACTTCTCCCCATCCCTTTAAAACCCAACCTTCACTTCTCCCCATCCCTTTATAACCCAACCTCCACTTCTCCCATCCCTTTACAACCCAACCTCCACTTCTCCCCATCCCTTTACAACCCAACCTCCACTTCTCCCATCCCTTTGCAACCCAACCTCCACTTCTCCCACCTCCACTTCTCCCCATCCCTTTACAACCCAACCTCCACTTCTCCCATTCCTTTACAACCCAACCTCCACTTCTCCCCATCCCTTTACAACCCAACCTCCACTTCTCCCCATCCCTTTAAAACCCAACCTCCACTTCTCCCCATCCCTTTACAACCCAACCTCCACTTCTCCCCATCCCTTTACAACCCAACCTCCACTTCTCCCACCTCCACTTCTCCCATCCCTTTATAACCCAACCTCCACTTCTCCAACCTCCACTTCTCCCATCCCTTTACAACCCAACCTCCACTAGGGACGTTAGTATTTAAAAATATTGTAAATAAGTTTGAACTGAAATCCTGTCTTTATCTCTGTCAGGTGGCAGCAACACCACAGCAGCACCACCGATCTCCTGGAACACCACAACAGGAACAGCCCGACCAACCAACCAAACAACCACATTGGCAGGTAACTCCACAGAACCAATAACAAGGTGGCAAGATCATTGTAAAGTACACCCAGACTCTTGCCCTGTCCGAATACCTATAATAGCGTACTACACACTTAAACTGCATACTATGAACTCATCGTTGCATACTATTTAGCACGTACCGTTTAATAAGAAGTATGCAGTATGTCACGGCCGCAACGCAGTAGAGGCTCCTGATTGGCTCCATCAATGGGGCAGGGCTGAGTGCAGGTGAATTTTTCCAAATTCAACAGACATGCATCGCATTAACCAGCATGATAATACCTCATTTCCAATTTGATTAATTTCTCTAAACTCAGAATAGAATAGGAATGGAGTTATAGGCCTACTCAGGCTGGTTATAGGCAGACTATCACATTCGACCAAAACCATAGCCCATATACAGTGGGGCAAAAAAGTATTTAGTCAGCCACCAATTGTGCAAGTTCTCCCACTTAAAAAGATGAGAGAGGCCTGTAATTTTCATCATAGGTACACTTCAAATATAGACAAAATTAGATTTTTTTTCTCCAGAAAATCACATTGTAGGATTTTTTATGAATTTATTTGCAAATTATGGTGGAAAATAAGTATTTGGTCACCTACAAACAAGCAAGATTTCTGGCTCCCACAGACCTGTTACTTCTTCTTTAAGAGGCTCCTCTGTCCTCCACTCGTTACCTGTATTAATGGCACCTGTTTGAACTTGTTATCAGTATAAAAGACACCTGTCCACAACCTCAAACAGTCACACTCCAAACTCCACTATGGCCAAGACCAAAGAGCTGTCGAAGGACACCAGAAACAAAATTGTAGACCTGCACCAGGCTGGGAAGACTGAATCTGCAATAGGTGATTTTCTGGATTTTTTTTCTCATTTTGTCTCTCATAGTTGAAGTGTACCTATGATGAAAATTACAGGCCTCTCTCATCTTTTTAAGTGGGAGAACTTGCACAATTGGTGGCTGACTAAATACTTTTTTGCCCCACTGTATGAGACTGTAGATTTGCTTAATCCGGAAATGGTGTTTCTTAAGTATTCGGGCTATGATTGATAAGCTTACTATGATGTTATGGAAGATGGCAGGGTTTTTAATAATCTGTTGTTGGATTTTCCGCAGTCTTTTGGCATTATTTTCAACCACCATTTGCACAATGGCAGCCTGCTGTTCTTCTGTAAATAAACACGTTCTACCATCACGTGGTGGTTGTCTTTCAGTTCTACAAACACAAAATAGCATCCAGTACAGTAAACACTACATTAATACAGTATACAAGATAAACAGTACAGTAAACACTACATTAATACAGTATACAAGATAAACAGTACAGTAAACACTACATTAATACAGTATACAAGATAAACAGTACAATAAACACTACATTAATACAGTATACAAGATAAACAGTACAGTAAACACTACAGTAATACAGTATACAAGATAAACAGTACAGTAAACACTACAGTAATACAGTATACAAGATAAACAGTACAGTAAACACTACAGTAATACAGTATACAAGATAAACAGTACAGTAAACACTACATTAATACAGTATACAAGATAAACAGTACAGTAAACACTACATTAATACAGTATACAAGATCAACAGTACAGTAAACACTACATTAATACAGTATACAAGATAAACAGTACAGTAAACACTACATTAATACAGTATACAAGATAAACAGTACAGTAAACACTACATTAATACAGTATACAAGAAACAGTACAGTAAACACTACATTAATACAGTATACAAGATAAACAGTACAGTAAGCACTACATTAATACAGTATACAAGATAAACAGTACAGTAAACACTACATTAATACAGTATACAAGATAAACAGTACAGTAAACACTACATTAATACAGTATACAAGATAAACAGTACAGTAAACACTACATTAATACAGTATACAAGATAAACAGTACAGTAAACACTACATTAATACAGTATACAAGATCAACAGTACAGTAAACACTACATTAATACAGTATACAAGATAAACAGTACAGTAAACACTACATTAATACAGTATACAAGATCAACAGTACAGTAAACACTACAGTAGACAAGATAAACAGTACAGTAAACACTACAGTAATACAGTATACAAGATCAACAGTACAGTAAACACTACATTAATACAGTATACAAGATAAACATGTTACAAAAGTGTAGCTCCATCAGGAACTGAGGCCTGGTCCCAAACGTCTCAAGAAGCTTTCTCTCCTCGTCTCCTTAACGTTATGGTTCCTGTTGTCTGGGAAACAACAGGAAGCTGCGGTGAAAGGTGTGATCATTTCCTCTTCTTCCTCCCAGGGGCTAGGTCACCGTGGGTGGAGGTGGAACCAGAAGTGATATCATATCCTGGCCAGACGGTTAACCTGCGGTGTGCCTTCATAGGAACGCAGGTCATACAGCTCACACAGGTCAGTCACACAGGAAGTTGTGTGGACTAATATGTATATTGTTACAATATGCTGAAAAAAATATACTTTGTCCTTGATCATCCAAATTCCAATATGGATGAAGTCAGACAGTATTTGACTAAAAAATGTTTTTACCTACAGTATAATAGTTCAGGTAGTAGTAAATGATTTACCTATAATAGTTCAGGGTGTAGTAAATGTTTAACCTATAATAGTTCAGGGTGTAGTAAATGTTTCATCTATAATAGTTCAGGTAGTAGTAAATGTTTAACCTATAATAGTTCAGGGTGTAGTAAATGTTTAACCTATAATAGTTCAGGTAGTAGTAAATGTTTAACCTATAATAGTTCAGGGTGTAGTAAATGTTTAACCTATAATAGTTCAGGTAGTAGTAAATGTTTAACCTATAATAGTTCAGGGTGTAGTAAATGTTTCATCTATAATAGTTCAGGTAGTAGTAAATGTTTAACCTATAATAGTTCAGGGTGTAGTAAATGTTTCATCTATAATAGTTCAGGTAGTAGTAAATGTTTAACCTATAATAGTTCAGGGTGTAGTAAATGTTTAACCTATAATAGTTCAGGGTGTAGTAAATGTTTAACCTATAATAGTTCAGGTAGTAGTAAATGTTTAACCTATAATAGTTCAGGGTGTAGTAAATGTTTAACCTATAATAGTTCAGGGTGTAGTAAATGTTTAACCTATAATAGTTCAGGGTGTAGTAAATGTTTAACCTATAATAGTTCAGGGTGTAGTAAATGTTTAACCTATAATAGTTCAGGGTGTAGTAAATGTTTCATCTATAATAGTTCAGGTAGTAGTAAATGTTTAACCTATAATAGTTCAGGGTGTAGTAAATGTTTAACCTATAATAGTTCAGGGTGTAGTAAATGTTTAACCTATAATAGTTCAGGTAGTAGTAAATGTTTAACCTATAATAGTTCAGGGTGTAGTAAATGTTTAACCTATAATAGTTCAGGGTGTAGTAAATGTTTAACCTATAATAGTTTTTTTTAAAGTTTTTTTATTTTTTATTTAACAAGGCACACTTGTTAAATGAATTGCATTCCAAGTGACTACCTCATGAAGCTGGTTGAGAGAATGCCAAGAGTGTGCAAGGCAGTCATCAAGGGTGGCTACTTTGAAGAATCTCAAATATAAAATATATTTTGATTTGTTGAACACTTTTTTTGGTTACTACATTGAATTGAATGTATTTGGGGTAACAGACATATACAACTAAATGTACAATGTGGACCCAGAGGATATCACTTGAAAGTATTAATTAAAACGTGTTTCCAAAGTGGTCCTCGGTGGTAAAACCAATAACACATATAATGATTCCATGTGTGTTATTTCATAGTTTTGATGTCTTCACTATTATTCTACAATGTATAAATGAGTAAAAAATAAAGAACAACCATTGAATGAGTAGGTGTGTCCAAACATTTGACTGGTACTGTATATGGAAGTTTACTTGTCCCCCCCCCCCATTTCCCCTTGCTGTGTGTTATTAATAAATACTATACAGGTGTCCTGGATTTTTGAGTCCAGAAAGGGCGAGAGGCTCAACATAGCCACGTACCACCCCAATTTTGGGGTACTTTACCCCACGTCACCCCTGAAGGGACGAGTTAGCTTCCCCACGCCCTCCCTCAGCAACCCTTCAATCCAGATCTCTGACATCAGGATGACTGATGAAGGGAGATACATCTGTGAATACGCCACCTACCCCAGCGGCAACGAACAGGGCATCACCTCCCTCGTTATACTAGGTACGGTGTGTGTGTGTGTACCCCTGTTTTTTTAGGATGTGAGCATCTACTAAATCAAATCAAAACAATGTGTCTGGTGTTTAGTCTGTCGTTGTGTGTGTGTTTGTTTTCTGTCCAATCTTGTGTATGTTTAGGACGTGTGTATCGCTCGTGTTCTGTTGTGTGCTGTTGTGTTCTGTTGTGTGCTGTTGTGTTCTGTTGTGTGCTCTTGTGTTCTGTTGTGTGCTCTTGTGTTCTGTTGTGTGCTCTTGTGTTCTGTTGTGTGCTCTTGTGTTCTGTTGTGTGCTCTTGTGTTCTGTTGTGTGCTCTTGTGTTCTGTTGTGTGCTCTCGTGTTCTGTTGTGTGCTCTTGTGTTCTGTTGTGTGCTCTCGTGTTCTGTTGTGTGCTCTTGTGTTCTGCTCTAAATCTCTCAGTGAAAGAGACTCTAAAGTCTCTTTCACTGTGTGTAAGTGCTCTCGTGTCTCACCTTCCCTTCAGATTAATTGGTATTATAAGTGGTATTGTCAGATCGATGGTGATCTTGTTAATGCATCGCAACCATAGATTAGGGCACAGATGTTTTCCTGATCAAATGACATGACCGGGTTAAACTAATCATTTCAGAACCATATAAAGTACATGTGTACTAAACTCCTGTCTTCAGCTCTGTCAACATCACCACCTTTCTACTGGAACACCACAACAGAAACAGCAGCACCAACCAACCAATCAACCACACTGGCTGGTAACACCACAACAATTACACCAGTGACAGCGTGGCAAGGTGAGTGTTAAGAAAGTGTGCTGTCTCATTGTTGTGTAAAATGCACTTACAATTCCATTGTAGCTTGGATAAGTGTTGAAAGGGGCTGAAGTCTCTGGGAATATTACCCTGGTTTGAGTAGGCAGTGATATGGAGATTGCACTCCTTCCTATTAGAGAGACGGTGAGAGAGACAGTTCCTCAGTTTAGGGTTCTTTAATGTTGATTTTAGATCAACACGGGTTCACACTTCTATGCCATTATCACTCAGCTATGATTATCCAATGAACTATCCTTTTATCCATACAGCATGTGGTCTGGAAATAATAAACATGAATACAATGGCATCAATACTAGGATAAGGCACATGTTAATTTAGCAATAACAAAACAAGATACTGCTCTGATCTGTGACAATAATATGATGACTGAAAGGAAAATACAGCTAGCTAGCTACAAGACGACCCACCTAACAATGATAGGCTAAATGTAGCTAACATTGCTACAGAGCTAGCATGAAAACCAGATATAGAAATGCTGTAATAACTACGAAAATATGATTTGTCGGTAAAACATTGAGAAACAAGTACTGCACTCACAGTTTGGTATTCACGCACAGTGATGGATAAAATAGTGGCCACAGCAACAGATGGCGAGCTGCACTTGGTAATGAATTGAACACTGCAGGCCTGTGTTAGCTGTGACGTCTAGCTGTTACAATAAGACAATTGTTTTGATTTTGATTTCTTTGTCAGATGCCCCGATCAGATTGATCAACGGTCCTAACTCCTGCTCTGGGAGAGTGGAGGTCTACCACAGTGGTAGCTGGGGGACGGTGTGTGATGACTCGTGGGACTTGAGTGACGCCCAGGTGGTGTGTAGACAGCTGGGCTGTGGGAGAGCTCTGTCTGCACCACACCAAGCCCACTTCGGACAGGGGAACGGGACAATATGGATGGATGATGTTGGATGTACAGGCAGCGAGTCTAATCTCACAAGGTGCAGTCACAACGGGTTTGGGAGACACAACTGTAATCATGGTGAAGACGCTGGTGTCGTCTGTTCGGGTAGGAGTATCATTCTTTAATGATCCTTATTCATCATTTTTTATAATTCAATCAACATCTTCAGTGAAGGCTTTATGGATATAGTTAGATCACCAATCTGGAACTTATTTTTAGACTCTGGGCCCTGTATGAATATCTTTTTTCTCCTATCCCTCATCCCCATTTTTCTTACCCTCCTTCCATTTTCTTTCTCAGAATCAGAGCGTCCTTCCAACTCAGGCCCAGAGCTGGTGTGTGGTCGGCGTCTCCTAGAGGTGGGTCTCAGCCGGGCTGGTCTGGAGACTGCAGGTCTGAACGTGTTCTCTGCTCACCTGGCCGACCTCCGCTGCTCCTCCCACCAGGAAGCTAACGGCACAGTGTGGTTCCAGGTGGAGCGCAGGGAGGGCAGCTGTGGAAACACCTTGACGGTGAGGAGTGAGAACACTGACTTCTGGCTCTTTTCAATATTCTCTCTTCTTACGGTCAATTCACTTCAACTGAAGGGAAGCTCATACTGTATCTGTCAGTTGTTCATTCATATTTAGAAAACGGTACATTCAGATCCGGGATGCTGAATGGTTGATAGCTGTTAGTTATTCCTGATAATCCTGGGGGGAAATCCCAATGCGCATCCACTGTCCCACAGCCCGGCTAGGCAATTCATAAACTTAATCTCCACTGGAAAAAAGTGTCTAGACATTATTTCCCATGCTTGTAGCCTAGCATTTTGTTTGCAACTGTTGGAGTTTGTCTAAACCTTGCTGCCTGACTCTCTGAAACTGGCCATGTGGTCTGGACAAACTCCTGGCTCTACACATGAACAATGTATAATGTGAATAATAACTACTGGCTCTACACATGAATACTGTGTTATGTGAATAATGACTTCTACACATGAATATTGTGTCATGTGAATAATAACTACTGGCTCTACACATGAATGCTGTGTCATGTGAATAATAACTTCTACACATGAATACTGTGTCATGTGAATAATGACTTCTACACATGAATAATGTGTTATGTGAATAATGACTTCTACACATGAATAATGTGTTATGTGAATAATGACTTCTACACATGAATACTGTGTCATGTGAATAACAACTTCTACACATGAATACTGTGTCATGTGAATAACAACTTCTACACATGAATACTGTGTAATGTGAATAACAACTTCTACACATGAATACTGTGTAATGTGAATAACAACTTCTACACATGAATACTGTGTAATGTGAATAACAACTTCTACACATGAATACTGTGTAATGTGAATAATAACTTCAACACATGAATACTGTGTAATGTGAATAATAACTTCAACACATCAGGGAGACATGACAGCGGTCTTTACTCTATCACGTCAAGAGGTAATTTTGTTCATGTCATCCCAACTGTCATCCTCTCTTCTTCTATTTTCCAGACCAACAGCAGCCATGCCATCTACTCCAACAGTTTATTCATATACCAGGTGCACAATGTCTCCTTCACCCGACCCGTGAGCATACCTTTCTCCTGTGCCTATCCGCTAGACACAGAGAGCAGCCTAGATGTGGCCGTCGCACCCTACCTACCGTGAGTGGAGACGTCACATTACAGGAAACAATACGAACGCCACACCACATCAAAACACACCACAACACACCATTGTAGTCCCGCCCCATCTGTGTCACACCCTGATTGGTCCAGGATTATAACAAGGCAGTCAGATATCTGGAAATATTTACCGTAGAATGTTTTTTTTGTGGAATTTTATACATCCAATCTTGGCAGACAAATATGCACATAACAAGCTACAGCTTTGTAACTTTGTCATAAATTGACTGCATGTTTGTTTATTCCATGTGTAACTCTGTGTTGTTGTTTGTATCGCACTGCTTTGCTTTATCTTGGCCAGGTCGCAGTTGTAAATGAGAACTTGTTCTCATCTAGCATACCTGGTTAAATAAAGGTGTCCTCAACTAGCCTACCTGGTTAAATAAAGGTGTTCTCATCTAGCCTACCTGGTTAAATAAAGGTGTTCTCAACTAGCCTACCTGGTTAAATAAAGGTGTTCTCAACTAGCCTACCTGGTTAAATAAAGGTGTTCTCATCTAGCCTACCTGGTTAAATAAAGGTGAAATAAAATAAATAAATAAATAAAATACATTTGTCTTGGTTTGTTCTCTTGGCACCAGGGTGGAAGGTGGAGTTTCAGGTATTGGCTCCAAGGCGTCAGCCTCCATGTCTCTGTACCACAACTCCAACTACACAGAGCCTTACCCTGCGGGTCAGAGGGTCACTCTGCCACTGGGCTCTGTTCTGCATGTGGGTGTGTCCGTCAACGAGACGGAGACGGAGCGATTTGTGGTTGTCCTGGACAACTGCTACGCCACTCACTCCCCCAACCCTGATGACCCTATGAGATATTTCATCATTCAGAACAAGTATTTATGCTTCTTTATGGTTTATAGACTGAAAAAGGCAAATCCATTCAGAAAGTAAGTTAAGAATAAATAATTATTTACAATCACGGCCTGTAAGTGTGTGTGTTTGTTCTTGGCTATATGTCTGTTTATTTTTGTAAGTGACTTGTCCGAGCCAGAACGGCCCATAGGACAGGAGCCTACTTCCCGTTTCTGTAGCATGAGTCAACTTAATGTACAAGTACACCCCATGGTGTAAAAAAATAAATAATAATAATGCTAATATGAATGTAAAGCAGACAGGCATCAGGTCCCATTTTTCTGTTTGTGTATTTTTGTAGCTGTGTGCAAGTTAAACCCTGGTCCTCCCTCTCTGTTCCCCAGATGTCCTAGTGATCGTACCCAGGTGAGGGTGGAGGAGAGTGGCTCATCACTCGAGGCGCGCTTCTCTGCACTGCTGTTTCTGTTCCAGGGAGACTACCGGGATGTTTTCCTGCACTGCAGCCTCAGCCTGTGTGACCACGGGAGCTCCTCCTGCACTCCAGTGAGTCCTGGGCCCACATTCACAAAGCGTCGCAGAGTAGGAGAGCTGATTTCGGATCCGTTTGGCCTTTTAGATTGTGGTGAATTAGAGGTGTAACCTGATCCTTGATCAGCACTCGTCAGATCCTTTGTGGATACTGGCCATGGACTCTTCATCAGCCTCTGTCTTCCACTTTCTCTCTCTCTCTCTAGTGTCTCTCTCTCTCTCTAGTCTCTCTCTCTCTCTCTCTCTCTCTCTCTCTAGTCTCTCTCTCTCTCTCTCTCTAGTGTCTCTCTCTCTCTCTCTCTCTCTAGTGTCTCTCTCTCTCTAGTGTCTCTCTATCTCTCTCTAGTCTCTCTCTCTCTCTCTCTAGTGTCTCTCTCTCTTTCTCTAGTGTTCATCTCTAGTGTCTCTCTCTCTCTCTCTAGTGTCTCTCTCTCTCTAGTGTCTCTCTCTCTCTCTAGTCTCTCTCTCTCTCTCTAGTGTCTCTCTCTCTCTCTCTAGTCTACTGGTACAGTACTCTCTTACCCTTCTAAAACATTTTTTTTCCCACAGTTGTGTTCCAGACGAAGGAGATCCCGTTCCATCTCCAGTTCCGTCCCCCTTAATCCCGTCACCATCGGTCCAATCAGCTGTGCGTATTATGCCTCTGCCAATCACACGGACAGTGCTGATGATGCTATAGGACACACACACACACACACATAAAGGTAACAGTTTCTCTCTGTTTGTCTTCCAGGGACTTGGAGTCTGGACTGAGCCTTGGGGGGTACCGCAGTGAGCCGTATCTGTTTCATTGTCCTTATACTTTTGAATGTACTTTTTCACATATCTCTCTGGTTGTGTTTTGTGACTATTGAATATTGTCTTTGTGTTTCATTGTTGCAGTAAGTATCCATACCCAGACATTCAGCTGTCTTAGAGGTGTTTACCTTTTTCTGCAGCCTTAAAGGCCCAGTGCAGTCAAAACTCTGTTGTTCCGGACTCCCGGGTGGCGCAGTGGTCTAGGGCACTGCATCGCAGTGCTGGCTGTGCCACCAGAGACTCTGGGTTTTGCGCCCAGGCTCTGTCGCAGCTGGCCATGACTGGGAGGTCCGTGGGGCGACGCACAATTGGCCTAGCGTCGTCCGGATTAGGGAAGGTTTGGCCGGTAGGGATGTCCTTGTCTCATCGCGCACTAGCGACTCCTGTGGTGGGCCGGGCGCAATGCAGGCTAACCAGGTCGCCAAGTGCACAGTGTTTCCTCCGACACGGCTGCGGCTGGCTTCCGGGTTGGATGAGCGCTGTGTTAAGAAGCAGTGCGGCTTGGTTGGGTTGTGTTTCGGAGGACGCATCGCTGTCGACCTTCATCTCTCCCGAGCCCGTACAGGAGTTGTAGCGATGAGACAAGATAGTAACTACTAACAATTGGATACATGAAAAGGGGGTAAAATTGTTGTTCCTCATTTTTGTATCACATTGTATGAAACAAACAGCTCATGTAAAAGTATGAAAAAATTGTATCACTGTTACTTCCTGATAGTTAGTGGTTGAAAATACAATCTACACAGGACCTTCTAATCAGCAGGTTTGCATGGGTGGGAGTTTCGGCTCTCCATGGTGACATCACCATGCGGTAAATTGGTTAATAGACAAATAACAAAGAGAATTCCAAACCTCTCTGTCAATAAGTTAGTTTTAAGTTTTCCCATCTCCACTCAGACCAATCCCAGACAGTCCGAGCAAAATTCTTGCTTGAGATAGTTTTTTGCTTAAAGCTGTTTTTTGCCCATTTGAATGGGGCTATTGTAGTAAGTTGCTTAATTGTTACCTAGAAATGATTTGATATTGATATAAAAAATATGAAAATGGCTGCATTGGTACTTTAAAACCACAGCCTTAAATTTGGATCATTGCTTTGAAGCAGTTTTTTAAAATTGGATGGTGATTTGATAGATGTGTATCATTCTATTATTTGTGTGATATATTGATTATTATAAACTTGGTGATTCAAGCCCTGAATGCTGATTGGCTGAAAGCCGTAGTCTGTCAGACAATAAACCACGGGTATGAAAAAAGATTACTTTTAACTCTTCTAATTACGTTGGTAACCAGTTTATAATAGCAATAAGACACCTTGAGCGTGTGTGGTACATGGCCAATATACCACGGCTAAGGGGTGTATCCAGACACTCCCTGTTGCGTGGTGCATAAGAACAGCCCTTAGCCATGTTATATTGGCCGTATACCAAACCCCCTCTGGCCTTAATGCTTAATTAATGACAGTCTCTTTGGTTTTGATGGTTTGTTAAGGTGGGTTAATGTGTTGATTTTATTTCAGGTTTATTTTTTTACTTGTTTGAACTTTTAACAATTATTGATTTATTTGAACCTTCATTTTGAACCAGACTATTGACTTTGATTTTGAGTGAACATTGAAAAACATTCTGTAAAACTGACTTAAGACAAATAAAATAATAATCTTGAAATCCCTGGCCATTGCACCTGTTTAAGTGACTGTTGAGAACTGAAATTGAAGGGGAGAATGTAATTAAAGCGTGTGTGTAATTGGGGCACAGCTAATAAATGGGGTTAAATCATGTATTTTTGTGTAAACTGAGTAATTGTTTTAGGTTGATTAAAAATGTAGATGTATTTAATTTTTCAATTCTGTTTAACTGTGCATGTTTCTTGTGATGTAGCCTAGTACTGATTGCATTGATGGATATATATATATATATATATATATATATATATATATATCTCTACAGGACCAGTCAAAGGTTTGGACACACCTACTCATTCAAGGGTTTTTCTTTATTTGGACTATTTTCTACATTGTAGAATAATAGTGAAGACATCAACACTATGAAATAACACATATGGAATCATGTAGTAACCAAAAAAAGTGTTAAACAAATTGTATATTGTAGATTTTTCAAAGTAGCCACCCTTTTCCTTGTTGAAAGCTTTGCACACTCTTGGCATTCTCTTATTAACCAGCTTCATGAGGTAGTCACCTGGGATGCATTTCAATTAACAGGTGTGCCTTGTTAATTTGTGGAATTTCTTTCCTTCTTAATGCATTCGAGACAATCAGTTGTGTTGTGTGTGACAAGGTAGGGGTAGCATATTAAAGCTAGGCCTATTTGGTTAAGACCTAGTCTTATATATACAATTGAAGTTGGAAGTTTACATATACCTTAGCCAAATACATTTAAACTTTGTTTTTCACAATTACTGACATTTAATCCTAGTAAAAATTCCCTGTCTTAGGTCAGTTAGGATCACCACTTCATTTTAAGAATGTGAGTGTCAGAATAATAGTAGAGTGGTTTATTTCAGCATTTATTTATTTCATCACATTCCCACTGGGTCAGAAGTTTACCTACACTCAATTAGTATTTGGTAGCATTGCCTTTAAAATGTTTCATTTGGGTCAAACGTTTCGTGTAGCCTTCCAAAAGCTTCCCACAATAAGTTTGGAAACTTTTGGAAAAATCCTTCTGACAGAGCTGGTGTAACGGAGTCAGGTTTGTAGGCCTCCTTACTCACACACGTTTTTTTTCAGTTCTGCCCACAAATTTTCTATAGGATTGAGGTCAGGGCTTTGTGATGGCCACTCCAATACCTTGACTCGGTTGTCCTTAAACCATTTTGCCACAACTTTGGAAGTATGCTTGGGGTCATCGTCTGACTGATGTCTTGAGACGTTGCTTCAATATATCCACATAATTTTCCATGCCATTTATTTTGTGAAGTGCACCAGTCTCTCCTGCAGCAAAGCACCCCCACAACATTATGCTACCACCCTGTGCTTCACGGTTGGGATGGTGTTACGGCTTCGGCTTGCAAGCCTCCCCCTTTTTCCTCCAAACATAAAGTTGGTCATTATGGCCAAACAGTTCTATATCTGTTTCATCAGACCTGAGGACATTTCTCCAAAAAGTTTGATCTTTGTCCCCATGTGCAGTTGCAAACTGTAATCTGGCTTTTTTATAGCGGTTTTGGAGCAGTGGCTTCTTCCTTGCTGATGGGCCTTTCAGGTTATGTCGATATAGGACTCATTTTACTGTGGGTATACATACTTTTGTACCTGTTTCCTCCAGCATCTTCACAAGGTCCTTTGGTGTTGTTGTTCTGGGATTGATTTGCACTTTTCGCACCAAAGTATGGGGCAGCAGGGTAGTCTAGTGGTTAGAGTGTTGGACTAATAACCAAAAGGTTGCAAGTTCAAATCCCTGAGCTGACAAGGTACAAATATGTTGTTCTACCCCTGAACAGGCAGTTAACCCACTGTTCCTAGGCCGTCATTGAAAATAAGAATTTGTTCTTAACTGACTTACCTAGTTAAATAAAGATAAACTAAAAAAACATTCATCTCTTGGAGACAGAACGAGTGGTATGATGGCTGCACATAGTGTTAATACTTGCGTACTATTGTTTGTACAGATGAATGTGGTACCTTCAGGCGTTTGGAAATTGCTCCCAAGGATGGACCAGACTTGTGGAGGTCTACAATTTTATTTCTGATTTCTTTTGATTTTCCCATGACGTCAAGCAAAGAGGCACTAAGTTTTGAAGGTAGGCCTTGAAATACATCCACAGGGACACCTCCAATTGACTCAAATGATGTCAATTAGCCTATCAGAAGCTTCTAAAGCCATAATTTTCTGGGATTTTCCAAGCTGTTTAAAGGCACAGTCAACTTAATGTATGTAAACTTCTGACCCACTGAAATTGTGATACAGTGAATTATAAGTGAAATAATCTGTATGTAAATAATCGTTGGAAAATAGTTGTGTCCAAGTAGATGTCTTAACCGACTTGCCAAAACTATAGTTTGCTAACAAAGACATTTGTGGAGTGGTTGAAAAACGAGTTTTAATGACTCGAACCTACGTGTATGTAAACATCCGACTTCAACTGTATATATTGTAATGACCTGACTAGATCATAAAGGAACAATTGTCCAGACAGAGGATTGAGTTTACGAATTGACGGTTTATTAAACCAACTTTACACAGGGTACGCTATCGACTGTGCCGCAAAAGCATGCTCGTGCGGCAGGGTCTTTACACTATATATATATATATATATATACACACACACATATATATACACACACACTTTTATAATTCTTTATTATATTTTTTAAAAGCCTGCTTTCAACGGGGAACAAATGTATTACTTATTAAATGCACATTTCTGAGAAAGAGGGAAGGGAGGGACTGACTTTCATACTCCACCCACAACGAGGAGGCAGTTCTATTGATACCGAAGGCGACACGTTACCATTAGTTTCTGCAGAAAGAAACCATAAAACGCATGTCCTTTTTCGTAGAATTATGTAGCCACAGTACGTTTTTATTACTTTAAGCCAATTGATTTGGTATTTAGTCGAGATATTTCGAGACAGTTGAAGAGAAAACAACGCAGACAGACAATCATGTGAATGGACATTTTTTCGTTGAGTGAAACAGCAGCAGAGACAAACGATTTGAGAAATCATCAAATCTGAAGGTAGGTTGCTAACCCTTTTATGTATGACAATAAAATGACTTTTTGTCTTTAATTTAGGCTACTGTCTGAATTGCATGGGCTGTAAGAATGCAACTACCACTATCCTTGCATTTGACGTGAATGGTGCACTAATGTTAGTAGCCTACAAGCTACAATAATACTAGACTATTTGTTTATTTAGTCTTGTTTGTGGTAATTTATGTGCGCTAGTGTGAGGATTATGTTTGGTTTCGAGTTAATACTTGGTTTATCAATGGATTATTGTTGCTATCGCCTACGAAACGGTCAAGTGAAATGTCGCAGTGATTGAACAACTCTTCATTGAAGTGAATCCTTTAATTCCATTAGTCGACATTAAAACGTGTACAAGGCTTCTGAGACTCGCTTGAACTATCCATTAGAGTAGTCCTAAAAGCACAGTTGATTTGGTTCAGAATATGAGGCTACATTCTCCAGTGCACTCCAAGACATTGAGATTCAGCAACCGATCAGAGTTTGCCGCCATTTCAAAAGCCCTGGCTCTCAAATCTTCACTTCCGTCGACACGCCCATTTCTGGTAGGAGGGGGAAATAATAATAGTGGCTCCTCAATGAACAACTGATATGAAATTACACTTCATTAGGTTTTAAATAGTTGCTGTAATTACATTAAAATGTTTACATCCCATTAAATCACAGAAGTAATTCATACGTCTCTGCCTATCCAGATAAATGGCATGAGTAATCCAATTTATGCTTTATCTTTAATGTGATTTGATGGTGTGATGCAATTTTGTAGCTTCCAGAGGCCAATTTGAGCATAGTATCACTGTGCAGGCGCCTCTCAAATTTTGTAACAATGTGGAGGGCTCGGTATAGCTCCACATTGACATTATTGGTTGATGCCAGATGAGGGGCGTGAGGACCTCTATAAACACAAACTCACTTCCTTGACAACTTCCTTCACAACAGATCTGCAAGGCGAAGCACAAGAAGTATGAATGCCCTGACTTCTGCAGAGGCCATATCACTGTAAATACTGCAAGTCCAATGCAGACATCAGATTGACCAGATTGATCTGAAAATGTGATCGGAGGCTCCTTATGGAGGATGACACAATTGTGGAGCCTCCAAAGGCACGTAGAGGCCAAATTGAGCTCTGTACCGCATTGCTGTGCACCTCCCAAATGTTGTAACAATGCAGAGGGCTCCGTATAGCTCAGCATGGACATGATTGGTTGACAGTAGGTGGGGGCGGGAGATCCTGTATAAACACAAACGCACTTCCCTCACAACTTCATTCACAACAGCTCTGCTGCTCCGGGAAGAGCAGGAAGTATGGGTGCTGCACTGCCAATGCAGAGGTCGGATTGACCATGCAGAGCCTTTTAAACATGTACCATATGCACAGCAGTGTTCTAGAATATCAGACCGTTGGCTTTCATAGGTCGTCTTTTTTAGGATTCTCAAACCATTTCTCCAACTGTCAACACATTTCAATAGAATAAAGGACTTGTACGCAGAGTTTGTTGGGAATTTTGTTGAGGTGCGTGTTCTGGCATTGCATCCCCTTCTGATGGTGGTCTCAGTCTGTAGACTCTGAATATGTGGACGCTTTACGTTGTTTCGTCGCCCCATTCATTTTCAATGGAGCGAAGTGAAGCGGGGGGAGGACCTTTGGGCGACGTGAACAGGGTGGGACCAAAGTTGGGGAAAGCTGAACTCTATGCAAATACTTTGCGATATCGCGGCGCTATTGACCAATTGAAGCTCACTTTAGCATCCAGCAGCTACTGGATTGGCTATTGATAACTAGCAATACCTAGCATGCTTGCTAGCATCCACATTAGGGCGAGGCTGGCAAGGCAAAATACAAGTGCTAGTTAATCAAGACAGTTATGCATACATCTCACGTCAGTGTTACGACCTTACATTTTTCAGTTAAAATGACATCAGAACAAATAATGCTTTGATCTGGCAAAAAAAACAAAAATGTGGACATCAGTCTGTGTTATGATCACCGACCCAACTAATACCGTCATCACCGACCCAACTAATACCGTCATCACCGACCCAACTAATACCGTCATCACCGACCCAACTAATACGGTCATCACCGACCCAACTAATACTCTCATTGTGGAGGAGTGCTTTAATAGTTGTTGGGCTTTACTGTAGTCTACCACTGACAGTAATATGTTTACGTTCATGGGGGATTGAAAGGTCCTGTGAACCAGACTGTGCATGCACTCTAAATGATTTGTATTTATTGTGTTTGTCTTCAGATGTCAGCAGGAAAGGATATTTGCAAACGGGTCAAAGCAGAGGTCCGGGCCAAACTGAAAATGTTGAAGTTGAAGAAGTTCAGACGATTTCGACACCATCTGTGTAGGAAGATGGATGATAAGAGTGTTGAGATGATGGGAGTGAAAGACATTGTGTCAGTACTGATGAAGAAATATGGAAAAAAGGCCCGTCGCATTGTGTCCTCACTTCTAAAAGACAGTAAATATCGGAGTAAACGGAGACGAAGTCAACAAGGTGAGTTTCGGCATTAATACTCAATAACTGAAATGTATGAGTTCACACAGGAGTGAAGGAGGGATGTTGGGCTTAGTCCTGATTATAGTATTTACTCAGTAGCATTTATTTTCTTCTAAAGATGTGAGCATAGTTGTTTATGGAATGACATACCCGGTAAACTCCCCTCACAATAAAATATCTGGGTGTGCATTGTATTACAACAGTGAATTTGATGACCGATATACAGTGTTTTCTGTATTTTATGGACTTAATCTTGATTCAAAAAAGGCCCCTAATCTCTCTCTAGTCAATGTTAAATGATTCACCAAAGATGTACGCCTTTCTTCCATAGGCATTGAGAGCGAGGAGATTCCGACAATAACTCCCATCAAGGTGGAGATGGATGACCAACAGGTAATGGAGCTTTTTTAGATGTGTTCTTTCCAGCTACAGGGATTCTGAACGTTCCTATAAATGTGTATGGGACATTGTTTTTTTTCTTTTCATTGGCAGTGCCATTGATGCTTTCACTATTTTGAGCAGTCAACTGGGTGGGGCTTGGTATGGGTTAGGAGGGATCACAGAATTCCATTCAGGTCAGCAGGAGGGGTCACATAATTCTATTCAGGTCAGCAGGAGGGATCACAGAATTCCATTCAGGTCAGCAGGAGGGGTCACAGAATTCCATTCAGGTCAGCAGGAGGGATCACAGAATTCC
Organism: Oncorhynchus mykiss; assembly: GCF_013265735.2. NCBI lineage: Eukaryota > Metazoa > Chordata > Actinopteri > Salmoniformes > Salmonidae > Oncorhynchus > Oncorhynchus mykiss. Next base: position 63,675,502 of record NC_048577.1, read on the forward strand.
ATTTAGGTCAGCAGGAGGGATCACAGAATTCCATTCAGGTCAGCAGAAGGGGTCACAGAATTCCATTCAGGTCAGCAGGAGGGATCACAGAATTTAATTCGGGTCAGCAGGAGGGATCACAGAATTTCATTCGGGTCAGCAGGAGGGATCACAGAATTCCATTCGGGTCAGCAGGAGGGATCACAGAATTCCATTCGGGTCAGCAGGAGGGATCACAGAATTCCATTCGGGTCAGCAGGAGGGATCACAGAATTCCATTCAGGTCAGCAGGAGGAATCAGCCAATTAATTATACTGCTGCGTGAACATTCTGTAACTGTAGATGGCAGTAAATCACCAACCTTGTCTCTGTACCTGTTTAGACTAAACACACTGCAGCACAGTATGCAGCTACACTCTAGCACAGTAGGTGGTGGTATGATCCTATTCAGTTTATTTATGAAGTGTCACTACACTCATAGAAGTAAAGAAAACCCACAATGGCTCTGGCCTTGTTGTCACAGAAGTGGCCATTGCTGAAGATAGAAGATGAGCTGTCTAGTACATCTCTATGGTATGGGGTGACGAGGCTAATATGTTATTGTTTCTTTCCCTACACACCCAATGTGATGGATGTGACATCTCTGTCTAAGGCCAACCACGCTGGAGGACCACTCGACGCGATGCCAAGTGGCGCTCGGTGTTCAAACACCGCAACTAATGGAAGCAACGTTAATGCACCAATGCTAACAAGGTGTTCAGTTGGAAAGGACTTGCATTTAAGTTGTACCACAAATATTTATGGTGAGAGAAGGTGTCAGGACTTTTGGGGCAAAACCTGGGTGGATCACTGTTTTATAAATTGTATACATCTTTGTAAGTTGCTCTTCTATCCTAGTTTATAAATTGTATACATCTTTGTAAGTTGCTCTTCTATCCTAGTTTATAAATTGTATACATCTTTGTAAGTTGCTCTTCTATCCTAGTTTATAAGTTGTATACATCTTTGTAAGTTGCTCTTCTATCCTAGTTTATAAGTTGTATACATCTTTGTAAGTTGCTCTTCTATCCTAGTTTATAAATTGTATACATCTTTGTAAATTGCTCTTCTATCCTAGTTTATTGCAATGTTTATGACATGTATTTTATCTCTAGGCCATGTGCCTGGAGGGGAGATGATTGACCAGCAGGTAATGAAAGGGATTTCTTATAGACAATCTTTAGAAGATTATGGACTGTTGCCAGCATTAACTCTATGTTATTGAAACACTGTATTTGAAATCTAAATGACTGTTTTGCTAATTCCTGTAGGGGCCAGTGTATGACCAGAGTAAGGAGAAACAGAGTAAGTCAAAATCAGTTGTTATCCCAGAGCAGAAAAACAGACTAATTTCACCCAAAATATCACTTTCATATTTATTTATTTTGCTCTTTTTGAAGACATCCTTCACATCAGAGACGAGATCAAAAAACACCAAAAGATTAAGTCTGAAACCATACTAGAGGGTATTGCAACCCAAAGCACATCAGTCCTTAACAAGGTCTACACAGAGTTGTACATGGTCACCTGTGATTCTACCAGCATCAATAAGGAACACGAGGTGTGGCAGGCCGAGACGGCACACCTCAAAGACTACTCTGAGGCGTCTGTCATAAAATGCCAAGATCTCTTCAAGCCTGCCGAAGACGAAACTATCAGATGTGTGATGACAAAGGGAATCGCTGGCATTGGGAAAACTGTGGCAGCTCAGAAGCTCAACTTGGACTGGGCAAATGGAAAAGAAAATCAAGATCTAGATTTTCTATTCCTCCTATCTTTCCGGAAGCTGAATTTGAGAAAAGGCCCGTACAGTCTGCATGAACTTCTTCAGCTCTTCTACCCTGAACTTAAAGACATAAACGTTAGGAAGATGTATGATGAACATAAGGTTTTGTTCATCCTTGACGGCCTGGATGAGAGCCAACTGCCACTAGAGTTTGATGAAATTGAAAACAGGCTGATATCTGATGTGTCTGAGTCTGCTTCACTGGACGTTTTGCTTACAAACCTCATCACTGGCCGTCTTCTCCCTGGGGCTCTCCTCTGGATAACCTCCCGTCCAGTAGCGGCCAATCAGATCCCCAGAGAGTATTGTCATCGAGTTACAGAGATCAGAGGGTTCAATGATGCTCAAAAGGACGAGTACTTCAGGAAACACATCAGAGATCCAGAGATGGCCAGCCGCATCATCTCAGACATAAAAGCAACCCGGAGCCTCTACATCATGTGCCATGTACCGGTGTTCTGCTGGATGGCAGTAACTGTGCTTCAGGATATACTGAGTAAAGACAGCAAGAGTGGGCCAAAGCCTCGATCTTTACCCACAACCCTCTCTGAAATGTACATGCATTACATTAAGATTCAAACAAGGATCAGTTTCGAGAAGCATGGACCAACACAGGGGAAACAACTTTCTTTGATGTCAAACAAAGACATCATTTTGAAATTGGGAAAGCTAGCGTATCAGAACCTGGACAGTCAAAACGTGCTCTTTACAGAACAGAACTTGAAAAACTGTGGCATTAGTGTCATGGAAGCTGCTACATGCCCTGGCCTGTGTACAGAACTTGTTGAATTAGAGCATGGACTGTATCCAAAGAAAGTGTACTGTTTTGTACACTTAAGTGTTCAGGAGTTCTTTGCTGCGCTGTACGCATTTCATGAATTTGAAAATGGTAGGATTGACTCAGTGAAAGCCTTAATCAAAAAGAGGAAAGGGGCCACTTTGTTAGGTTTTCTCAAAGGTGCTCTGGACAGGGCATTAGATAGTAAAACTGGACACCTGGACCTTTTCGCGCGCTTCCTTTTCGGGATCTCTCACGACTCCAGCCGGGCAATCCTTCAAGACATTCTGGGAAAAACAACCAGTGGTTCACAATGCAACAAAAAGTTAATCGGATATATCAAGATGTTGAAAAGGAAGGACCTCTCTCCAGAGAGATGCATCAACTTGATCCACTGTCTGCTTCAGCTGAAGGACCGCACCATTCTACAGAATGACAACAACAACCAAGTCTCGCCTTCCGACACACAGCCAACTCCATTTCGGTGTTCTCTCCTGGCGTATATGTTCATTATGTCAGAAAAGCCTGAAGAGTTTGACTTCAGGAATAACAAAACTTCTGAGGAAGCTTTTCGCAGACTGACTCCTGCTTTGCTGTCTTGCACTAGAGCGTTGTAAGTATCACTCACTATTTGTGTAGCATGTTTACATCGCACAAGTAAAAATTTTTTTTTTTACGTACAGTATAAGTTGAATGGCAATTAAGAACTCAATTTTTTTCACAGACTCAACTTTTGTGACATCACAGCACTGGAGTGTAACACTGTAGCCTCCGTTCTTCAGTCTGAGAATTCCCACCTGACAGTCTTGGACCTGGGACACAACAACCTGGGAGA